>NC_056731.1:769180091-769495091 GCF_019279795.1 Protopterus annectens | reverse complement strand
ACACACACACACACACACACACACACACATTGATCCAGATTTCCATTCTCACATACACACACACACACATACACACACACACACACACACACATACATTGATACAGATTCCCATTCTCACACACACACACACACACACACACATACATTGATACAGATTCCCATTCTCTCTCACACACACACACACACACACACATTGATACAGATTCCCATTCTCACACATACACACACACCAGCAGTGGGTATACCCCATCAAACTACTGCATTCACTCCTTATTGCACTGCTTCCAAACAGTGTGGCAGAGCTTGCCTTTGATTCGCTTTACTGTTCTTTTTCAATCCCAGATTTTAGCTCCATGGCAGAGCACATGACTAATTCAAATTATGCATATGACAGGACTGTCATATTTGCATACAGCATTATCCAGCAAGACAGCTGTAGCACCCCAGTGGTGCAGAATCAGGGCTGTACACTGCATTATGTGTCTCTGAATACCCCTTAATATTTGGAATGCAGTGAAGAATTGTCATCTTCAGCTTCACTTGTTCACCTCCTCTTACAGTCAGATTTCCTCTTTCTGTTGATCATACACCTCATAAGTTCATAGGTAAGTACCAGGCTAACTGCCCTTGATGGCACTTTTAAGCCTAACCAGTTTCTCTTTTGGTGTTTGAATTAATCAATCCCATTTGGTGTTATAGGTTCATAGGTTGGTACTAGGCTATCACCTCTAGGGCCTGTACAAGCCTAGCCATAACAATTCCCTGGCTATTTCTTCACACAATATTTACTTCCATGGACCCCTGTCTAGCAGGGTGACTGATGTGATCCCTGGGGTAAATTTCCTATCTCCCATCCAGTCGTCAAGATTCCTCTTGAAGAGGGCCAAGGAGGCACTCTGCTTGATATGTATGGGCAGTCTATTCCAGAGTATGGGGAGTCTCCGGTTCAGGAACCTATCCCTCCAGCATGTTTTGTTCATTGTGATGACAAGGTTTAGGTCCCTAGAGCATGTGGCTCTGATGGATTGGGATTTCTTTAAGTGTAGCATGTCCAACAGCTCTGGGTTTGACATGGCCATGTATGTTAAGCAGAGATCGCCTCTGAGTAGACGATATGCGACAGAGTATAGCTGGAGTTTTTTTAGTCGGTCAGCATAGGGCATCTGCTTTAGGCCTGTGATTCTTTTAGTGAGGTGTTTCTGCGGCCTTTCTAGTTGTTGCAGATGTCTTGTGAGGTACATACCAAATGGGGCGTTGTACTCTATGATGGTTCTAATGAGGGATGAGTACAGTGGGACAATGACCTCCTTTTTTCTGGATGAAAAGCCCTTAGTGATGAGGTGTGTCACATAGAAGGATTTCTGACTGTTATGGTGATGTGGTTGTCAAAGGTGAGACCACTGTCCACCTGTGCCCCTAAGTCTCTTATCACACTTTCAGTGTTTAGTGTACTGCCACCTATGTGGTAATTCATGGGTACATGGTTTTTCCAAAAAGGGATAACTATACACTTCTTGGCATTGAGCTTGAGCCCATGGCTCTGGCACCAAGCATCTGTTTCTGTAAGGCCCTTTTGTAGAATATCCACATCATTTGGGGATTCAATAATGGCTCCCAGTTTGCAGTCATCTGCGAACTTTGTTAGCCAGAGTCCCTTAGTGCTGGCCTGTACTTCAGAGAAGTAGATGCCAAACAAGAGTGACCCAGGACTGAACCCTGAGGTACTCCACTTGTCTGGAGCTGGATTTGAAGTCAGCTACTTTTACAGTGTGGTTTCTGTCAGTAAGCCAGTTGGCAACCCATTGAGTGACATAGGGATTTATGCCCAGCTTAGTAAGTATATCTATGATTCCAGAGTAGGGGATGGTGTCGAAGCCCTTGGCGAGGTCCAGGCTGTGTGGCCCGCCTTACCCTAGTCCACAGCTCTGGAAACTAATTCAAAGAAGTCAATCAGGTTCAGGAGACACGGTCGGCCCTTCACAAACTCAAATTTGGTGGGGTACAGTGTTTGAAGCTTAGAACCAAACCTCCACAACGAACCAAAAATGAAGAAAAAGGAAAATGAATCCAGGCCAACACAGGTTTATTAACGAAACACAGACGAAGGTTTACCTAGGTTTCGTCCACATAGGACTTCTTCAGAATACTGAAGTCACAATTAAAAACCATGTATATATATATATATATATATATATACAACGCCCATCAATCCAATTAAACAATTAAACAAAATTAATCAAATTTAAAGGTATACACACTGTCACTGCATACTATAAAATGCCTACAATAGATGCATAGAATGCAAACAACTTTTGAACATTCTGTTTAATACTGCCTACTAAACTAAATAAAAATATAAATATATGAATATAAATATATATAAGTAGAATATATAAATAATTGTTGCTAAAAATCTGTACAACAACTATAACAATGATAAATATATTGTAACATAAAATATTATATTAGTGAAAAGTGTATATAAAAATGTGTATGTAGTGTTTGAAGCTTGTCATTGTCTTTGTTTATAAGTTGTATGATAATACATTCCATGGCCTTGCAGTTCAGGCTGGTCAGACTAATGGGATGGTAATTCCTAGGATCCATGGTGGATCCCCCCTTGTGGAATGGTATAACTGTAGTTGTACGCCACTCAGTGGGCACGAAGCCTGGGGTGAGGCTATGATTAAACATGACACTTAGGTGAGGTGCCAGTTCATTTTGTAGTTCATGTAGTACACAGCCCAGGATGTCATCTAGTCCCATGGATGCTGTATTCTTAGCTTTGGAGAGTGCGGTTTTTACCTGTGTGGCCGTGATTACTGGAATTTGGCAATTTTTCGGTATTGAGATGGGCCCTTTAGGAGATGAGAGGAGGGTGAAGTTGGCACTGAATCAATCTGCCAGGATATTGGCAATGTTCTTGGGATCAGTATATTTAATGCCATTCTGTTGTAGCTCAGAGCAGATCTGAGCATTGCCATTTAGATTCTTGACATAGCTGTAGAACGCCTTGTGGATGTCTTTGGAATCTTTGGCAATTTTATTTTTGTAACTAGCTTTGGAGGATTTTATGAGGGATCTCAGCTTCTTACTGAGGCTGGTAAGGGTGTTTTTTCCATCCTGGGATTTTTCTCTTTTCTGCAACAGATTCTTCCTTCTGTTGTATAGTTTGTTTATGACAGGGGACCACTAGATTGGCTTCCTTTTTTTGGAGGAGAGCATCTTGGTTCTATTAGAGATGGCATGATTCATGCACAAGTAGATGTGTTCATACAGTGCTTTAGTGTAGGATTCGGCAGTCGAACTTTCAGTTCCCGTCTGCATGGGTGTCATGAAGTTTGTCACTTCTGACTTGAGTAGCATGAAGTTGGCCTTGGAGAAGTTTTTTAAGGATGTTTCCTTACTGGGCAGTGGGGGTGGGATGTGGATGTCAAAGGTGATTAGCTTATGGTCAAACCTAACCAATGAGGGGGTGACCACTGGTGTGGCCCATCGATTTCTCATGCTGGTAATGACCAGGTCCAGGATATTGGAGCCCCTGGTGGAACTATGGATTAGCTGATCCATGGCATTGGAATTTATGAATTCCAAGAACCGTTGGGCAAAGGTGTTTGTACACGAATAGTTTTTCCAGTTAATGGCAGGGTAGTTGAAATCACCCAGTATTAGGGTGTTTGGTTGTATCTTAATATTTTCCAGTATGTTTAGAAAGGTGCAGTGAGAATCTTGGTGCATGGTGGGAGATCTGTAGCAAGCTACAATTTGGATTGCAGTGTTACCTAGTGTTAGTTGCACCTGGAGAATTTTGGATGAATTGTGTTGGGCAACTAGCCTGGAGGTGTGAATATCCTTGGTGAATATGAACACTCCTCCACCTTTAGTGTTTCAGTCCTGGTTTGGTGGTCAAAAAGTGTGGTAAGAGTTGCAGCCTGGTCTTGCAGGGATGCTCTCTGGAGCCTTGAACCAGGTCTCAGTTACTACACAGATATTGATGTTCTCCATTTTAGGAGTCCCTCGAGAGAGTGCATTTTGAGGTTTAGACTTCTAGCATTGAGTAACATTACCTTCAGATTTTGCATACTTGTACCTATTATGGCAGTGCTTTTGTCCTTTGAGCCCTGCCTAAAAAAGGCTCTATATGGGTGGCAAGAGCCTTAGCCAGTAACCTGAATCCCAGGGGTGACAGGTTCAGACCATCTCTGGCAAAGCATCGTGGTTTGTTGATCATGTCGTCCCAGGCAGACAGATACTGGATCCCCTTTGAATGACACCAGAAGCTTAGCCAATTGTTGAAGTCAATCATTTTGTCCTTATACTGTGGTATCATTCTGGATGAAGGCAGGATGCTACTCTGGGCTAGGATCATACCTGCCTGGGTCACATGATCCCAGAGCTCTTCCATGTCTCTTTTCATGTAGTCCAGGGAGGTACGTCTCAAGTCATTCACTCCAACATGGACAATGACAGAGTCGTATTTGTACTTGTTGTGGAGTGACTTGAGTGCATGCATTATGTGGCGGATCCTGGCACCCGAAAGGCAGCTGACTGTAATTTTCTCCTTGTTCAGCCTGGTGAGTGGGACATCAGTGTGCCTGACTATAGAGTCACCTATGACTAAAGTGTTGGGTATGTTGTCCTGCTTTAGGGCTGTTGTTGGGTGGCACACTGGTGTTGTGAGCTATGTGATACTTTGGTTATGATTGGTGTTTGTTTGCGTTTCAGCTTTAGAGGTCCTTGTTCCTTGGGCAGGTTAATGTTAAGGGCCTCCACATATGTGTGTTTAGTGTTGCTATGTGTGGGTGTTGGTGGTGAGGGTTTTGAAGGGCTATGTGTTGCTTGAGGTATAGTTCGGGTGTTAACCTTCTCCTCTTGATTGTCTAGCATGATCTTGGCTGGAGAGAGCTTTGCTTCCAGTTTGGCTTTGTAAGTGCATCTCTTGCAGGTTGTAGTGTTGGGTGGTAGGAGGAAAGGGTTATCTGTGTACATGAGGCAACTGCTGCATTGCCCCATTATGCCCAGATTCACCAGGTGGACAGGAGAAATCACTGGAAGCTGACCCTTGGACATGCCTGGTTAGGTGTTTTTTTTTCCCCCTTACCTTGGCAAGGTACTTTGCAATTATAGGCTGTTTAATGCCTATGATTAATTTATTCTTGTTAACAAGGAGAGTTGAGTGCTTGTATCAGTTTAAGGCTTCCTAGTGCTTTCCAGCAGATTTTAGAGCAAGTGCTAGTCACAGGGACTCCAACCAGAAAGAGTCAGGAATCAATGCACTCTGCTGCTACTCTCACCAGGATCAGAATGTAAGCACATATTCCAAGCTGTCACCTATAAAGCAGTTATTAAGCTTTCTGGTGATCATCAGTCTCCAGGAAATAATGTAACTGCACTCCTTCTCACACCAGGAGAAAACAGAAGCACTAATCCCAAGATGACTACTGAGAGGCAGATTGTTACCCATCCCATGGTCAATAATTATATATTACCCCTAGTGAGATGAACTGGGATCATATCATAATTAATTTGAGGGGACCAGTACATCCACTAAAGCATTTAGGAGCTGCTTCTATCCATTAGCAGTCCTAGAGTAAATGCTTTTTACCCATTCATAAATCTAAGTTAAGCTTCAATGTGGACAGGTATGATCTTTGTTTTACATGGATGGGGAGTCTATTCCAGGGCAGTGGCATCATGCGAGATATATCTCTCCCTCCAAACCATTCTGTTAATGTTGCAGAACAGGTTTAGATCCCTGAATCAAGTATTTTTGATGCAATTTGCCTTGCTGATGTGCAGTAGGTCCATCAGTAATGGGACAGAGGATACCTTGTATGCCACAAACAGGTCACCTCTTGGCAGTCTGTAGCGTGCTGTATATAGTGACAGGGTTTTGAGGTGGTCTATGCTGAAAATATCGTTTAGGCCTTGAATCCTTTTAGTGAGGTATCTCTGTTGTCATTTCATTTGGTGCATGTGTCTGGACAGATGCATGTCAAAGGGGGAATTATATTCAACAACTGAATTAATGTGGGATGAGTAAAAGGGTGACAATCACATTTCCACATCTAGTGCCAATCCCCCTACCCACTATGACTGCATTCCAACTCATGTGAAGGTTAACTCGTGGCATTGATAAGTTCTTTTTTTTCAGCATCTTAATCACTGATGTAAGATGCATATAAAAATATTATACCTAACTCCCAAGCAAATGCATACGTGCACTTATTACCAAGCGAGAGAGAGAGAGAAATTTGTTAATTTAATGTCATTATTCTAGTCTTGAATGAAAACTTTCAATGATGTTATTCTCTGTACAATGTAACATTTGTCTTTTCTTTCAGGCCACATAAAACTATATGGCATGGGTCAAGTGGGAATGGCATACGACTAATGTCAAATTACTGTGAAGCCTGGCGCACATCGGACATGGCGGTTACTGGGCAAGGTTCTCCCCTAAAGAGTGGAAAACTACTGGATCAACATTCGTACAGCTGCTCTCATCAATTTATTGTTTTGTGTATTGAAAACAGTTATATGGACGGCATTAGAAGAAAATAACCACCAGCTAGATGTTCTTGTAAGAAATGGTCAAAGAAGTGCCCAGTCATGTTGGGAAAAGCTGACACTGTATTTTTTTACTATTAATTTTAATGATGTAAATATTGATGTCCAATTATTGTACATTTACAAAAAAATACCAAAGATAACATACCTCAGTAGAATACCCCTTTCTAAAATCCACTGATCTGAAGAAATGTGGTTGCATTCACACTTCCACTATCTTCCTTACCTTGGTGCTAAATTGTGCAAAGAGAAACCACATTTTTAAACTGAATGTATAAATGAGGGTTGTTTATTCACACAGTACTGCAACATTCATAAACTGTCTATCATTATTCTTGCAGGATATTCCTAAACGTTAACAGAAACCATAATAAAATGTAAAATGGTTTATTTTAATAGTTAGATTCAGATAGCTGTCTACTATTAAATTATATGTAAATGGACTGTATGTGTAATTTTATATCAACATGTCATCTTTTTATGCAGTTAGTGGTATCACACCACAGATGGAAATTTTCTTAAAGTGGAAGCAAAAACATATATGCCACACTATTCGTGATGTTTCCTCAAAAGCAGTATTATCATACAAGAATGCCTATTTATTGTATTTTGTTTGTTTTCATGCTGATGCTCTAACAGTGTCTTCATAGACTTTTGCTATAATGGAAGGTAATTTTACCTGCTACAAAGCATTTCCACAATATTTTTTAACTAGCTAAGCAAGCCTTCAGTTATCAACAGTGTTTTTTTCACAACTTACAAATCCACGTTTTTGAAAACTGACATATAGTTTTACCAAGAAAAAACTTTTACTAATGAAAACTAAGTTCTCAAATGAATAAACTTTTTTTTGTAAATAAGAATTTTAGTCTTTTTACAGTTGTACATTAAAATGCTATATTCTGAGTATATAACACAAGTATACTAATACAATAATGTGTATCACTGCATATTACTGAACCTGAATTTCACATATTTCCTCAAAACTGTTTTAAAATTCTAGCTATTTGTTATTCTAGCAGTGTGTTATATGATTCAGGTAATAAAATAATATGTTGGTTGCCAGGAAATACTTTATCTTAAAAGGTGCAGCTCAATTCCTACCACATCACAGAAACTACAACCATTAGTTTTAGGATTACATTAATTTCTTCACTAGCAGGAATAAGAGGTGATAACATATGGCACTAAACAAGAAGATCCTTCGTGCTTCATGTTTTTCATGGAGATTCTTAAACATATCACAATAGCTGTCATTTAGCCAGCCACTGTTATTAGCTGTTTTCTTTTACAACAGGGTGTATCACGTTGCTTTTGCGTACTACATCAATGTGGCCCTACTCAGTGCTAGAAGTCTAAATAACCTACCGAACCTAGAGGCCCTCCTGCATTTGGAGCATATTCATGTGCATATTGTTACAGAAACTTAGTTTAAGTGCCCAGGCACCATGCACTCGATATTCAAGTGTTATGCTTACCATTCCTTTAGGCCCAATGGAACTGTAATGGCATATCAGTATTTGTTAGAAACTAACCTCAAGACAGATACCTAGAGACCAACAAACAGAACTCATAGAGATTCCAATCACACTAAGATTAACTATCAAATCATAGTGTTTTAGAGGACCCCCTCAATGACACCTGAAACCATGTTATATTTCTGTTATATTCTGGATGAACGTCATATAAACAGGAACATCATTATCCTGGGAGACTTTAATTAAACAGTGATAGACTAGGGTACCTATACCTCCAATGCAGGATAAGCACAGAAATTGTTAGACTTGATAAACAAGAATTCCCTGGACAAAATTGTTACAGAACCCCACTAGGGAACAGAATATTTTTGACCTGGTCCTTACAAACTTCTGCATGTGCAATCCCCATGGTATGCCCTTTGTTGGTGAAATATATTCACAAACAATTACCCTCCTCCATCAAAATCTCTAAACCTTCAGATGAAATACGACAGAATTTAAGGATTTCAATTTACAAATCCCGCACAATTCTCTGATGAAGTCTCTAAATTCAAGCATAGGAGTACTACGCAAAATGCTGAAGCTGCAGAATTTGAAGATGCAGTCAATGTATTCTGCTAAATCTGAAGTGAGTGGAAGGATAAGCCAAGGGGTTGGAAGCCAGAACATTTCTCATCTTCAGCCACTCCCAACATACATAAAATGGATAGATTGGACTGACAGAGCCTATAGCTTTTCCTATTTGAAAATACATAATAATAGAAACAGACAATAAGTCCAGGAAGTGATCAAAAGAAAGGAGTGCAGGAAAAATGGGAGATAGAAGACACTGACGAGGTTAGGAAGGACTACTGGTTGACTAACAAAGAAGCTAAGAAAGGAGTTGCAATAGTAAATAATAGGGCATCAGAGGCACTCTACCAACTTCTGTAAAGTGACTCAGTAAGTGGCACAAAGAAACTATATCAGGTTGCAAGGCAAAGACAGAAAGATAAAGAAGATAGTCAGACACTCTTCATAAGGCATGCCAGCAACAAACTGCTGACCAGTCCACAGGACATCAAAGGCAGAGGGAAGGAGTATTTCTAGCAGCTTCTGAATGAAGAAAACCACAAATAAGTTGTACTGCCCCAGAAACAGCCTACAATGAGAGAAGAAGAGGAGCCCACCCTAGAAGAAGCAAGAACAGCATTGAGAAAAATTAAGTCAGGGGAAAGTAGCAGGCTCAGATGAGGTCACTGCAGAGATGATAAAGATGCTGGGTGAGATAGGAGAGAAATGGCTCCTGAGGGTACTCATAGCAGTGTGGAGAGAAAGGTTTATCTCAGATGACTGGAGAATAAGCATACTTGTGCCAGTGTACACAAACAAAGGGGACATCCACAACTGTGGGCAGTACAGAGACATCAAACTCCTATCACACTGCATGAAAGTTCTGGAGACGGTGATTGATAAATGGATATGCAGAGTTGTAGAATGCAAGATGGGAGATGATCAGTTTAGATTCAGATCAGGATGCAGGACAACTGACCCAATGTTTGCTGTGAGACAGTTGAGAAAAAGTTAGAGACAAGGAAAAAGTCCAACTGGGTATTCCTAGTCTTGGAGAAAGCATATGACAAGGTTCCAAGAAAGCTGATCTGGGCAGTATTGTGGTAGTTCGAAGTCCCAAAAACATTGGTAGAATTAGTGTAGGCTATTTACAAGGATCCGATGACACAAGTGTGAACAGTGTTTGACTTCACAGAGGGGTTCCAGTGGGAGTGGGTGTACACCAGGGTTCACCTCTGAGCCCACTGCTGTTCATACTGGTGATGCACTACATTAGCAAACAGGTTGGAGAGGACAGATTAACCAAGTTACTGTATGCAAATGATGTGACATTACAGGCAGACTCTGAGCAAGAACTTCAGCAAAGGATAGGGGAGTGGAATGCAAAATTGAAGGCACATGGGATGAAACTAAGCACAGATAAGACACTGTTAAAGGCAGCAAATTGGGGAAATCAGAAGACGCTGAGAACTAGGATAGAAAGGAAGACAGTGGAACAGGTAAATAGCTTCAAGTATCTAAGAGGGGTGGTTGAAAAGAAAAGTCTGAATGAAGACGTCAATGCTAGAATCACAGGGGCTGTAGCCAACTGGCACAGAGTCTCAGGGTAGTCTATGACAGAAGAATACCAAAGAAGCTGAAAAGAAAGGTGTACATGACAATGGTGCAACCAGTACTACTGCATGGTACAGAAACCTGGGCAGTAAAGGCAGATCAGATGAAGAAGCTAGAGGTGATGGAAATGAAGTTCCTGAGAAGGGTGGTAGGATGCACACTGTGGGACAGACAAAGAAATGAGGACATCAGAGCAGAAGCCAAAATAGCTCCAATTGCAGAAAAGGTCAAAGAGAACAGATTACAGAGGTACAGACACGTGTAGAAAAGCAGAAGACAATCTAGTGAAGAAGATTTGAGACAGACAGGAAGAAGGTAAGAGGAAACATGGACGTCCAGCAAAGAGGTGGATAGACTGTGTGAAAGAAGATCTGTGACAATCAGGCATGAGTGTTGAAGAGGCAGAGGTGAGGCATTGAATCGAGAGAGATGGCAACAGTTAACACGATGCCTGACCCCATGTAGAAAATGGGAGCAAGGGGGCTGATGGTAATAGTGATGATGATGAATAAGACAAACAAGGGGTACATTTTGCCATCTTCATCAGCATCTACTTTCAGTCTACACAAGACATAAAGGATACAAGACCACATGATGTCCATTTGTACTACACACCTTTTTTCAGAAATGAAATATTCAGAATATTTTGGGGTTATATTATGCTACATTATCCCCCGGATTCTCAAAAGCTTGAAGTGGGGTGCAAGATCAGTGCAGGAGCTCAAGCAGGCAGTATGTCTACCGTGCGATCCAGGAACAGCCTGCAGGGGGATGCACGAGCGCTCCTGCACTAATCTTGCACGGACTAAGCCCTGGTATGCAAGTCACCCCATTTGCAGGTGAAATCTATGTAAATGAGGTGATTTTGCAACAGTCCATGCAAGACTCATGCAATCTACAGAAATGTACTCAGTAACCGAGTACATTTCTGCAAAATCCAAAACGGAGCTATGACACCTCCAAATAAAGGCTGCATATCAAGTAGTAAGCATGCCAATGGCCAAGTATAAGGTCACTGGCATTGCAAACAGTTTAAAAAATAAAAAAATCAACTTTCATTTTTTTTTTTACTGATCTCGGCCATTTAAGCGTAGGGCAGCAGGGCGCAAATGGGATCGGGGGCAAATAATAAAATAAACCTAAAATAAGCATTCTAACTAAAATCAATATTCTGCCATGCAAGTCAATGGCAGGCAGAAGACAAATCTGGCCAGTGAGTAGAGGTTGCTAAGGGGGGAGGCTCAGTGTGAGACATGTAACTATGCATTAGCAGGCAATCCTATGCAAATGAAGGGAAGGATAGTGAATCCCAGTGTTCCCCAATATGTGAGTCAGGTCCCAACAGTGTAAGAGTAGGAATAGCTTGGTGCAAGCCTAGGAGTTAGGTGACATCATGAGGGTGTGTGTCAGGCATACTGTAAGCGGATTGGAGCCCTGTGGCTCGGGTTTGCTCCTAGCTTAGCATAGCTAAGCTAGGGGGTGTGTCTTAACCTGCCTAGCAGTCTTTACAAAGCCTAAGCAGGTGTGCATGCCATGCACCGGGTTTTACAGGAATAAAAAAGAAGTTAAACAGGGAATAGCAGCAGTGTGCACATTTGAGCACTCTGTTTGTGCGGTGTGCACACGGGCTTAAACAGGAAGACAATGGGAAGGGAAAACAGCAGTAGGAAGGTAATCAAGGAGTACTAGCTTAGCTGGTAGGTGAAATGTATCAGAATCAGACAATTACACAGGCAGCAGACCAGCCCAGCCCAGAACACTACTATAAACTATGCAAACACCTACCCCTCTGGTTTTTCCACAATCTACACCACTGGCGTATACAAGCGGGGAACGTTTAACAAACAAACCTACAAAATGAGAAGGGCTGCAGCAGGCAACATAAAACAACATGTGCAAGAGGCTGAGAGTGGTGAGGATGTGAATGCTGCTGATCAACCCACAGTGAGGAGACGGAGAAGAGTGTACAGACCCAGGGTAACCTACCAGGGGCTACACGAGCTGGAGATAGTGGAGCACTATAGGGTGGACAGAGACCTCCTACAGCAAATTGTTGAGCTTTGCCGGCCACACCTGACACACCAAACTGACCTAGGGGAACCCATCCCAGTGGATACCAAGGTATGTGTAACCCTAGGAATACTAGCCACAGGTACCTCCCAAATCTCAACTGGGGATATTATGGGAATCTCACAGGCATCAGCATCCAGAGTATTCCACCAGTTCATGGATGCCATGTCAGCACATGCCAGTGAGCACGTATATTTCCTCAACACCCGTGAGGTGCTGGCCAGCAATATGAGTTTCTTCCACCAGATAGCAGAATTTGAGGTAGTGGGTGCTATAGACTGCATCCTCATATGCATCAAAGCACCATCTGGTGATCAGGGTAGGGCCAACATCAACCGCAGGGGAATCCCCTCCATCAACTGCCAGGTTGTCTGTGATGTCCAGGGCATTATAATGAATGTGTGTGCTGGCTGTCCTGGAAGCTATGATGATTCCCACATATGGCATCTGATGCAGCTGTACCAGTGATTTGCAAATGAGGACATCCCCCTACAGTCACCTAGTGGGGGATGCTGGTTACACACTCGAGCCATGGCTGATGACACCCATCAGAAATGCAGACACACCTGAACAAGAACACCATAATGAGGCACAAGCACAGACCAGACATATAATAGAGCATGTGTTTGGGATGCTCAGGTCATGGTTCCAGTGTCTGGACACATCCAGTGGAGCCTTGCAGTACTCCCCAGCTACATGTACCCAAATTGTTATGGTATGTGCCATGCTACACGATATGATCTGGCAGAAACAACTGCAGCAGGAACAGCACGGGGCAGGGCAACACAGCCCCCCACCAGTGCCAATGCCTGCACAGGCACAGAGTGACCCAGAGGAGGAACAGCCTGAGCCTGCCCCAGTAGGCAGATGGAGGCATGTCCAGTATGCCAAGGCAGTGGCAAAGAGGCAATGCATAGCACATACACTGACACAGTAGGGACCCAGGGAATGACACCTCTCTCTGACTCGCACATACAATGAAAGGGATGCCAAACATGACACTACCTGTGCTCAAGCATGTATAGGGAGTGTACTACATGCATCCGACATAGACAGCCCTCCAGCACCATCCGCAAGTCTGGCACACCCTCAAGGTAAGCCAATCAATCTACCAATTGCCAAATGGAGTAAAATGTGTCGTTACCTGTATCTATGGTATGAATGTGAGCATGCAAGGGAATTGGGTGGCTGAATGTGTTGGCAGCAGACAGTAGACACTCATAGTCGCACCATGACATCTGTAACACATACTGGACTCACCATAGTAGCCAGTACTACACAGGGTGACAAAACCAATTGCAGGAAATGTGCTGAGCAATGTGTCTCCATATGACTCACACATGCCAGTCAGGGCGGTTCACAGACCAAACAACAGTCCCATCCAACAGGACAGGTGTAGACAAACACAAACAGAGCCTGTGCTATGGCCCCTGAATGATGGCTATGATTAACCTCCTCCCAGGCTTACAAAGATGGACTACAGCAGGTCAGGCAGTGGGATATTAGTTCTGAAGGGTAGGAAGTCAGACACTAATATGTAGGGCAACCAAAGCTATGATCTGTAGTACACTGGTATGCCTCTAGTCAGCATGATAGGTAAGAATACAGAATGAAATGGAGTACCTGACATACCAGTACAGTCATAGCAAATGTGTACAAGTGTCAGGTGTGCCCCCCCCATCTGACGTAGAAATGTAATAACACTCAGGTGTGCCCCCCCAATCCTGTCTAGAAATGTAGAAATAGTCAGGTGTGCTCCCCCCATCCTACATAGTAATGCAATAACAGTCAGGTGTGCCCTCCCAATCCTGTGTAGAAATGTAGAAATAGTCAGATGTGCCCCCCATCCTACATAGTAATGTAATAACAGTCAGGTGTGCCCCCAATCCTGTGTAGAAATGTAGTAATAGTCAGGTGTTCCCCAATCCTACATAGAAATGTAGTAACAGTCAGGTGTGCCCCCCCACTCCTCTGTAGAAATGTAGAAACAGTCAGGTGTGCCCCCCCCCTGCTATGCAGAAATGTAGTAACAGTCAAAGCCAAATGAACAATGGATACCCTGCAGAGACAGCATGCTACCTGCCGGTGTACAGCACAAAGGTCAGCACTGCAGCACAAACTACCTGGACTCGATCCACACATTCAGTATAGACGGCCGTATTGGGCATGCTCACACACTAACAGAAATAGGTTCATAGGTTGATACTAGGCTATCGGCCCTAGGGCCTATACAAGCCTAGCCATAACAATTCCCTGGATATTTCTTCCCACAATATTTGCTTCCCTGGACCCCTGTCTAGCAGGGAGACTGCCGTGATCCCCAGGATGAATTTCCTATCTCCCATCCAATCATCAAGGTTCCTTTTGAAGAGGGCCAAGGAAGCACTCTGCTTGACGTGTATGGGCAGTCTATTCCAGAGTATGGGGAGTCTCTGGGTCAAGAACCTATCCCTCCAGCATGTTTTGTTCATTGTGATGACAAGGTTGAGATCCCTGGAGCATGTGGCTCGGATTTCTTTAAGTGTAGCATGTCCAACAGCTCAGGATTTGACATGGCCTTGTATGTTAAGCAGAGATTGCCTCTGAGTAGACGATATGCCACAGAGTATAGCTGGAGTTTTTTAAGATGGTCAGCATAGGGCATCTGCTTTAGGCCTGTGATTTTTTTAGTGAGGTATTTCTGCAGACTTTCCAGCTGTTGCAGATGTCTTGTGAGGTACATACCAAACCAGACATTGTACTCTATAATGGGTCTAATGAGGGATGAGTACAGTGGGACAATGACCTCCTTTTTTCTGGATGAAAAGCCCTTAGTGATGAGGTGTGCCACATATAAGGATTTCCTGACTGTTGTGGCAATGTGGCTATCGAAGGTGAGACCACTATCCACCTGTGTCCCTAAGTCTCTCAACACACTTTCAGTGTTTAGTGTACTGCCACCTATGTGGTAATTCATGGGTACATGTTTTTTCCCAAAGGGGATAACTATACATTTCTTGGCATTAAGCTTGAGCCCATGGCTCTGGCACCAAGCATCTTTTTCTGTAAGACCCTTTTGTAGAATATCACATCATTTGGGGATTCAATAATGACTCCCAGTTTGCAGTCATCTGTGAACTTTGTTAGCCAGAGTCCCTTAGTATTGACCTGTACTTCAGAGAGGTAGATACCAAACAAGAGCAGTCCCAGGACTGAACCTTGAGGTACTTCACTTGTCACTTGTCTGGAACTGGATTTGGAGTCGGCTACTTTTACAATCTGGGTTCTGTCAGTAAGCCAGTTGACACAAGCCAATGAAAGAACACAAAACTGAAAACTGGTTGCAGGAAGGAAGGCACCAAACACAAAACATAAGAACAAGCAGTTTAATCCAAAATGAAGTGCTTTTCATCACAGTTGGCAACCCATCAAGTCAGGTAGGGATTTATGCCCAGCTTAGTAAGTTTATCTATGATTCCCGACTGGGGGATGGTGTCAAAGGCCTTGGCGAGGTCCAAATAGGTTGTGTGGAACACCTTACCCTCGTCCACAGCTCTGTTGACTGATTCGAAGAAGTCAGTCTGGTTCAGAAGACAAGATCGGCCCTTCACGAACCCAAACTTGGTGGGGTCCAGTGTTTGAAGGTTGCCAGTGTCTTTGTTTATAAGTTCCGTGATCATGCATTCCATGCCCTTGCAGATCAGGCTCGTCAGACTGATGCAATGTTAGTTCCCAGGATCCAAGGTGGATCCCCCCTTGTGGAATGCGATAACTATGGCTGTGCACCACTCAGTGGGCATGAAGCCTGAGGTGAGGCTATGATTAAAAATGACACTTAGGTGAGGTGCCAGTTCATTTTGCAGTTCATGTAGTACACAGCACAGGATGTCATCTGGTCCCATGTATGCTGTATTCTTAGCTTTGGAGAGTGCAGTTTCTACCTGTGTGTCCATGATTACCAGAATTCGGCAATCTTTTGGTATTGAGATGGGCCCTTTAGGGGGTGAGAGAGGGGTGAAGTTGGCACTAAACTGATCTGCCAGGATATTGACAATATTCTTGGGATCACTATATTTAATGCCATTCTGTTGTAGTTCAGAGCATATCTGAGCATTGCCGTTTAGATTTTTGACATAACTATAGAATGTCTTGTGGTTGTCTTTGGAATCTTTTGCAATTTTATTTTCATAACTAGCTTTCGAGGATTTTGTGAGGGATCTCAGCTTCTTACTGAGGCTGGTAAGGGAGTTTTTTGCATCCTGGGATGTTCCTCTTTTCTGCAACAGTTTCTTTCTTCTGTTGTATTAATTGTTTATGGCAGGGGACCACCAGATTGGCTTCCTTTTTTTGGAGGAGAGCGTCTTGGTCCTATTTGAGATGGCATGATTCATGCACGAGTGGATGTGCTCATACAGTGTCTTAGTGTAGGATTCAGCAGTCGAACTTTCAGCTCTTGTCTGCATGGGTGTCATGAAGTTTGTCATTTCTGACTTGAGTAGCATTAAGTTGGCTTTGGAGAAGTTTTTTATGGAGGTTTCCTTACTGGGGGGTGGGGGTGGGATGTGGATAATAAGGGTGATTTGCTTATGGTCAGACCTGACCAATGAGGGGGTGACCACTGGTGTGGAACATCTGTCTCCCATGTTGGTAATGACCAGGTCTAGGATACTGGAGCCCCTGGTGGGAAAATGGATTAGTTGATCCAGGGCGTTGGAATTTATGAATTCCAAGAACCGTTGGGAAAAGGTGTTGCTACCCGAGTAGTTTTCCCAGTTAATGGCAGGGTAGTTGAAATTACCCAGTATTAGGGTGTTTGATTGTATCTTAATATTTTCCAGTATGTTTAGAAAGATGTAGTGAGAATCATGGGGCATGGTGGGGGATCTGTAGCAAGCTACAAATTCAAATGCAGTCTTACCTAGTGTCAGTTGCACCTGGAGAATTTCAGATGCATTGTGTTGGGCAACTAGCCTGGAGGTGTGAATATTCTTGGTGAATATGGACACCCCTCCACCTTTAGTGTTTCGGTCTTGGTTTGGTGGCCGAAAAGTGTGGTAAGAGTTGTAGCCTGGTATTGCAGGGGTGCTCTCTGGAGCCATGAACCACGTCTCAGTTACTGCACAGATATCGATGTTCTCCATTTTTAGGAGTGCCTGGAGAGAGTGCATTTTGAGGTTTAGACTTCTAGCATTGAGTAGCATTATCTTCAGATTTTGCATACTTGTATCTGTTACAGTGGTGGTTTTGTCCTGAACCTTGCCTAAAAAGGGCACTATTGGGGGTGGCAAGAGCTTTAGCCAGTAACCTGAATCCCAGGGGTGGCAGGTGCAGACCATCTCTGGCAAAGCATCGTGGTTTGTCGATCATGTCATCCCAGGCATCAGTCAACAACATTCTGAAAGGTCATTCTGGGCATGCTCACACACATACACATGAAGGCCATGTCTGCAAACACCAGTGGACCAGACATATCTTGCAGTTGCAGTTAGTGCAGACAATCGTCAGTATGCACCATTCATGCCTTGCGCATACAATGGATAGGAATACAGACATATATGTCAGGACAACACACTATAATAAGCAAAAGGTAGATGCACATAGATGTGTGGAAGAGGGTGACTGACTAGGAGCCATCCAGGCCTGTTCCACCCAGCACACAGTCAAAGGGCCCCAAACACATGAGGTGCAGATGTCACTCACTGCAGATACTAGCCACCAGTATCTGTCAGCATTACATACTATGTGATGCACATGCAAACTGTGCAACATGACTGTACAAGGAAGTAGTTATCTAGCAGGTGTTTACACATACCTGTGAAATATGACCCTGTGTGTGCCGGTATGTGGTGTGTCAACCCCTAGATGAATGGGTTATGGCCCATGCATACACACTGCCCTCCCCATAGCCCTACTATGACAATCTTGCTGAGGTCATCCAATGTGAAATACACCTTTGGGAGAGTTTGGGAGAGTTGTAGCCCAGTAATCTCTGTGGTGTGTCCCATAACTGTGTACTGCTGTAGTGTGATCAACTGGTTAGGTAAGAGTTCTAATGCCAGACTTGGCAACTGTGTGTGTCTGACTGTGTAGAGAGCAATGCTTTTTAGGGTACTCACATTCATTACAATTCATATACACAACTTTGGCAAGGCTGCTGATGTCACTCACCTAGAAATACACCTCTGGGAAGGTTATAGCCCAATAATCTCCGTAGTGCATGCCATAACTGCATATGCTGTAGTCTGATTTAGAACTATGGTAGGGTTCCATCCCCACCCATGGTAGTTCTGGATGTTTTGTGTGTGTTTCAATGGCTGTGAATGGAGAAATGCATTATAGGCTAGTCACACTCTGTACATTACAAATAGCCTACTTTGGCAATCCTGCTGATGTCAGTCACTGTGAAATACACCTTTGGGGAAGGAGATCTCCAGTAATCCCCCTGGTGTGTCCTATAACAGCTCTATGCTGTAGTGTGATATAGACCTCTGTTAGGGGTTCTATACCCACACATGACAGTTGTGGATTTTCTTGTTTGTGTGTGTCACTGTCTGTGTAGGGAGCAATGCATTTTAGGCTAGTCACATGCAGTACATTTCAAATGCCATACATGGGCAATCCTGCTTATGTCATTCATTGTGAAATATACTTTTGGGAAATAAGTTCTTCAGTAATTCCTGTGGTGTGTCCTGTAAAAGCTCCTTGCTATAGTGTGAGATAGACCTCTGTTAGGGGTTCTATACCCACACATATCAGTTGTGGATGTTTTGTGTGTGTGTTACTGTCTGTGTAGGGAGCAATGTGGTTTAGGCTAGTCACATGCAGTACATTTCAAATGGCCTACTTTGGCAATCCTGTTTATGTCATTCATTGTGAAATACACCTTTGGGGAAGGAGTTCTCCAGTAATCCCTGTGGTGTGTCCTATAACAGCTCCATGCTGTACTGTGATATAGACCTCTGTTAGGGATTATATACCCATACATGTCGGTTGTGGATGTTTTGTGTGTGTGTGTGTGTGTGTGTGTGTGTGTGTCACTGTCTGCATAGGGAGCAATGCATTTTAGGCTAGTCACACTCACTACAATTTGAATGTCCTACTTTGGCAATCCTGCTGATGTCATCCAATGTGATATACACCTTTGGGGAACGAGTACTCCAGTAATCTCTGTGGCAGGTACTCTAACTGCATAGTGCTGTAGTATATTAAACTAGTTAGGTAGGGGTTCTACTCCCAGAGTGTGTGTGAGTGTGTGTGTGTGTGTGTGTGTGTGTGTGTGTGTGTGTGTGTGTGTGTGTGTGTGTGTGTGTGTGTGTGTGTGTGTATTTGTAAGTCGTATCCTGTGTGGAGGTGAGTGTGTGGCCAGTGTGGAGTGGGTTTTGCATATTTCTTATATGGTGGCCCTACTATATATCACAATGTCCACCTTACAGAGATAACAGATGTGAAATAGCTGAGAGGCTGGGGTGCAAAGCCATACCCATACATGTGACATCAAGGCCAGGCAGTCACAGTTAGCAACCCTAGTATTACCCAGAGCACACTCTCAACCCATGTCTCATACACACACACATGCCTAGGCAACAGTCAATATGTGGGTAGTACACTGCATATTGGCCACTGATAGTAACTATGGGGTGATAGCACTGGGCTAAAGAGGGCATGGCACCCTGTCCATCTGTCCAATATGCACATAAATGCAGACAGTGCACGTTCCCCAATGGACACCTGCAAAACCTGAGGTGCCATCACATATGACCCACAAAGGACATACCATGCCTGACAACATGCCCTGTATGGACAGATGCCACTGACACCAGGGAATGCCATTAGCATGCTATCAATGTAGGTGCAGGGTAAACCTGCTGCCCATTACCAGTTCCCTCCACAGGTGAGCAAGACTGGCACATCTGATGATAATCTGTGTTCACAACATGGGCCAGACACCCCAGGTACAGTTCCACATGTCACTGTACATGCATGTGGTAGGTGTGCACATCCCAGACACCATCCATGTCATGGACTAGGGAACACATACATGGCAAGTGATGCACAGCATTGGCCACACACAATAGTCACCCAGGTGACTAGATGGGGGATAAAATACCCACCTGTGTGGGCAAATGCAGGCACTACAGCCCTGAGCCACAATGCAGACCACTGTCATGTGGCCTGATGCCAAGGTATACCCATTGCCTATCCTTGTACAGCTGTCTGGCACAGTCAACCACCACACACCCGTGCAGACATGCATATCAATACTGGCACCCTGTGTGTTTGTGTGTGTGTTGTATGGTGTGTATGTTCACATCCACACTCCCTACAACCGCCATTTGCATACTGAAGCATGCTGTCTGTCAGACACCTCCCCCTACCCTTTGCCCATACAACCCCCACATGTCCTGTGTGGTGCATGTGATACCTGCACAGTGATGTGTTATAGCAATCCCACTACTGATGAGTTGTAATCCTGGCCCTGCTAAGTGTGTCACTGTGTGTGCATCCCCCTGTGAGAGTGCGGCTGTGTTGATGCTGGCACCTGTTTATGCATACAGGCACGTGTACATCACCTACCATATAGCTACCATATCCCTGTTGCAGATGTCACTCACCATCATATATATGTTCTGACGACTCCACAACAGGTAACCCATGTGGCGCATCCTATAACTGCATAGAACTGTGATAGCACTACATAATTGTCAGGGGTTTAATACCCTGTGCTGGTAGGTGTGTGACACAAACATGCTTAAGTTTTACTCTCCCACCCCTCCCTGACTTGTCTTTGCCTCTGTCTGCCTCTCCCACTCCTTCTCTAGTGGATGTGGAGACCTACACTTGCTTTGCTTAGGCAGCAGTATGTGTATTTGAAGTGATGCTCATGATCAGCTGATGGCCTCTGCATGAATTGCAGCCCTCCCCTAGCTGATTGCATGTGGAACAGCTGTGGTAACATTCCCATAGACAATTGCATGGAAACACACTCCAATATCTAGGAACATCATGTTGGTGTTGGCCCTTTTCATTCACTGTGAGCAGAAACTAGATCTGTTGTTTAGCAAACAGCATCTCTAATGGATTGGGGATTTACCTCTAACAACATACACTGTGGAAACAGAGCAACACACAGGAGGGGGGTGTGCCTGACCTGACTACAGTCTGTAAGTGCTGCTAACTGCATTTGGAGTAATGTTGGTTTAACAGAGTGTGTGTGTGGATATGGCTGTTCTACATGTCTCAGTACCTGCCATGTCAGTTCCATGTTTATGAGGAATCCCCATCTGAAGTGTCATCTGCAGACTGGGCAGTGTGTTGTGCCTTTGGTTTCATGTGTCACCCACGGAGCATCTATCTGTGGACTGCAGACAGTAGTGTGAGGATTGCAGTCTGTAGACTGTGAAAGTCGTGACAGTTACTGACTTTTATTTATTTTATTTATTTTACATTTGTTGACTGGGCTAGTCTTGCTGGATACATGTCCATTTTCAGCAGAGGCCCGAGGAGAAAAGCTCCACTATATACTAGTAAATAAAACAGCACATTAAGAGACTAAAATGTAAGTAACTACAGAACTATTCCAGCAATTTAACATAAAAAAATACAACGAGGATCCCTAATCCCATACTCTTTACAGTGGGAGGAATTGTAATGAAAAAAATAAACAGACACTAGAGTCTATACAGTATTTACAATATTAACAGATATAATAAACATTTTGTGCCAGAGCAAATAGTTTTAAAACCCAGACTTGTACAGTAGGAATCAAAATACAAGGTTTAAATAGAAGGTGAGATAACAGGTTGCAGTAATATATCTAGTGTAAATGAGAAAGTGACATCATAGGAATAGTAATATCCATGTGGATGCCTGGAGAGCTGCAGAGGAGGAGTAATAATGAGAGAGACAAGTAGAAAAGATGGATGTATAGCAACAGGCAAAGGCGGGAACTATAATGGAAGCTGGATGCTGGGGTCAGTCAGGATTTGAGCAAGGGCAAAGCCAGTGAGATTTGAAATAGTTCTTTAATTGTTTCTTAAAAAGTTGTGATGAGACTAAAGTAGTCAGTTCAATGGGAAGTTTATTCCAGTATGAGCCAACAACATTTGTGAACAAGGAGTCACCAGATTTATTGTGTGGTTTGAGAGTAGCTACTAGCAGTTTGTTAGCTGAGCGAAGGGAAGTAAGATTCCTGTAAGGAGCAACAAGGTTGTTAAGTATGGGTGTATTAGTAGGGTAATAGAGAATTTATGGGTGATAACTAATTGATGTAGAAGAATAAGATTTTGAAGTTCAAGCCAGCCAAGTTTTTTGAGATTAACACAATGATGGGTACGAAATGGGGAACCTGTGGCAAACCTGGCAATGCTATGGTAGGATGTGGCTAGTTTCTGAATGTTAGATTTTGATAGGTTGATAAAAGATGGAGAGGCATACAATAATGTAGAGATGAGATGAGTTTGGGCTAGAGACACCCTGGTAGTTGCTGAAAGAAAGGGTTTAAGTCTGTAGAGGGCACCTATCTTTTTATTAACAGATTTGATGGTTAGGTTGATGTGGGAATCAAAGTTTAGTTGATTATCTATTGTAAACCCTAGTAGTTTAGTGGAACAATCAGGTGTTATGATAGTGCCATTGTCAGAGACAATAGAAAAGGAGAGAGGGGCAGACTTAAGGGTTGGAGAAAAAAGTAGTAATTTGTTTTTTGGGGGGGGATTAAGGAGGAGACAGATATGTTGGAACCAGTTTTCTGCTGCTGTAAAGACTTTTTGGGTGGAAGAATGAAGTTCAGCCAGAGATACAGCAGTACAGATGAGTGTTGAATCATCTGCATACTGAATGCATGTGGATGTTGGGAGGGAAGTAGACAGGTTATTTATAAAAATGGAGAAGAGAAGGGGACCTAAGATGGATCTTTGGGGAACCCCGATGGTGACTGGGAGCTGAGAGGATAAATGGCTGTCCCAAAGGACTGCTTGTCTTCTATCTTTCAAATAGGACTTAAACCAGTGCAATGCCAAAGAGTGAAGAGAAAGAGATTTCAAAGGGTCTAGCAGAAGGTGATGGTTCACCATATCAAAGGCTTTAGAGAGGTCGAGAAATAAAGCAGAGGAGAATAGGTTGTTATTGCGATTTTTGTTGATGGAATCTGTAAAGGAGAGAAGAGCAGTGGAAGTGCTATGGAAAGGTCTAAAACCATGTTGGGAGTCTGCAAGTAGGTTATTATGTAGAAGATGATTCAAAAGTTGATGGTGTATACAACGTTCCATAATTTTAGTTAGTGGTGATAGTAAGGCTATAGGACAGAAGTTAGAAAGTTCGTTAGTGTTTCCACCTTTATGCAGTGGAATGATATGGGAGACTTTCCAGAGGGAAGGAATAGTAGATTCGGTTATAGTTCTGTTAATTAAGATGGAGGTTGGGTATGCTAGTACTGCTGCTGCTAGCTGCAGATATTCAGCTGGTAGTTGGTCAGCTGAAGGAGTACAAGGTTTAAGTTTTAAAAGTAGCTTGTGAATATAGGCTGTGGAGACTGTATTAAATATTAGAGCGGGGGTATTGTTATGAGGAGAGGTATTTTGAAGGCAAGTGGGGGGAACCGTGGTGTTGGCTAGAGAGGTGACTGTTTCAGAGAAGTTGTTGAATGAGTTGGCTATTTTATAAGGAGGGGTCTGAGCTAAGTTAGCTGGAGTAGGTATTTTGGAATTCCCAAGATGGAGCAGTTTATTGATTCCCGACCAGAATTTTTTTGGGTTATGATTTTGATTTTGTTGATATTGGAGGTAGAAATTTTTTTTATCCGGAAAGGTGAGTTTTTGTGTAGTATTTCTAAGGTATTTGAAGTTTTGATGGTCAGTTGGGTTTTTTGTAGTTCTCCATTTTGTCCATACTTTGTTCCTTAATAGCATTATCTGCTTGGTTTCTTTAGAAAGCCAAGGAGCTGTTTTGGATCCCATTCTAATTAAGCGAGAGGGGGCATGACGATCTAGAATTTGGAGGAATGTGTTGTTGAAATGGGTAACTGCCTCATCAAGTGGAAGGTGTTTCAGAGCTGACCAGTTGCATCCTTTGAGCTCATCAAGGAAGTCTTGAAGGATGAAGTTTTTTTTGTTACGAATGGTACGATAACTAGCCTGTTTGTGGTTACTATTTTTTTGTTTAGTGATATAGGTGAGAAGATGGTCACTGATATTGTCAGGGAGTGTTCCAGTTTTATATGATAGGGGATTATTGCTGACCAATATCCAGTCCAAGATGGTCTGTTTATTGGTAGATTTGTGAATCCTAGTTGGGGAGTTTATGGTTTGTTGGAAAGTAAAGAGGTTGAGGTGAAAGGGGGGTTTGGGAGATATGCAGGAGTTCCAATCAATACTGAAGTCCCCTAAGATTATGGTTTCCTGAGGAAAGGTAGATGAGAGCCAGCTAAGGATGTTTTCAGGTGTATTTATGTTATTACCAGGAGGGATATAGGAACATATTATGTATATGTCTTTGTTTTTATTTACTTGGAATTTGCTGTAGAGTATTTCAGCATTGGCAGGGGAAGGAGGTAAGGAGTCAATTGAGACCACCTGCAGTTCAGATTTATAAAGTAAAACAACTCCCCCACCCTTTTTGTTTAGACGATCCTGCCTTAAAATGCTGTAGCCAGGAGGAGTAATTTCATTGTCCTTGGTACCTGGTTTGAGCCAGGTTTCAGTAAGACAGAGGATATCAAATGAGTAGAGGTCGATTAAGGCATGGAGCTGTGTGATTTTATTGTTAATACTACGAATATTTAGGTGTGCTATTGAAAGGGAGTTAGAAGAGAAAGGTGACCTTAAATTGTTAGTAGTTTGGTCCGAGAAGGTGTGGATAAGGGAATTCTGAGGGCTAGGGTTGGGGTGAATGCCCCCGTGTACCAGTAAGAGTGTTTGTGGGAATGGAAGTATTTTTGAGATTTTAGATGGTATTAGGTAGAGATTTTTAGCTGTGTGATACCTGTTGTGGAGTATGTCCCCGTGTACCAGTAAGAATGTTTGTGGGAATGGAAGTATTTTTGAGATTTTAGAGGGTATTATGTAGAGCTTTTTAGCTGTGTGATACCTGTTGTGGAGTACTCTGTGATAGTGAGGGGGAAGGTAAGGGCAGGATGACAGGAGGTTAAGATAGGTTTGTTTAGCTAGAGGAAGGACAGAATTTGTTTGTTTAGCTTTACTAGGAGATCTTCTAAGGGTATGGTTTTCGTAGGAAGTAAGGGTATAGTATATAAGAAAGATATTCAGGAGTAGCAATAAGTAAAGTAGCTTAAAAGTCAGGGTCATATTGCGTTTGGTCATTTTAGCAAGGTTGATAATTAGTAGTACTAGGATGGTGGGGAGTGGGGTGTGGCAGTAAGACAGCAGTGGAGTGCTGGAATGTGTGAACGAGGCAGGAAATATGATAGGAGCTGAATAAGTTGGGGGTGTTGCTGAGCAAGTATAAGGTTAAGGGCACTGGGGGTGGGGGGGAATTGGGGGTAGGGTAGGGGAGCAGAGTGAGCCCACAGGGTGAACGGAGCGGGAAGAGCCAGAGAGGGGACCAAGCCAGGAAAACAATCAGTGAGAAGTGGAAGAAGCACTGGGTAAGAGTACAAGGTAAGAGTGGACTATGAGGTAAGATACAAAGAGGGAATATAGGTTGATTGGGAGGGATAAAATAATTATTTGGAAGCTATGTGAGGCAGTATAATTGGGTGCAGTAGAAAAATAGATAAAGGGTTGTGACCAAAAAATAACAAGGAAAAAAAACCTCAAGTGTGAGGTCGGGGAGTATAGTTTTCTAGTGAATAAGGTGCCACCTAGTGGCCACATTCAGAAATAACAGGAGACAGAGCAAGCGAAAGGACTCACTAGTGGGATATAGGCAAGGTAGAGGAGAGAGTTATCCTAAAGGACAAAAAGAGGTAGAAAAAGGGTAGTTAAGGGTCACTTAACTGCTATGGGAGGGGGAGGGGGTAGGCTGCTGGTTAACCTGGGAGGGAAGTCAAATAACCTGGAGTATTAAAAGTTTAAAAAATACATTAGCAGGACATACTTTCACAAAGGTCTATTCAGGGGAGAAAGTCTTAGTGGGCAGGACGAGAAAAATCCTATTCAGGACTCTGTTCCTTGACTTGGATTCCAATGGGGCCTCTTTAGAATGGATAAAGGAGGGAAAATCAAGTATACTGGGATGGTAAAATATAAGGAAGAGAGAGAGAAGAAAAAAAAAAGTAAGTTCAACAGACAAAGTGTGTAGATAAGAAACAACCAAGTATAATACTTTAGATTCTAACTCCAAGAGAGAAACAGATGACTGACCCCTTACCACAGTGTAGAGCAGGCACACAGGAGAAAGATTCATACAGAGCAGCAACATACAATCAGATACAATTAGTTACACTGAAGTCTGTTTAGGTGCATAATAAGTGAGCAGATGATTTACTCTATTAAGCTATTTGATCCTGTAGGCAATAAGCTTCGTAGCAGGAATAACTAAACTATGCAGTTACAGCAAAAATAATCAAATAAGCAATAATCCAACAGGATACAGTACATGTGACCACTCGCATTAAAACAGCAGGATTGGAGCTAATGAACCATGACATAGTCTATTGCCTTAATGTAATTATGTTAGAAAAAATGAAGGTTTTAGATCCAGATAGTAACAACATGAAATACAAATGCATTAACCTGAGACTGTGATATGTAGGACACAAGCCAGCAAAGGAGGGTCAAGTTCAAGAGCAGTATCAAAAAGACTGGCTGTCAGTAGTTGATTTCAATGCTATCAATGCAGTAGATAGTTTAAGATAGATTCAGAGACTAGTAGCATTCACTAACACTATCACATCATAATATCAAGCCGCTAACACATACACTGTGTAAATTAGGAACCATATGGGTGCTGGAAAGAAATGGCGCTATTACCCACTAGAGGCCAATAAAAAATGTTAATAATATTAAGCTTAGACTAGATAGCATTCAAAGTATCATATACATAATATCACATCTATCTGATACAGACGCTGCATAGATAGGAACCACGTGGACACTAGAACAAGTGGTGTTTATATACACAACCCGCTATTAGCAACTGTTCAAGAGTTATTCGTACAGATGCGTGTTCATTGTAGTTACACACAAAATTACAGCTCAAATTAGCCACCTAAAAAGAACGCCAGTGCAGAGCCACACATAAACATGTAGAGCTCCACCAGCTCTATATTTCCCGATTGAGAAGAGCACCACGTGGGTCCTATTGAGGCAGATATACTGCTATAGGCATAATAGAGATTATCACTATAAGTTGTACACTTCGCAAATAGCAGACTAACATGCTATGTCAAGTAAAGATGTATACAATTTACACAAGACAATAAATGAGTGGTTACATTTAAATAAACAAAAGTAAAGGACACAGCTGAGTACTCACGTTCGGATATTCACTCCGAGCCCAGGACATGCAGCAGCCTGAGGGGAAAGTAATAAGGATGGAGCCGCTTAGAGAGGGGTATAGTTGTAAAATCCGACAGGAAATAGATGCAAGTGGGAGGAGAGAGATGGGAAGGAGTGGCCAGGTGTTTAGTGAAAGCTAAAGGAGATAACAGCAATCGTGAGATATTGGGCTAAGAGGAGCTAACAGAGATCAGGAGAAATAGGGCAGAGATAGCTATGGGATATAAGAGGTGACTACAGGGTAGAAAAGAGAAAAGAATAGAATAATGTAGATGTAGTAGGGAAGAGATGACCGAGTTAGGAAAGAGAAGGAATAATCTAAAAGGTAGTGTAGAGGACTAAGGTAGAGCAGTATAGGCAGTGGTAATAGTAAAAACAATTATAAAAGTATAGGGAAGAGCCAGAGAGGGGACCAAGCCAGGAAAACAATCAGTGAGAAGTGGAAGTAGCACTGGGTAAGAGTACAAGGTAAGAGTGGACTATGAGGTAAGATACAAAGAGGGAATATAGGTTGATTGGGAGGGATAAAATAATTATTTGGAAGCTATGTGAGGCAGTAATATTGGGTGGAGTAGAAAAATAGATAAAGGGTTGTGACCAAAAAATAACAAGGAAAAAAAAAACTCTAGTGTGAGGTCGGGGAGTATAGTTTTCTAGTGAATAGGGTGCCACCTAGTGGCCACATTCAGAAATAACAGGAGACAGAGCAAGCGAAAGGACTCACTAGTGGGATATAGGCAAGGTAGAGGAGAGAGTTATCCTAAAGGACAAAAAGAGGTAGAAAAAGGGTAGTTAAGGGTCACTTAACTGCTACGGGAGGGGGAGGGGGTAGGCTGCTGGTTAACCTGGGAGGGAAGTCAAATAACCTGGAGTATTAAAAGTTTAAAAAATACATTAGCAGGACATACTTTCACAAAGGTCTATTCAGGGGAGAAAGTCTTAGTGGGCAGGACGAGAAAAATCCTATTCAGGACTCTGTTTCTTGACTTGGATTCCAACGGGGCCTCTTTAGAATGGATAAAGGTGGGAAAATCAGTTACACTGGGTTTCACAAAGGTCTATTCAGGGGAGAAAGTCTTAGTGGAGAGGACGAGAAAAATCCTATTCAGGACTCTGTTCCTTGACTTGGATTCCAACGGGGCCTCTTTAGAATGGATAAAAGTGGGAAAATCAGGTACACTGGGGTTCGGATATTCACTCCGAGCCCAGGACACGCAGCAGCCTGAGGGGAAAGTAACCATATCCCTCATAGGACATATGTTGCAACAAACCCTGTTACAACAGTAAATGTATGAGGTTATCACAGCAACATGTCAATATTGGCCCTGTGTATGTGCTTCCAGCTACAACTCTGTCAACCTTTGTACATATGTTGTGCATGAAGTGGTGCATATGTGCTGCACACCATAATTAGTGTCATCATATCTGATAACAAGCCAGTGAGATATCAGACTGCTACACGTTATGTACAGTAGGGGTTATATTTGGTGACATAACCTGGACATTCTGTGCATGTCTGTACAGTACTGAGGTCTGTGTACTTATGGTGAATGTCGACAGTGTGTATATTGTTATGTACTTTAGCCTGTGTACAGACTGTGGTAGATGCCATTGTTCTAGGTCCCGTCCTGTCTGACGTTACATGCTTCTCCACTGTATGGTACCATATTGGCGTACATGTTTGTAGGGCCATACACACACATGTCCCATACCACAGACAGCCATCAGACCACACTGTGTAGCAGCCCAGTATAAGTAGGGTCAGTCTGTGAGTGGCACATATGAGGATGGCGTCGAACAGATAGTCCATATACTGTAATATTATGCTAGCTTAACATATGTGGTTGTGGCTGTGTTCACATTGGTTGTGGTTATGCACTTTCACACAGGTGTATCTTACCCTGTGCTGTGACATGCCTGTGAAGCCTGCTATATATGCAGGTACATGTGCACTCCCCCATAGAAGATGAAGGCCAGTGTTAAGCCAGTCTGCCTGTAGCTTGCACAGTGCATTGTTACATGTCTAGCAGCTTAGTGTACTTACCCAGTGAGATGTCATGTGCAGATACTTGCCAGATGTACTGCTTCTGGGCCTCCTTTAACAGTCATGTATGTCAGACAGAGCAGTGGGATGCTGTACAGATGTATGTCAATATCTAGTGGGTAGTATGTGGCCATGGCACCCCTGTACCAGCGGTTATTATGTGTCAGGCCAGACAGGGGTGTGTGAATGCATAACCTATGGTGACAAATGTATACCAGTCGTTATGTGTTATATCCATCTACATGGCTGTCTACATCCATATTGTCAGGCATGGTACACATGTTTTGCACTAAGGGGTTATGTGTATACCTCTGGACTGTACAGAGTGTGTCAGAATGTCCACATATATTGGCCAATATCTCTGCTGCAGTCCACAGGGGCATTACGTGCTAGCAGCGATAATTTACTATGATGTCCTTAGGATGTCTGTCAGTAGCTAATGGCACACATGTGATAAGCAGATGTGATGTCCCACACACACACCATGTCTGTGAAGACAATCCCAATGACAGTAGCAATAGTCTACTAATATACCTGCTATACATACCTGACATCCCCTTGCACTACGACTTTGGGACTATAGAGGCTGAGATTCTGGCACACTCAGGGCAGCTACATATTTGTAGGAGGTTCAAGAACTACAGAGTGTGAGTAGAGTTGTGTTATGCTTTGCATAGTACTGGTGTTACAGTGTGTGTGTGTACATACTAGTTTACCTTGGAATGCAGTCTGTCTGTATAGCTCTCAACTGTGGGCCTATCCTCTTGGTGGCCAGAGGTGTGTCTATCATGTTTTGTCTGTCCACCACACAGGTCCTGTGTCAGATATTTCACTGGCAGTGTGTGTGTTGGGTGCTATCAGTACATGGCTGCATCCATTTCTGTTTCTAACCTCAATTCCCTGACTAAGGGTATGTTGCAGACTATCCTGTAACATCAGCAACTTGCTTAGTGTATGGCAACAGTTTTCCACATATGTGCCTGAGTTCCAGCTCCTGTCCTCCACCTACATACCAAGCCGTGCACATATGACATGCTGTCGGGGTTGTTCTGTAGTGGGCTGTGAGTATATCACACTGAGATTGCTGCCATATATCCACTGGTGTTGTATCCGCCACACATATGGTGGGTCTGGGGCCATGTATGTGTGGGCTTCACCTACACAATACATGTGTGCCCTTATGCAGTCCAGAGGCCAGTGTATGTAACAGTGGTATATGGCCCTTTATTATTGAGTCGGGGGGGGTCACCATAAATTACCTAGGCTGTTACAAAATGTGTGGATATCAGGGGTGAGCTGCCTAAAGTATCTGGATGTACAGTACCGTATACTTCACCTATATTTAAATTATTTACATAAATTGGGTTAATGGAAGCCTACTGCCTCCTGCCTGACAGACTGTTCTGTTTGTCAGTGTGCTTGTGATGGTGTCAATTATGCCTTCTTATGTAACATTTACAACCCATTTGGTCACCTGGCGTCTTTATCACCTAGTGATTTTGTACAGAGTGTAGATAGAGGCTGCTAAATATACACCTGCATTACATACTGTTGATTGTTTGGTATCCTGTGGCCCAGTCTGTCTTCACTATTGTACAATTTGAAGGGCTTGACCTGGACAGCAACAGTTGTGAACCTTTCCATACTAGTGTATTAGTATAACTGTTTTACAGTTGCATTACTCTGTTTATATGGATGTCAGTGTCTGAACAGCTATATGACATGGCATATAGAACTGTAATAGTACACAATTAAAGGTGTTCCATTTCTGCAAGCCTGTGTGTGGTGTTTTTTCCCTATGACCTCTCTGTGGGTATATGTTACAGGCAATGATTGTCATTTGTATGGGTGGCCCATACAGTGTCCAGTTGTTCAGGTGTTAACTGTAGGCATAGTGGCTGTTCCATATTGTGCACACCTTCTATATATGTATCTTACTGTACATATATCAGTGTGTGTATGTGTAGTCACATGTGTATCTATATATATATGTGTGTGTGTGTGTGTGTGTGTGTGTGTGTGTGTGTGTGTGTGTGTGTGTGTGTGTGTATATATATATATATGTATATGTGTGTGTGTGTGTGTGTGTGTGTGTGTGTGTGTGTGTGTGTGTGTGTGTGTGTGTGTATATATATATATATATATATATATATATATATATATATATATATATATATCTGCATATCTGTGTCTGTGTATCTGTATCCTGGGGATGTTGATAGCTTCCACATTTCCTATGGGAGGCAGACTGTACTGCATGATATGTTACTAATACTAGCCTGACATCATATAGGTGGGATGTAGTACTGTTAACATCTTGTTCCCATGTTGTGTCAGGTCCTGGTTATGGCATCTGCAACACTTGGTAGTGTATTGCAGGGCGGACGTGTTTGGCTGTGGGGGGGATAGCTATTCGTACAAGATGTATAGTGTGTGGAGTCCCTCAACCTTATTAACATGTGGACATATGTGTTTTTGTTAATTTACCATTGCTATCTAGAGATATATGGCCCTATATATATATATATATATATATATATATATATATATATATATATATATATATATGCTTACATTTATATAACTATGTCCATATATACTTACATAGATATATATCTGCGTACACATATGTAACTTGCTGTGTATATATAGACATATAGGTGTAGACACATATATGTGTCGATGTAGGCATTTGCATGTATATATGTTCATATATATTAATATATATGTGTATATATATATATATATATATATATATATATATATATATATATATATATATATATATATATATATATATATATATATATATATATATATATAAATATATGCTGTATCTGTTTAGATATTAATATATTTACACACACATGCATCTAGATGTTGGTATACATTCTCTGTACCGTTACATGACTGGACTGGATGATATGCTTCTGTAAACATCAGCTATATTTATATCTGGCGTGGCTTAATGGTAAATCACTCTGTCTATGGTATGCAGTGTCCTGGGTTCGAGCCTTGCAGGAGCTGTTTCTTTTGTTGCTGGGCAGAACAGAGCCCATTGGATACAGAGTGATTAAGGCACTTTAAAGCAGTTGTAAGCGGGTTTGCGCAGAAGTAAGCACTGCTAACCTCTGGTTACAGTTTCTTACACTCAGTTAGCTTCTGTATTGCTTAACTTGTGTAGGCATTGCTTACCCCCACGCAAACAGGCTTAAACCCACTTACTGATGCTTAAAAGTGTTTACTCCTGCTTATCCCCACGCTAATTTCTTTAAAAGAAAAGAGAAAGGGTTTGATAGGAAAGTGGTGAAAAAAGAGGCACAAAGAGGAAATGACAGTAGGGAAAATAGCCAGGGATGTGCAGGAAGGGTGTAGGGAAGGTCCATAGCTGCCCATTTTTTCTACAGCAACAGCTGTGCATATACACTGTATTTGGAGGTAGATTTGGGACACTCAAACCCACGGGTGGCAGTGAGGACAACAATAATTCATTGTGATGCCAATTAGACCGGATTACATGTGTCCAGTGGACACGTGTGCAAAATGGACAGCTATGTATGGGGCAAGATTTTTTTTGTGGGAACAAATTGCCCTTTATTTTCTTTTTCAGGTGAGAGAGGAATGTTGGGGCGGGGTAGTAGGTATATTTGGTGAGGTAGGTTAACAGACAAGACAAGATGCATACAGGGGCAGTATATGACATGTGGGGGCTAAACACCTTGGACAGGGAGGGGTGTTTGGAAGTCACAGGCCCATGAGCTCCCAAATGGAAACAATGGGACTGAGGTCCCTACCCATGGGCAGTCATCACTGCACCTTCACGGCCCCAAACGTGGCTGTGCTGGGGGCTGGGTAGGAGGGGCAGACTCACCCTATAATTGCGCCATACGGCCCTCAAGCTGGTGTAGCTAGTCTCAAAACTCCCTGTCAAGCTCGCTATGCACCACAGGTACCTGTCTTCCCCCACTCCCAGGGGGACCAAGCCCCATCCCCTGTGGCAGTTCCACCTGAAGGTGGTGCAGGGCCAATGTAGGAGGAGGTCCCAGGCTGGGCTCCAGATGTGCTGGTGCCGGGTGCCATGGCCAGCTGAGGTGGGACGGGTGGGTCCGCTGGGACCGGCCTTCCCATACAAGCTATGGTGTTGCAGTTTTAAGAAAGATATCAGTTAGTCATAGTCAACAACATTCAGGGTTAGTTATAATAGCATGCATAGGTATTCCCATTAACCCAAGACACCAGTTTACAACAGTTGCAGAACATGCAGAACACATGCATATATGGGACAACAGTGGCCATTACAACAGCATGCAGGTTTCATTGATGGAAACAGGCCACAAATATGGGAGCATTTTAACATGGCACATGCATAGAACCAAATGTGAATATTTATAAACCAATAGGACATATGTCCCAACAAAAGTTTGGAGTGTACACGTACCCATTGAGGTGTGTAATAAGGTTATTGTTGCACATATGGAGCAGGTGAGAGAGAGAGTTCAATTAATAACTAATATATCCAAGTAGTTTTCACAACTTTCTTAGTCAATGCAGTGATCTGTCCCTTACATGTATTATTACACTACCCAATGTCCTTATTTTGTACAATGGTATCTTTGTAGATTTGTATATGTGTGGACTGTGTCTTACGTATAGTCTACACTTCTTACCTGTTATACCTGTTGAGAAAATCATTGTTAACACTACCCGACAATTTCTACACATACTCCTAGATTTCATGCTTGTAGACAAGTATATAAGTGACCTCTGCTGTACCTACAGTCTGCACCTCTTACCTGTTATAGCTGTGGAGAAAATCTTTGTTAACTCTACCTGACAAATTCTATACATACTCCCATATTCCATGTTGCTGTTATACACATACCTAACAATCTGTTATTCCATACACTCTTGTCAAGGCGTGACAGGATGCAGGTGTTGATGTGACATATACTGCGAATTGCTGTCATACACTTTGGGTGTGATGCTACAATGATAGGTTTGTTTCCATATACATTCTCTTTTTATGTTCAGGTCTGACTATCCATTATATGTCAGTATAAGCTGCCTACATTTCTTGGATCATCACACTGACTTGTCAGGGGAACAGGTTACCAGGCAGCAGATTTGGGCCATTTATCTGGACATGCTGGACAGATCATAACAGTTGAGGGGCATGACTATGCATACAGCTTACTACCTGAACATTCTGCCACAGTCTGTACAATTGATGGTTATGTTTATGCTTACAGTGTACTATCTGAACATTCTAGCAAGGTCTGTACAGTTGGTGGGTCTAATTATGCATACAGCTTTCTATCTGAACATTCCTGCAAACTCTGTACAGTTGTGGGGTATGATTATGCCTACAACTTACTACCACTCCCTGGATTCAAACCCCTGCTGTGTGTGGTAAAAATATTACAGTTGACATCATAGTACACTGTGCTATCAGGGAATTGGTGTAAAGCATTCCAATGGTTTTTGTCTAAGTCTCCCTCAGTTGTTCTATATGACTGACCTCTTGGGACTTCCAACATTGTTATACTGATCTTCCTACACAGTTTACCTGCATTCAACAGTGTGTGTAACACTGCTTAATACAACAGTACTACTTATAGAATGCAACACTACAACAACATATGAAACCAGGATGTACACAAGCACTCCAGGGGTTATACTTCTATTCACAAGATATTACACCTTCATTGCCATGCAACCTATATGACAGTCTTCCTGCCATATTGTCTGGTTTATTCAGTACATCCCATACACAATACATTTTTATACTGGAACAACACTTTCCAGAACTGTTATATTTATTTGTTATGGCAGTACATGCAGGGATATTACTAACCTGCCTCGCGACACAGCCTTTGCAGCCTAGCAGCATGGGCTTGCTGGTTCACAGCCCGCTCATCTGCAGCTGTCAGAGAAATAAAGTGATATTTGGCCATTACCTATCCATAGTATACACAAGCTAGGCAATCATTATCTATGTGGTAGAATGGGTACTTAGTGCTGGGGCATCAGCCATCTGCCTTGTTTCTTGGATCCACTAGTCCAAGAGATCACCCCTCCACCACTTCAGGTCAGCATGGTGATGCCTGACCTGCTCACCAGTACGGGGGATACCAGTGGCACTGGTGAGGTCATGGGCGAGACTGTCCCAGGACTCTACTTTATACTGAGAGCCCTGGTACTGGCCCCGCAGTAGTCTCTCCTCATGGTCTTTTACCAGGAGCCATACCATGAATCTGGACTCCTGGATGCCCCAGCGCTGCACTCTAAATCAAGTGCCTTTCCCAACTCCAGCCGTTCTGCCTACAGTAGGGAGCTGCAACCAGTTATGGGAAGTATTGGTGCCTGTGGGGTTTAAATATGTCCAATTTCTCACACTTTTCCATGACTGGATGGTTTTGAAAAGGCTAAGCTATGGGCACACCTGCTTACCTAATATTGGCATTGCTTAAAGGGGCATACCACTGGGCAGATTGAGTTAGCCGGCCTACACATTGCTTAAGCCAACTAAGCTAAGCTGCACAATTCTTAGCATTGCTTAATATTTAATTTGCATTAGATTTTCCTTTTGGCATTGATTTATTATTTGTTACATGTTATATATGTGTCTGGTATCCGTGATTCATGTGTACATACACTGTATGGGGTCCTGGGGACTTCAACACTTTATTACAATAACACCTCATATCTGGCCTTACTGCAGTACTCCAGTTCACATATTTATGTTATGTATCAGATTATACATCACACTGTACATAGCTTCCTTTCACATGTTCAGTTTGATTTTCCTATGGTGAGGATTTGTCTGTTTAAACCGCAATCTTATGTACTGTTATGATGGCTTAGTGGTTAACTACTGTGACTGTAATGTATAGGGTCTTGGGTTCAAGCCTTGCAAAGTCTGTTTATTTTGTTGCTGGGCAGAACACGGGCCATTGGATACAGAGTGGTTAAGGCACTTTAAACACTTGTAAGCAGGTTGGCGCAGAGATAAGCAGTACTTACTTCCGGTTACAGTTTCTTACACTCAGTTAGCTACTATGTTGCTTAATCTGTGTAGGCAATGCTTACCCCCATGCAAATGCACTTATGCATGCTTACTAGTGCTTACATATGCTTACTACTGCTTATTTATGCTTAAACCTGCTTACTAGTGCCTTATTCATTATGACACTGACACTTCACATGTGCATTTCCTGCAGTACTCCAGTTCATAATTATATGTTTTTTAATGGGTTTTGCAACAAAAATATTGGTTATAATGTGCTCTGCCATGTAAAATAGACTGTGCTGCAGTGGGACTTGAACCAGGAATGCCTGCTCATTCGGCGAATGCTCTGCCCACTACACAATTGCTGTGTTGCTTCATTTGCATATATCTTCCTTGTTATCCTCTTCAGCCTTTTAAGCTGCTATAACCATAGCTAAGCAATGGGCACACCCGCACACCTATGGTTAGCTGTACTCGGATTTTACAAAAATAAATAAATTGATTTCTTCTTTTAATTTATATGTACTGTTGCTGTTGTACACATGGGGGACTGTTGGTGGGGATATGAGGACACCTATGAGTGATCTCGCTCATTTCTTAACACCTTCTGCTGTTCTACATTGCAGATAAGGGCAGGGGTAAGGTTAGGGTTAGCACATATGAGTAAGGTAGGCAAGTGTTTCCTCAGTAACAGGAATGGGTGCCAAAGCAATGTTTCATGCAGGGCATTCTCACATCTTTTGCAATGCCCAGCCAATAGAAGTTTTGAATAAGAATTCCTTTTGTATGTTTTATGTCCATATGGCCTGAAAAAAAGAATGTCATGGGCTGTGACTAGATGTACCTGATTATAAGCTCTTGAGACTCCTAGTTGCTGCACCAGTTCTTCCTCTAGCCCCCTTCAAGTCTCCATTCGGTCTACAATAACTCATTTTCCAGTGTACAAACTCCCCCCACCCTTGAGAATCAGAAGCTTCCTTGGCTAACCCCCTCAAATACAATAAGATAAGATTAGACTGCCGCACCTGACACAAATCTTTCTTTTTGATCTTCCAAAAGTTTTTCCCAAAGAACATGCAGTATTTTTGACATATATGGTTTGAATTCCAGCTTTTTGCTATTACTTAGCTCTTTCTGTGAAGTAGCCACCATCCTTTGTTGAAAGTGTAGATTCTGACTGCATCCCCATCTGCTGTCTTCCCCAAGCACTTGTCTCCATGCTTGGTTGTGTGTAATTGCATGTACAAAAGATAATGTATCACCAAAAGCATTTCCTATTAAAATACCTGCTAGGATACCATTAAATACTACCACCTAGTCACTTCCCATGTGTCCTTTTCCTTAATTTCCTTAAGTGAATTCTGAACAATGCCACCTGAAAATGAATCCCTCCCATGACCCTAACTGGAGTGGACTACTCAGGCAATAATGTTCCATTTAATAACTGCAAGCTTAGCAATGTTTATTTCTGCTACAATAACCCTGTGTTATGTCAGATGCAGTATCCCACTTAGTAAGAGTTTCTTTTCCCTCCACAATATAGCCTAACGGTCCTTCTGGTAGTTTGGAGTAGCTGTTGTCTAAAGATAGCTCACCATTGCCATGTTGCCACCTCTTCTAGCTGCCTCACATGACTTTTGCTCTCCATCCTGTCACCATGGACATTTGAGACATACATGGTTTAGTTGGCTATATATGAAACATGTAACCACAAGACCTTGATAAGCACCATCTCTGTCAACCTCTTAGAGCAAGAAATCTGGGCAAAGAATTAAATAATGGGGGGAATAATCAAAAATAGGGATAAATATATTGCTCTTACAAACTTTGAAAGTTGCTAAATTAATATTAACTGTGTTAGCATGCATTTTCTGAAGGATATAAACCCTGACATTCAAATGTATGTCATTTTAAGTGACTTCAGTCCTTAGTGATGTGCCAGAAAGACATGAATTTCATGAAAAACAGACTAAAATATGAGGCAAAAATCTGGACATTCTGTGAAAATCTGGACAGTTGAGAGGTACGGTATGTAATTGAACCAGTGACTTGCTCTTTTGCCTGTGAGACTTGTGATGGTTTAAAGTGACCCATGGATTTCCTTATATGCATGTACAGTGACAGGTAAACCCTTCTTGTGCAGTTGCAACCTGCTGGCTAGATAATGATCGCCCTTCCTATCCATCTCTTCAGCCATGATACATTCGCAGTCTGTTAGCCACATTTTCATATCCTCAGGCAAAGTGCTGAGTGCTTACTTCCTTCTCATATAGTCTCCCATCATTTCAAAAGTAATAATTTGGCATCTCACCTACCTATTAAACTAAGTCTTCTGCCTTTCTCCTGTATTCTTTAGACTTTCAATAAGCTTCACACATTAGCATGAAACATAAACATAAGCAAATTTTACCTTTAATATAATCAAGACAGTTATCATTTAACTTGCTATCAAAATGCAGAATCTAGACATTCTATGAAAACCTGGATAGTTAACAGGTATGGGAACAGACAAAAAAACTGAAATGACAGGCATTGCAGACAGTGTTCATATTTCTTTCCTTTTTATGAAGTTGGAAACACAAGAGCTACTGAAACTAAATCTACAGTGTACTACATGTACATCAACGTATTCACTGTTGCAGTTCTCACTTTTTTTTAGTTCAGAGTATTAAGGTTGTGAGCTGTAGATCCTATGGTACAGGGTTTTTCTTTGGGGCAATTAATAAATTCTGCTAGGCTCCTCAATGGTCTCCTGAACAGTATGCCTACTAACCACTGATGAACCTATAAGATCTTCTGCCTGCCAAAAGCCCAACTGTCTGTCCCAACTTGTAGAGCTTTACCTTCCCATAGGCCTTTGGTTGAAGCCCTTTAATCAGGGCAGAAGAACATCACTGATATAAGAGATATGTCAACTGACATCATTTTCAGATCTTTCTTGCCATGTGGTATTGCTTAAACATATGCTCAGTAGCACTGTTAGTCTGTCATGGAAGCCTGTTTCCTGAAGCTATGTAAGTACTCCATAGTGGATTTCTCTTATTTTGTTAACAGCTAATTTAGCTAATTTTGATTCTGACTCTAGTTTTGCCTCACAACGTTTTGTAAAGGTGAACAATTGTATCATGTGCAGGAAGCAGATTCTCCACAAATACATCCACAACTGGTGTATATTTTGCCTTGGCTAAGAGCATGATGAGGACATCTGTACATATTCTTCCTGTTTCACCTCAAAGACAATCAGAAGAAAATGCTATTCTTTCCAGGAGTTTGCAGCAAAAAAAAGGTGCATACCTTGTTTTGTGTGGTTATCCAAGACCTCTGAGAACTTCCTGTCAAAATAGAAGCACTAGTGTAATAAGAGATGCAGGGAGAAGGATCAGAATACCAAGGCTGCCACATTGGATGATTCCAACCTCTCAGGGTCAAGTGACTCCAGACATGGAAAGGCACTTTTGCAGCCCCCCCTACCTTGTAGTTGATCTCAGCTGAGATTTCTGGCATGACCAATATTCAGGCCACTATGCAATCCATGTCTCACATGTCTTCCAAGACCCATAGCTCTGCCATGCATCCTAATAGCCCTTTAGTTATGGAGGCCCGAATCCTCAATATTAAAAAATAAAGGTGGAATCAGCATGATTTTAAAATGCAAGGAGGTTCCAAGAGACTGGAATGAGGATTCAGCTCCCTCACACACCTGTGCCCTGAGGTCTTCAAGGCTGCTATAGCCACATCCACATTGCACTTAAGATCAAAACTGGTGCCTGATGGCTTATCTCGGCTTAGTTTCAGCAGTGCTTCAAGTCCCACCATGGACACACATTCCAGGCTTCCACTGATCAAACAAGCTAAAGATTTTATGTTTTTCTTGAAATCCAAAAGGCCAGACTTAAAACTATGCTGCAGAGGTAGATGAACTGGCTTATGTCAGCCAGAACTTTCTGTTAATAATTGTGAATCACACACTGAGAATACTGTTTTCTCTGCTTCTCTATCAAAGAATTTCCCCTTTGGAGACATCCTTCATAGAATAAATGACATTTTTCTATGGAAGACTAAGGGATATTCATAGGCCCAGCTTAAATGCACAGTTTACATGGGTTTGCCTGAACATTGCTGTTCCTCCAGTGCTGGAGGTCATATTAGACTTATTTACAAATCCATCTCTGAAGCTAGACTCCCTCAACCGTGCTCCAAGGAAAGCAGACTGCTTCTACAGGGTTAAGGATTCTCAGAAATTTCTTTACAAAAATCCTGAGGCTGATCTAGCTGTGGTGTCACTGGATTCCAGCAAGGGAGCAGCCTTGGATCCATCTAGGAACCCTATTCCTAATGACAGATGGAGTAGAGTACTTGACAGATTTGTGAAAAAGGTATGCACTTCTGCTACTCTTTGGATCAGAGTCTTAATTCCAAATGCTTTTCCTAGCAATAATTCCTAGTGGAAAAGATAAGGGATAAGGCAGAGGATATACAGTAAAATAATCTGAAGCAGGAGATGCTTGAGCTTGTGACCTTCCTTCTCCAGTTGCCAAGCATTCCTAGACATGTGACTACAATGCAGTGGATTCATCATGCAGTGTAGCAGCTACAGGGTCTATTATTTGGAGACATGATTGGTTTTCGGGCAATAACTCTTCCCAGCTAAGTAAAGACAGAGCTTCTTAATACACCTCTGGACTAAGATCTCATTTATGACCCCCTGCTCCCGGAGGTTTACAAGACACTAGAAGAAGAGGACAAGACTATGCAGTCTATAAAATAACTTTAACAGTCCCAAGATCCGAAATTCAGGAGGAATTACTGAAGCAAAGCATGGCCTTTACACCATAAGCAGGACAGTCACTAGGCTAAGTAAAGACAAAAAGGGCAAGTGCTAACGAGAATGACAAACAAAACCTAAAGAAAAGTCTAAGGGCTCAAAGGGCCAAGATCAACAGCGAGATCATTTATTTATTTATTTATTTATTTTACATTTGTTGACTGGGATAGTCTGACTGGATACATGTCCATTTTCAGCAGAGGCCCATGGAGAAAAGCTCCACACACACAAGATAAAACACTGTTACAGTTATAATTGACAGGATAAAAGTCATTCCTTCATCCATGTCTCTGCCATTCTTCCCCCACACAAGTCCACCCAAATCCAAACCCCACTTCCCACAGTGTTCTCTCTTCCCTCCAAATTCCTAACACAACTACTTCCTTGGATTGGAAATTCTATGTTCCATTTACTCTTTTGTCCCTTGACATGCCTACATTGAGACCCAGCACCTGTGTTTTGTGTTTATGATCTTAAACTTGAAGATGTTCATAGATTAATGCCAAAATTATGCACCAAGTTATGGTCTTATAAATGTATAATGATCCATGTTGTGGGCTGTGATATGAAGTTTGCACCCTTACTATATATAAAGGAATCTATAGGAGGATGTCTAAATGTTGTAATAGTGAAAAAGAGTGAAATAATTATCTTCCCTGGGTTGTTGGATTATGAGTTTATGAAAGCTATACTGTTTAAAAACTTCTTGAAGTTGTACTGTCAAACATAGCCTCAGATTTAATAAAATCCATGTAGCCATAGTGTACAGCCTACACAGAAGGCACCATGGCTGTGTATGTGATTTCCCCTCAGTTGTGTGCCATGCATATTAATAAAGGCACATTACTAAGGGAGAGCCATGGAACACAGTATTGTAGAGAGTGTGTTACTGTGTCTGCAGATGAGTAACACACCCCCTTCACTGTCAAAGTGAAATATATCAATGTATGCATATTTATTAAATTTAATTTTTTTTAATGTTTGCACTGTGTGGTGCACAGCAATCAAGACATACCAGACATCTAAAAATAGAAACCGGATGCATTTAATTATTAATTCAAAGGTCAAGTTTAAGTATAGCTGAGCGGGTTTGCACAGCATGGTGCTTAGCAGTGCTTAAACATAATTGAGAGGTATATGTAAAAGTATAGCTGCATTGCACATGTCCATATAGTCAAATGATTATAGTAACAAACTTATGTGCAGTAGGTTCAGGGTTTGAGTACACAGAAGGGTTATTAAGCATTTATTTTCTAAATAAAAATTATGTCAATTATTTTTAAATCCTGATGTGCTGCAATCAGCTAAGCTCCACTAAGCCCTGCTAAGCCATGCCAAGCACCGCTTAAACCAGATCTGTTTTAGCACTGCTTGGCACAGCGCAGCTCCACGTAGCTTGTTTGCGCACTGCTAAGCGGTGTCAAGCACTGCTAAGCACTGTCAGTTTAAGCACTGCTGAGCTGAACTCAGCTGGTTTGCATGGTGTTAAGCGATGCGCAGCATTTTAAAAAATTGCCCAATGGTGTGAAAGGGCAGGAAAATAGGGTATATTAAGTGCAATAGGTGGGAATACTGCATAATCTGTTGGAGTTCAACCTGTGAGGATACTATGGCAGGTATTGGAGAGGGTTCACATTTTCAGGCACAGCGGTGGGGCATTAAGGACTCCAGGGTCATAGTCAGACTCCTAGTCAAAAACCATGAAGACAGGTTCATGCAGGGAGGTCACCAGGACTTGGAGTATAAAGCAGAGGCCTGGGACCAGCTGGCAAGGGACCTCACCAGTGCAACTGGTATCCCCATGCACAGCTAAGCAGTGTTGCCACCACCATGACAACCTGAAAAGAAGGAAGGGGGCTCTCTTGGATGCTTGGATCCAGGAATTCCAGGCAGGCAATGTTCCACATGTGTGTAAGTATGTTGACCTGTGTTTCACCAATATTTAATCTAGAATGTCTACTAAACTGGTATGCATAATGGTGTGCTTCTCTCCCAACAGCTGCAGAGGTGAGAGCTTGCAATGTCAATGTGCATGCAGGGCACCTGGCTAGGTTGCATTGTGAGTGTGGTGAGTACAGTTGTAGTATGCTATCTATAGTCAAATAACACAGAAAAACATTAGAGCATGAACCAGTAATGTACCAAACATTTGTAGTGCAATATCTATGGAATTACAGCTGCATAATGCCAACTGTTATGCAAGAAAAAGTCAAAACTATTGCAGTAACTGCATGAATGTATATGTAATAAACTGTTGTGCAGTGCTTGTGGAATTAGAGCTGCTATTTCAACCCAGAAATAATAAATTTTCTATACCTGCATTTTACTTAGTAATGTATAGGTTACCTAGTATCGCTGTCATGATTGAATTATATGCATGTATGTTCAACTGTCACTGCAGTGTACCATAACACTGTAGTAGTAGTAGTAGTAGTAGTACCAGGTCATATTTTGTTTCCAGTTGAGTTCTAGGTCCTAGTATCTCTGTCATGGTTGTATTATATGCATGTATGTTCAACTGTCACTGCAGTGTACCATGACACTGTAGTAGTAGTAGCACCAGGTCATATTTTGTTTCCAGTTGAGCTCTAGGTAAATATCAGTCAGTCAGATTGCAGCAGTGACTCAGTAGCAAAGTTTGTTAAATGCTGTGTACAAAGTGCATTTTACACACACAGACCAGGGTTTGAATCCAGTGCTATGTACTAATAAATATTACTGACTCAGATATGTTATGATGACAGATATTCTCTCCACAGTGACAACTGGTACATGGGTGAGGTAGCATTTATTATGTTTAAATAATTGTTTAAACAGACTTCACAGACTGTTAAAATCATTACCATGAATTTTCTAGTAATGCAAAAAATAAAGGAAGTATGTGCAGGAATAATAACACATATTAACATAAAAGAAATAAAATGTGTTCTCTTGGTATGGTTGTATGCCTGGTGTGTAGTGTAACAATTGCTGAAGTCAGTTACTACATGTGACACACATGTCCCCTGCAGGGACTGCTTCTGGGTTCCATCCCCATGCCTGCTGGAAATATTATGTTAGCTGTCACTTACTGATTACTCATCTCATTCTCTCCACAGGAACTACAGGTACATGGGTGAGCTAGCTCATATTATTGTGTAATAAATGATGTTATGCTGTCCCATCTCGCCTTCATTCTTGCTGGTTGGGTTTGAAGCAGATCCTTGGCTCTGACTTGGCTGATGTACAATAGCTCAAGAGCTTTTACTGGCTCGAGGCTACCCCTTATCCCAACATGCCTAGTGGCAGCTACCCAGATCTCGTTTGCCACTTGCAGTGTTGAGATTGCTGCATACTGGCTCAGGCTAAGTACTTTATTTTTTTCTAGTTACTTGCTAATTGTTTGGTATTCTTACTAGTTATATTCACTCGTTAGAGTGTGTATTATTATTCGTTAGTTTAATGACCCCCTTTCTCTGCTCTTTGTGGTGTTTTTTGGCCATCGTTCTTTCTTCCAGGCCTGCTTTCCCCATAGAGTCCATTTAAGTTAGGGGGTTCTTCCTTTTCTTCACCCTTCTCTGGGATTGCCATTTAAGTTAGAGGCTCTCCCATTGGGGGAGTTGCCATTTAAGTTAGAAGCTCTCCCCCTTCCTTCTTCTTCCTTTAAAAAAAAAAAAAACTTTAAAAAAAAAAAGAAAGATAATTTTAAGGTTGTTTCCTTTTGTGGTATCAGCCTGTTTACTTCTACTTGTTGTAGGCTGGAAGCGATAGTTTTTCTGTTTTCTCTGCAAGAACTTTTTCCCTGACTAATGCTAGTTATGTCTAAAGAGTCTAAACCCTCTGGGTTTAAAAAATGCGACTTGTGTTGTCAGAAAATGTCCCTTACGGACGGGCACATGAGTTGCATTTATTGTTTAGGAGCTGTTCAGCTGCAGAACTCTTACTTGATCTGTCATGATTTCAGTTCCAGAGTCCTGCAGGAAAGAATAAATAAGCTCATTTTATGTGGCCTCTGAAGAACCCTCAAGATGCCTCGTCTCAGGGTCCTCAGCCAGCCAAAGTGTCCGAGAAACACTCCAAGCCCTTGGTTTCAAGCTCAGAACAGACAAAAATGAATGAGAAGCCTTTGGCTCTGTCGGCCCCCAGCATTGGCTCCAACAAAGCTAAGTCTCCGGTGGCTCCATCCGTGTCCTCAGAGCCAGTCTGGATCCATAGGAGATAAAGGTCACCCCCTTTGGAGCTGGTACGCTCCTCTCCACAATCTTCTCTGCTGCAACCTGAAGCAGGCAGTCACCAGTCCTCTTCACACTCCTCTCGGTCCTCCAGACTTTTGGATCATGACATGGATAGAGTGGTCAACAGGCTCCTCAAGTCACAGGCACTTGCTAAATTACTCTTGAGTCCAGCTCATAAGGAGTTGGCTCCTTCGGCCCTCCCATCTTCTCCATCGATTCCTCCTCCAACTCTCTTGGGCTTGGAGCCGGAGTGCATGGAGGTTGTGGTGGTGGATCCATCAGCTCTGGTTTCATCTCCCTTATTGGTTCCAACTACCACTCTGATCTCCTCACTGTCTCAGTCCATCGAGTGGTCTGGGCGCCAAAGCTCTCTCTTCGGCTCTGAGGGTGGAAGTGGCATCGGACCCTTGTCTGACCCCGCTCTCCCTCTAGGAGCTTGAGCACAGGTGAGCTTGGCTCCTACATCTGCCTCAGAGCCTTCACTCCTGGTTTGAAGGAGCTCTCAGGGCTATTCAGAGCTGGAGGCTCCTTCAGCTCAGGACCGTGGTGCCTTCAAGGTGATGAGGAGTGTGCTGTCTCCTGAGACTGCTCCACCCTTGGTTCCATTGGCTTCTTCTCCCTCAGTGCTTGTGCCGGCCATTGTCCCTCCTCCTTCCAAGCGTAGGGAACCTGTACCCCAGGATGCCCTACTGGGTGACCCTACTTCTTCCAAAACCTTCCATGAACATTTGGAGGAGGTCCCTTGGAAGAAGAAATGTAAGAGGAAGCATCTAGACTCCCCTGAGTCTATCGTTTCAGATACAGACTTGGATGAGTCAGAAGGGTCCCCACGGTCCCCCTCTGAGGATGTCTCCTTTTCAGACATCTTGGAAATCCTCAGACAGAGGGGTGGCTGGAAGTCCCTAGCCCTTTCTGAGGATGAGTCCGTATACCTGGATGCATTTGTTTCCTGACCCTCCACATCTTGGGTGTTCACCTTTTGACCCATGTTTGTCTGTAGTGAGTGGAAAGGTGTGGAGTGCTCCAGAGACCATGGAACCTGTTCAGAGGAGACCTAACAAATTTATTACAGCCCCAGAAGATAAGTCTTTCCTCTCCAAGGGAGTGCCTGTTGATGCTATGGTGGTGGCAGCAGCCACAAAGAAGGAACTTGCAGAAACTTCTTCATCTGTCCATCCGCTGAACAAAGAGTCTCATATGATGGACAGGTATGGGAAGCGTATGTTTTCTTCAGTAACTTTTACTCTCAGATCGCTGAATTACTTGTCACATTTCACCCGACTTCAGCGGGATCTCCTGAAGGAGCTAGGAGATACCCTGCAAGATCCTACAGCTGAGGGATTTGCAAACAGGGCAGCTTCCCAGCTTGCAACCTTGACCTCAGTGGTAAAATCCTCCATGAGGTTCATCTCTTACATGGCAGATGGAGAAAGTAGGGCAGCAGGTACCGGAGTAGCTTTACAAAGACACTCCTGGATGCACCTTTGTCAATTTGTGGAACCCTTTAAGTCTTCATTTACCAACATCCCCTTTGATCGCTCATCCTTGTTTGGGCCTCAGGTAAAAGAGACTCTCACCAGGTGTGAACAGGATGGCAAAACTGTCTCTGCCATAGGGGTCCATTTTTCCACTCCATCTAGGCCCTATTCTAATGGTCACAGGAGTGGGAAAATGTGGTTCCAGAAATCCCTGGATCTTCACCTGACACACGTGGTGATATTTCCCCCAGGGGCAGAGGGGGAAACAACAATGGAAGACACTGACCTCGTGGCAGAGGGGGGTCCACAACAGCAGGGTGACAGAGATACTTTCTCTGCTAGGCCCTTCCAGCATTCCTGAAGGGAGGCCCGGCTGTCCACCTCTGGAGGCAGTCGGGGCAGACTATCACTGTACCCAGCAGCCTGGCAATCTATCATGAGAGAAACATGGGTACTGTTGATAATATCCAGGGGCTACAAAATTCTCTTTTCTCAGTCCCCCTCAAAAGGCAAATGTTCTATCCCAGATGTTCCATCGAGTCTTCGGGATCATGAAATCCTAAGGGTTCGAAGATTGCTAGAAAAAAGAGCCATCCAGGAAGTCCCCACAGACCAAACCAGATCCGGAACTTACTCAAGGTTCTTTTTAGCTCCAAAGAAGACAGGGGACTGGAGACCAATCTTGGATCTCAGCAAGCTAAACCAATCAGTAAAAAAGACAAAGTTATGGATGATGACACTGCAGTCCATTCTTCCCTTCTGGGGTCAGGACAACTGGATGTGCTCCATAGATCTCCAGGATGTGTACTACCATATAAAAATGGACAGGCAATCCAGGAGATTCCTACACTTCTGGCTGGGAGCCAGTCATTATCAGTTCAGAGCCCTGCCCCTTGGTCTCACCACAGCCCCCAGGGTGTTCACCAAGTATATGGCAGCGGTCATGGCTCACCTGAGGCGTCTAGGATTCCGTGTGTTTCCATATCTAGATGACTGTCTCCTCACTGCTACCACCGAGCATCAACTAATCAAGGCATGGGACTACACAATCCAAAATTTGTTCCCAGTTAAACATCACAATAAACTATGAAAAGTCTGCCTTGTTGCCTTGTCAGTCTATTACCTTTATAGGGGCAGACTTAGATACAAGACACATGATAGCAAAACTGCCTCTAGACAGGGTGTCAACCATTCATCAACAAGTTTCCTTTCTCATAAACAAGACAAGAGTTCACAACTCTTACAAGTACTGAGCTCAATGGCTGAAGCTGTTACACTAGTTCCTTTAGCACGCTTCCACATGCGGATTCTACAGTGGCTTCTTTTCACTCAGTGGTCTTTCCAGCAATTGCCAATGTCACACATGATCTTGATCACAGAATCTTTCAAAAAGGACCTACTATGGTGGCTGGTCTCCCCCCAGGTGACTCTGGACAGACCCTTTCTAGACCCACATCTGGTAGCCACAGTGACCACGGACACTTCCCAGATAGGGGGGGGGCATTATCTGGGAAGGGCTGTCCAAGGAACGTGGCAACCTCATAAGTACCATTTGCACATCAATGTTCTAGAGATGAGAGTGGTGCTTCTGGTGTTGCAAGCACTTCAAGACTCTCCACCTACAAGGACTATTGTAATCCGGACAGACAATATGTCAGTGGTATCGTACATCAACAAGCAGGGCAGAACCAGATCTTACCCCTTGTGTTGGGAGGCATTTTGAGTATGGCAATGGGCGATGGCTTCCCAACATTTTCTGACTGCAATGCACATTCCTGGAAAATCCAATGTGATAGCAGACAGGCTCAGCAGGGCTATCCTCATGCCTCACGAGTGGTCCCTGAAGCAAGAAATTGCAGACTTGATTTTCCACAAATAGGGCCAGCCATGCTGCGATCTTTTTGCAACTCCCCTAAACAACAAATGCAGCAGCTACTTTGCCCTAGTTCCCCCTCAAGGACAGTCACCCAGGGATGCACTTGTTCACGATTGGCCCTCCAGGACTACTGTATGTTTTTCCACCCTTCCCTCTCATTCCAAAGGCACTTCAGAAAGCAAAATCATTGGGTTGCAAATTCATCCTCATTGCTCCTTACTGGCCTCATCAGATATGGTTTCCGTTTCTACACCATCACCTTCAACTGGAGCCCTGGATACTGGACCCAGTTCTGGACCTTCTGATGAATCAGTCGGGTGGGCTTCAGCCATCCCTTCAAACTCTCAAGCTGACTGCTTGGTTACTCCACTTCCAGTCTTAGCCAGGCTCCCAAAAATTTCTACTGGTGTACAACACACAATAGTGTCCTCCTACAAGCCTAATACTAGGAGGATTTACACTAGCAAATGGAATAGGCTCTCTTACTGGGCCAAAAGTAATAACACTGATTCTTTTATGGCTCCTGTTCACAAGATTCTTGACTTCCTGGCCGAGACCTTCGAAAAAGGGGCAGCTGCAGCTACTATTAGAGTCCAACTGGCCATCTCCAATTTTCATGTAGGAGACTTGGGTTCAAACATTATGCTCCATAAGTTGTGCAGAGCATTCTTACGAGGTACAACACTTTTACGGACCCCAGTAAGAGAACCTCCCCCCCAGGACCTAAACTTGGTTTTAGCTTCAAAGGTTCTGCCCCCTTTGAACCAGCAGCATCTTGCCCCTTGAAGCTTCTATCTTGGAAAACCCTCTTCTTGGTTGCTATAACCTCAGCTAGACGGGTTTCTGAATTACATGGTTTGTCTATTCGCCCACCATATCTCATTTTTCACAAAGATAGAGTCTTTCTAAGGACCATTCCTTCTTTCCTGCCAAAGGTTTGTTCTGAGTATAACTTAAATCAGTCCATTGAGCTTCCTGTGTTCTTCCCCAATTATGGCAACAAGGCAGAGTATAGATTACACCAATTGGATGTTCATAGACAATTACATTTGTATTTACACAGCACCAAAGACCTCAGAAAATCAGACCAATTGTTCATATGCTTTGCTGACAATAAGCAGGGTTATCCAGTTTCTAAAGTGACATTATCAAAATGGTTGTCAGACACAATCACTTATTCATATGGTTTGTGTAAAAATACACTTCCAGGAAGACCCAGAGGGCATTCAACCAGGGCCTTAGCCACCTCTGTTGCCTACCAAGCTAAATTGCCTTTAGAGTCAATCTGTGCAGCAGCAACATGGGCAAATCCTCATACCTTTATCTCTCATTACAAAATGGATGCGGTCTCCTGGAATAGGGAATCCTTTGGTTCCATGGTCCTGAAGAGTTTATTCCAGTGAGCTACCCAAGAACCAGGTGCTGGGGACATGGTTCCAACCAGCAAGAATGAAGGCGAGATGGGACAACATAACATAAAGAAGTTATGTACCTACCATAACGTTCCATGTTTGTTGTCCTTCATCTCACCTTCCTTCTTGCATCCCCCCTCCTTCCCCCTTCCTGGAGGTTCGAGAGGAGTTCTTTATTGGTTACACTGGCTGAGTTTCCTGCTGACATACCAGGTTAGTTTACCATACTTTGCCCTTTTTTCTTTCCTTCCTATCTTGGTGTAAGAGCTTAGTAAGAAAATTGTTTTTCTTACTACATATGTGTAGTGTGGGCTGTTTCAAATGAGATCTGGGTAGCTACCACTAGGCATGTTGGCATAAGGGGTAGCCTTGAGCCAGTAAAAGCTCTCGAGCTACTGTATATCGGCCAAGTCGGAGCCGAGGATTGACTCTGAACCCAACCAGCAAGAAGGAAGGCAAGATGAAGGACAACAAACATGGAATGTTATGGTAGGTGCATAACCTCTTTTTTTTTTCAAATGTCACAGACTGTTGAAATCATTACCACCAAAGTCCTATTAATGCATAAAATAAAGATAATACCTGTAATAGTAGTAACATATAACAAAATAAAAGAAATCAATAAAATGTGTACTCTTGGTATTGCTGCATGCCTGCTGTGTCTTGGAAAGTTTGCTGCTGTCAATTAATACATGTGATGCACATGTCCCCTACAGTCACTGCTACTGGTTTTTATCTCCATGTCTGCCAAGCAATGCATGACAGTTGCTTACTCTCTTTACTGTACACATGGATGTCATGAAATGTAATTACTGTTGTGTAATCCCTCTGTCACAGATGTATCATTGACGTGGTTATACGTCAATAGCAGAGTAACAGTACATCAGCCCACAGTACAACATGGTAGTTATATAAGTCCACCTGATGTGCGAGAGTTCTTTGTAGTTGTGCACCTGCAGATATTTCTGCTTGGCCCATAGTGTCCCATGCAGATAGCTTGAGAGGTATGTACATGTTACAGCACCTACAGAGAACATTTACACATAAAGAAAGGTAAGACCTGTAGAGTAGATAGAATTACTGTAGTCAATGATATAGCCCATGATGGTATTAATGGACTGTATTTCTCTCTCTCCCCACCCCTTATCTTCATACATTTATTAATGTTATATATTGTTTATGGTTTACTATTAACATATGTTGTTCCATAAACGTTATGTTGAGGCATGCGTTTTATTAATGTTATATATAACTATAGTTGCATATTAACATATGTTGTTGAATTACCTTTTCTGCTGGCCTTATGCCGTAACTGTTACTGGTATGCTGCTATTATACTGACTGTTGTGCTATGTATTGTTTTGTTGAACATAATACTCATTGAACTGTCATGGGGTTATTTGTAATGTTCTGGCATGCTATTACTAACAATGGTTTTGTTCATAACTCACCTATATGTATTGGTTTATCTGCATAACCACAATAGGCTGGTTCTTGGTGATCTGCCTACTCTATGTCAGCCAGTTGTGGAACCGGGTCCCAGCACATCTGGGACCCAAGCCGGTGCTGCCTCCTCTGCTGTCCATGCACCACCTTTGGGTGAAACTGCCTCAGGGGATGGGGCCCGTCCCCCCCTGGGACCGGGGGGGGGGGGAGAATGAGGAGGAGGTGGTTTTCACCCAGTATCAGCTGCTGGCTATGGTGCACAAGGTTGTTCATAGGAGCTATGAACAGCACCTGCGCCGGATTGAGGGCAGACTCGACAACCTGTTGGGGCCTGGTGGACCTGGATGTCCAGCCTCCAGCACAGCTACCTTTAGGGCAGTGAAGCGGTAGTGCCGACTGCCCATGGGTGGGGATCTCAGTCACATTGCTGCCATCTGGAGGCACATGCATCTCAGATTCCACAACACCCTCCCCATCTAAGGTGTTTACCCCCCTCATGTGTCACACTGCCCCTGTCATCTGTCTTGTATGTCTTGTCACACTCACCCCTCTCTCTGGGTTGTAAGGCTCCAAATTCCAAGTTCTGTAATAACTGCACAGCAGTTACTGTACAAGAAATGGTGAACTATGGTCCTTTCCTACACCCTTCCTGCACAGCCCTACCTGCCTTTCAGTATGTTTTTCCCCCTGCTTGCCCCATTTCCCCACTGTTCTATCACCCCCTTTTTCTTTTTTTTAATAATTTTTAGCACAGGTTTAAGTGGAGCTAAGTGGCGTGCCATGATGCAGCATGTCATTCAAACCCACTTAACACTGCTTAAAAGTGCCTTAATGGTCTTATGGGTTTCTCACAGTGTTAGGCAGGTCAGCAAAATAATCACCCCTGCCACGCCTCAAACTCAGGCCCCTGTGAACTACAGCATAGTGCATTAGCCCACTAGACCACTCAATTCTGAAATAAAACAGGTGTTTCCAGCAAAATATACTGATTGCCACTGACAGACTACAAGTACATATAATGGGAAAATGGGTGTGTTCCTGGGACTGTGATGCAAACACTACACCAGTATACAGCCAAATAAATAATAATGGAAGTACATCAGGCCTGGGATAACAGGCATACCTGTCAGCTGTACAGATTGTTGTAGACTGTCAAGAGTTTTGGCCACTATTGTTGGCCTAGGTTTCATAACACTGTGTATCTCTGGCAAAGTACTGGCAAGTCATCAAAGACTGAGGTGAGGAAATCACAACAGACTTTTAGTGTCAAACGTCATACCCTTCAGAAAACACATGCTAATGCAAATCCTATTTTGTCAACTTTCTATGTGTGTAGAAGCAATATGCAATTATTGTCCCTAGTTTTGTGCCTTTGTCCCACTTGTATGTATGACTTTGTCTACAGCTGTAACAGGTTGACAGGTATGATAGCAGGTAACCATCTGTTTTCATCAGCAACATCTTTAAACACACCTGTTAAGGCAGTAATGGCAAAGTACGTATGTGTCCAACTGGGATCCTGCTGCACAACTGCATTTGAAAGCCATGCTCATAATGATGGATGCAGTCATGTGTCACAGACTGTATGCATGCACATATATCTTGCAAATACACCTGTTGCAGCACTGACGTAATAGCTCAGTCTGTTAAATGCCTTGCATGCAGTACATTTTGCCACCCACAGTCTTGAGTTCAAATCCAGTTTGCTGCACTTCAATTACATTCTAGTGACTACAGCAAATAATGACTGATTCATGCAGTTTTAACCCACACAGGCTGCTGCTACTGAATTAACTTCTACCCACATTTTCAAGTCAAGGGCCTGTAGGTAGGGACACACTGCACATATTTGTGTAGCCTAACTATATGTTGCCTACTACTCTGTCATTGGCACTGTTATATAACAGATGTAACTTAAGCACATCTGTCGAGAGAACTGTAAAAGGTACCCACACACTGGCTCTGCTGTAACAACAGACCTGACAGTGCAGCCTCAGTTACATGTATAGCTTGCTGTCCTCCAAAGGATTCACACCCCCCCCCCCATGTCTCCTAGGCTGTAGCAGCAGCTGCGGCCTGCAACATATGCAGCTGTATGTTAAGCTACCTGCTACAGACCTACCATACCTCACACCCCCAGAACAAGGGATCCAGACAAAAGCATACATAAAAGGTAGGGGGAGCAAAGGTCCAGCGATAGAGACGTGTCACAGTTTGCCCCTACAAAGATAGTGAGCTGATAGAATAGCAGCTACTGCATCAGCATGCATATTCTGATGGGTATGATGTCTGACACTCACATGTCTCTCCTCCCTTACTGATCTCAACACACAATGTTTATCACTGAACTGCCAGATAATCAGAATGCCATAGGACAATGGTCAAACATAGCATGCAAAACTGTTGACATACCTCATATATCTCAGCAGTGGACAGTATTTGTACCTACCCTCTGTGATTCTGTAGTCTCCACACCTCACTAATGTCAATCTCAATGACTAGGAAAGGGGCCAAGTCCTACAAGAAGGCCATATATATTGCACTGTGGAGCCATATCATTGGATAAGAAAAGTGCAACCCAGCTATTTTGGATGCAATTAGCAAGTCTGAGCCACAGATTGGTGCATATGCAATTACCTGTTAATGAGCATTACCTACAAAAAGCAATCAACTGCCTATGAGAAACAGGTCTGCATGTTGCCTTACCAAGACAGACTATAATTTAGGAAGACTTTTCTTGAGGATTTCTTCACAAAAGGATTACATCACTCTACCAGGTATGTAATACATGTGCCATATACCGGGATGCATATGGGAGGAAGGAGGTATGGTGAGTAGGGATTACAACAAAAGGCCTGTAGTACATCTATGGGAATGACGTGTTGGTGATATTCTGCTGTCCAACAGCTACAGGCAGGCCGGCCAACTGTGCATGCTTTGAATCAAATCACAGCTGTGGCCCTCTTACTTCCCCCTACAATTGTCCGCCCCTGTACGAAAGCTAGTGGATTATGAGTTACACATATTGACAGTGAATAAGATAGGACATAGCTGTAATATCACATGATGTACTATTATTTAGCTCCTCTCAGTCTGTGAATGTCACACAGAAATAGTACAGATGTTGTAAAGGTGTCCCTCACTGTCCCTGATGTACTCTGGCTAGGTCACTGGTTTGTTGACAATCATACCTCATTGCTTGATAGCTATGGCTAACATAGCATGAAACCCCCTACAGCAGGTATTGAGCTCATAGCCATTATTAGTGGGAGGACACAGGCCCACACTCAGTGACAGAGTGTACATATTGGCCATTCAAAGTAATTCTATGAATGCACTAATAGATATTACTGTAAAATAACTGTATTCTGAGGGGTCTGGTGTATGACAGGCAGATTCTTTATATTCGGACAGCATCCATCAATTATTGGCCAACCATTTGCCAGACATCCACATGTGTGTACAAAAAGGACCACATATATCAGGCACATGTACACATTAAGCAAACAGCTGTGCACTGGAGAGGTATGATGCTTACTGGGAAGAAATTGTACAGCTGGTTTGGATTGTTGTCTGTCATTGTGGCACACTAGTGTTGCTGGACTGTCCCCATATAGTTGTCATAAAACACACCTATTTTGTCTGACAGTGGCTGTAGAACATACTAGTGGACTTTGCCCATAGGGGACACACCACAGCAGACGACATTGATGGGTGTGGAGACATTCATCTGACTCTGTCACGGCACACAGGGCATATGTATGTATATGGATGTTGTGTGTTTGTGTTTTGTGCATGAGATCAGAGATCAGAGATAAGATGCGTGATTTGCAAGGCAGTTGTGGCTCCTCACATGTATGTGTCTGTGTGGATTACCATACATAGTAGTGCAGGTAGTAATGTACTTATCTTGTCTCCCTCCTCACAGGTGAATGTCACTGCACACTGATGATGATGGTGGCCATAGTGAGGCACAGGTGGGGTTGTTGGGAGCTGAATTTGTTGCTTGGGTTGAAATCCCACTTCCACCCCCATTGTCCCTGCACACAGTCAGTATGCCCACACATACCCAGTTAGCTGAGGCCACAGATAGAGGACAGAGTGTGTCGACATCGAACAGAACAGTGCGGCAACTATGGCATCAGTGAGTGTAGACACTGGCCATAGCCAGAGAGCTGGTGAGGTCCCACATAGGCAGATTGACAGGGGTGCTTGGAGGAAGACTGCTGCCCATCCACCACCTGTCACAGGTGTCACATCATGGGTCACCCGCCGCATGTTTCCATCTATCATGGAGGCACAGGCACGTTCCGAACGCAACACCAGACAGATGCTCAGGATTTTGGATGCAGCAGTCTGATATTCATGACTGCCTCCACCAAATTGGTGACACCATGGATCATTTCAACAACGTAGTGGACAGATGGTAAGCCGAGATACTGTCAGTGTTTCACCGCACATTGTTTGTGCTGGAACATTTGGTTGGAGTAGGGCATCGGACATGTGGACGTAGGTCAGAAATCCCATCTGCTGAGAATCCATGTCACCGTGCACACTCATGCTCACATAGTGGAGTACCTCCAGCACCACAGAAGGGAGTGTGCTGTCCACACCATGACATGGCAGGCCATGGGCACGTGGTCCTAAGCGGTCCTGAGGGGGACATGGGCCCAGCAGACAGCAGTCATCATCAGCTGCTTAGCACCACATCTGACACTGGGTATGGTGCCAGTGCCACTCCTGGCAGAGCCAGTTCCCATGTTCATGGTTGGAGACGATGAACTCTCCACTCTGCCATGTACAGTCCACAGCTGTCCAACATGCACACGTGTAGGGCTAGCACTGGACTTGACTGTGTACAAGCACACACTCAAACATGACTGTCACATGGAGATCACCAGCAGACACACACAGCTCCTCTCCATGGCCCTCTCTATGGCGCACCTAACCAGCACCCCTTCCTGACTCACACACATGCTGTCAACTGTTTGGTACAGCCTAGGCTTCTGGTGCCCACACCCATGTGCATGTGATGATATCTGTGTCACATCCCCGCCATCCATGCCATTGATGCAGGAACATGCAAATATGTATCTGATGCACAGGGTGACTCTATTACATTACATGTAGGTTTTGTACTGTTGTAGTGTTGTGCCATGTGAGCTGTGATGGGCATGACAGGTGTTATGTTGGCATGTATCATGCATACACATCATAGTTTCTGTTTCTTGCATGATGTTAGACTGCCAGTAGTGTTGCAGACTGACAGGTGTCTCACATAACTGTGTATGTTTCTGTTCCAGTGGACTGAGTGGCTGAGCTATGGAGACTTTGAGGCAATACAGTGGCACAGGATGGCATAGCAGCACAGCAGAAATATGACATCAGCAAGGTATGGTTGTAAACATGAGTGGTTACCTGGGTGCATATGTGTAGAACAGTGTGTCAGGGACAATGGGGACAGTCAGGGAATCATGCATGCATACCTTGTGACAAGGCCTGCTACCCTTGATATGTGTCACCTGTGTGTTCTGTACATACAAATGTAGGTGGTGGCAGATCGCATGTAAGGCCTAGGTAAATACAAGCTATGTAGTACACACACACACACACACGGTTTCCTGTTGTGAGATTAGAACCCCTACCTATTAGTATATACTATAGCACTATGTGCTTATCACATGCGCCATGGAGCTTACCTGTTTTGAAACTGCCAGCCAGTGCTATTAAGGTGAATGACGTCAGCGAGCATTGTAAAGGATGCCAATGGGAAGGCTGGCAGGTAGTTACCGGGCCTTAAAATGTATAACCATTGCATAGAGATAGGCAAGACAGGCATGTGTACACTGCTACAAGGGGATATATTTACACACACATACACACACACACACAGTTGCCTGCTGCAAGAGTAGAACCCCTACCTATCTATTAGTATACACTATAGTACAAAGTACTTATCACATGCGCCATGGAGCTTATCTGTTTTGAGATTGTCAGCCAGTGCTGTTAAGGTGGATGATATCAGCAGGCCTTATAAAGGAGGCTGGCAGGTAGTCACAGGGTCTTAAAATGTATAACCATTGCACAGAGATAGGCAAGACAGGCATGTGTACAGTGCTGCAAGGGGACATATTTACACACACACAATAGCCTGTTGCAAGAGTAGAACCCCTACCTATCTATTAGTATACACTATAGTATTAAGTACTTATCGCATGCTCCACATAGCTTATCTGTTTTGAAACTGGATGACATCAGCAGGTGTTGATAGGGAGGCCAATGTTGAGGAGGATGCTAGTCACAGGGCCATACAATGATTGACCACTGTGCACACATAAGCCAGATGGGCATGTCTGTACTGCTGTCAGGAACATATTTACACACAGACACACAGACACACAGACACACACACACACACACACACACACACACACACACACACACACACACACACACACACACACACACACACACACACACACACACACACACACACACACACACAGTGGCTGATGTGAGATTAGAACCCCTACCTACCTACTATTACATACTATTGCTTGCAGTACTTATTGGACGCAACACCAATTACATCTGGTGTACATGTGGCTGCAGCCACATTACTTGTGGGCTACACAAAGTGGCCTTGTATTATGCACCATGTGTGGCCTGGAGAGTGAACCTGCTTTATGCTGTTATTGTATCTAGAGTTCTAGCAGTGGTGTACCTGTTAATACCCCTACTATGTGTGTACAGTTACCAGTATCATCATTTCTGGCTGGTTGCAGTTTGCTAGGTAGAAGACTGGCCAGTGACAATATGGCTCGTTCAAGTTCTGTGTTAAAGCCATTGCAAATTACACCACCTGCTCACCATTGTCTGTCTACAGGGTGGCATTCCACAGGCACAGGGTTCTGTGGTTGGGTGGATTATGTCATTATGTGGCCTTGGTCTGTTACCATCAGACACCTGTTGTGTGTGTAGGTGCACATGACCCCAGCATTCTGCATGTAGGTGTGCACATTCTTACATCCCCACACACACACACACACACACATATATATATATATATATATATATATATATATAATCAGGGATGTCAATGTAGGTGTAGCTGTGTTTGTGAGGATCTACATCATTCAACACATTTATGTAGCACTATCTCTCTCTCTCTCTCTCTCTCTCTATATATATATATATATATATATATATATATATATGTTACCTAGATATATATATATATATATATATATATATATATATATATATATATCTGTGTGAGTGTGTGTGTGTCACATACTAATAGATAGGGTAAGCATGTATGAGAGAGATGGGGAGACAGATACGTATACATAGCTGTCTGTATGCACAGACGTATTTTCACATATCAGTTCTTTAGACAGATGAGGCATCAGACATGGACTCAAGTTAGCTAAGTGTAGCAGCATGCCCAGTGTGACTGTCAGTACTTACAAGGTGACTCCATGCCAGATCTACCTGTACTCCAGTCTGAGATTTTGTGTGCTGCAGCCAATTGACTTCTGCACTTGATTTAGCACTGCAGCACCTCCCTGATATTTTGTTCAAGGGAGTCTCTGGCTGTGTGCTGAATGTAATATATGATTCATACCGATCGACTGCACAGATTGTAACAGACTTTACAGAGTTTGAGGTTCATAGGTGTGTGCTAGGCTAATGGCCCTGGAACCTTTACAAGCCTAGCCCATAGGATTACCCTGGCATCGTGCCACCTGACCTTAGTTCCCAGTGCCTCTGTCAAGTAGAGCCACTGGAGTGATCTCTGGGGTGAATTTTCTATTTCCCATCCACTCATCAAGATTTCTCTTGAAGAGGGCCAGTGAGGCACTCTGCTTGACATGTATGGGAAGTCTATTCTATAGCATGGGTGGTCTGTGGGTTATGAACCTGTCCCTCCAGTTTGTTCTGTTGTTTATGGTAATGAGTTTGAGGTCTCTGGAGCTTGTAGTGTGGAGGGATTGGGATTTCTTTAGATGGAGCATTTCTAACAGAGCTGGGTCAGACATGGCTTTGTAAGTCAAGCAGAGATCACCTCTACGTAGGCGATATGAGACAGAGAATAGTTGGAGTTTTTTGAGTCTGTCCATATAGGACAAGTGTTTATGGCCTAAGATCCTCTTTGTGAGGCATTTTTGTGGCCTCTCCAGTTGTTGTAGGTGTCTAGTGAGGTACATGCTAAATGGGACATTGTACTCGATGATTGGTCTAATGAAGGAAGAGTAGAGGGAAACAATGACCTCTTTCTTCCTGGATGCAAAACCCTTAGTAATGAGATGTGCCACACAGAAGGACTTTCTGACCACAGTGGCAATGTGGTGGTCAAAAGAGAAGTTGCTGTCAATCTGTGTTCCCCGATCTATTATGACGCCTTCTGTGTTCAGTGGACTACCATCGATGTGGTAATTCATGGGAACCGGGTTTTTTCTAAAGGCGATGATGACATATTTTGTGGCATTGAGCTTAAGGCCATGGTTCTCACACCAGTCATTGGTTTCAGTGAGGCCTTTCTGTAGGGTGTCAAAATCATTTGGGGAGTTAATTGTGGCTCCCAACTTGCAATCGTCTGCGAACTTTGTCAATCAGAGTCCCTTTGTGTTGACCTGGGCTTCGGAGAAGTAGATACCAAACAGGATAGGACCCAGGACCGAACCCTGTGGGACTCCACTCGTGACTGGTTGACAGTCTGATTTGGAGTCAGCTACTTTCACACTGTGGGTTCTATCTGTGAGCCAGTTTGCAACCCACCTAGTGATATAGGGGTTGATGCCTAGCTTAGTGAGTTTTTCTATGATTCCTGAGTGGGGAATAGTATCAAAGGCCTTAGCCAGATCAAGGAAGGTTGTATGAACCACCTTGCCTTCATCCACAGTTCTGGTGACTGACTTAAAGAAGTCAACCAAGTTAAGCAGGCATGGTCTACCCTTCACAAAACAAAACTGTGTGGGATCCAGAGTTTGGAGGTTCCCTGTATCTTTGTTTATTAGGTCCATGATGATGCGTTCCATAGCTTTGCATATCAGACTTGTCAGGCTAATGGGGCGATAGTTCACAGGGTCTGTAGTCACTCCTCCTTTGTAAAGAGGGATGACTGTAGCAGTGCGCCATTCAATAGGGACAAAGCCTGAGGTGAGGCTGCGATTGAACAGGGCACACAGGTGGGGTGCCAGTTCACTCTGTAGTTCATGCAGAACACAGCCAGGGATATTGTCAGGTCCCATAGAAGCTGTATTCTTGGCCTTGGACAGTGCTGTTTTAACCTGTGCAGCAGTAATACTGGGTGCCTGGCAATCTACTGATATTATGATTGGTCCTTTGGTGGGGGAGAGAGGGGTAAAGTTGGCACTGAATCTGTCAACCAGTATATTGGCAATATCTGTTGGCTCAGTATAGGAGGTGCCATTGTGCAACAGCTCTGAACAAATCTGGGTATTGCCGTGGAGATTCTTTACATAACTATAGAAGGCCTTGTGGTTGTCTTTACTATCTGCTGCAATTCTGTTTTCATAGCTAGCTTTAGAGGATTTGATGAGGAATCTCAACTTTTTTTTGAGGCTGATAAGGGAGTTTTTTCAGTCTTGGGACTTCACCTTATTTCTCATCAGTTTCCTCCTTCTGTTGTAGAGTTTGTTTATGGCAGGGGACCACCAGATTGACTTCCTTTTTTTGGAGGACAGCGTCTTGGTTCTATTGGGTATGGCGATATCCATGTATTTGTGAATGTGTTCATACAGGGCATTAGTTTGTGATTCAATGGTCATGCAGCTATTCCCCAATTGCATGGGTGCCATGACGTTAGCCACCTCTGTTTTTAGGAGCCCAAAGTTAGCTTTGGAGAAGTTTTTCATGGTGGTTACCTTTGCGGGGAGGGGGTGGATTTACAAGGTGATTAGTTTGTGGTTGGATCTAACCAGGGAGGAGTTGACTATTGGTACAGAACAACGGTCACCCATGTTAGTAATGACCAGGTCAAGGATGTTGCTACCTCTAGTGAGGGTAAGAATGAGCTGGTCTAGGGCACTGGAATTAATGAATTCCAGGAAATGTTGGGCAAGTGTATTGGTACATGAGTAGTTTTAAGAAAATAAGGTCAGGACAGTGATAAAGCTGAAACTGTAGCCAGGTCCAGAATCCAGTAAACACAACTCCAGACAAACGCCAGGTACTTTAATAAAACAACAAAGCTTTCAGATTACAAATCCTTCTTCAGTGTTAGAATACCTATACTGAATTATAAAACCTTAAATAGTCAATTAAACAGTCACATGATAACAGCCAGCCTATAAACACAAAAATATACAATAATCATTTAATTACTTTAAAATTGTTTCTATGTATAAAAGTATATATTAAATATACATAATAAAATTCATAAAACCATTCATTATCTTATTTCTTTCTGCTTTTTAACTAATATTGGTTTAATAGTCAGTGTATTATTTAGTCCTGGTTTCATATCAGCTCTCAATCTAATTATCCAGGTATATTCTCTATTCTCAAGAACATTGTTTAGGTCCCCACCCCTAATCTGCTTATGTACTATGTCTATTACTCTAAATTTAAAACTATGGGCACTTCCATTTTCCATTACATGCTTACTTAAGGCATTATTTTCCATTCTTCTACGTATATTTGACTTATGCTCTATAAGACGATCTTTAAGTTTCCTGCTGCTTTTACCAACATAAAAACATGAGCACACTATACAGGTTGGCAGGTAAACAATATTTTCTGTATTACATGTTGCCGTACATTTAAATACAACATTTTCTTTAGTTACTGGATGAATAAATGAAGTAGTGTCATTTTTAAAAATATCATCACAAGTACAATTTATACAGGGGTAGGTACCCATTTTAAAACTATTTTGCCTTCCATTATTCTGTTTTGGAAAGTCTTTATAGCATAGTTTGAGTTTCAGATTTTGAGCATTTTTATATGCAAAGAAAGGCCTATTTTCCAATATCTGGCATATTTCAGGCATAGCCATCAAAATGCCCCAATTCTTTTCTATTACCTTCTTCACCTGCTCAGTTCTTAAATTATGAGTTGTTAAGTATCTTACTACTTCTGCTTTATGCATATTCATTGTTGCGCTTTGTTCCCTAATAATAAATGCCACCATATTATTAACTTTTCTAGCTTCTAAAGTTTCTTTTACATACTGGTTGACCATTCTAAATGGGTAACCCCTTTCTAAAAATTCAATAGCCATATCATTTAATTGTTCTTCACATACCCCATCATCAGTATTCAGCGTACTCACCCTTAACATTTGGGATTTTACTATTCCTTTGAATATATGCAGTGGATGCATACTGTTCTTATGTACATATCTACTAACTTGTACTTCTTTTTATGTACACTGGTCTCAATATTTTCACCCTTCCTTTCTATAGTCACATCTAAGAAAGCTATCTTTTTTGGGGAGCAAACTATTTTAAACCGGAAAAAGGTTGTAATACTCTCTAAATAGTGTACAAAACTTCTCAAAGTATCTTCAGTCCCTTTCCACACCAAAAAGCAATCATCTTCATATCTGCCATAATATAGTATATTCTCTTTCCCCTCATTTCCTGTATCAAACATCATGTTCTTCTCCCATTGATGCAGTACTAAATTAGCATAGGTGTTAGCCACTGCTGTACCCATGGCTGCACCTGCTATCTGTAAATATGGTTCCTCATCAAACAGAAACGCATTCTTTGCCAAAACTATATCTAATAGATGGCATATATTCTCTATCTCTCCCGCTTGTATGTCTGCTTCCTCATTCAGGAAACTACGGATTGCCTCTATCCCATATTCATTGGGTATAACTGTAAAGAGGGAATCTACATCTAGTGTAGCAAAGATGTAGTTTACATTACTTTCAGATATATGCCAGTTCTTTAATTTCTGTAAAAAGTCATTAGTATCTTTCAAATAACTAGCACATAAAGGCAGATATTTACTTAAACTTTCCTGAAGGTATACCAATATTGGTTCTGCAATCCAACCCCTTCCTGATACTATTGGTCTCATTGGGGGGTGTGCTAATGATTTGTGCAGTTTAGGTATACCATATATAATCGGCATTTTTGGACATGGTACAGTGAAAAAAATGAAACAATTCTATTGATAGACCATTATTAAATTGCATATCATAAATGGCCATATTATACTCACTAATACACACCTTTATCTCTTGAAACGTAATCTTTTTTAAAGTTTTTTCATCTTGCAGGAATGTATACATAGCATTCACATAATCTTCTTTATCCATTAGAACTATTGCTCCCCCTTTATCAGCCTGCTTAATCACTATTTCATCATTCATCATTAATTGCTATAATCCTCTGCTCTCCTAGGTTGTCAAGTTATAGTATTTCTTTTCCAATTTTTTAGCATACAATTGCCTTAGTTCATTTTCACAGATATCATGAAATGCTGTAACTATAGGAGAACTAGTTGGTATAAACACACTTTTCCTTTTACATACATCATTTAGACTGTTACTCTGACTTTAAATATTAACTTCAAATTAATTCTTCTAGCAAACATTTTTAAGTCTGTTAAAGCATCAACAATAGTGTCCATGTAGGTAGGAATGAACTTCATTCCCTTTTGTAGCAGTGCCTCATGTTCTGTTGATAAGGCAAAACTTGAAAGGTTTCCAATACCTGTTAATGCCCTAGTCAGCATCTTGCTGTTTTGTTCTGAGCAAACGGGCTGCTGTTCTTTCGTTTTGCCATGTTGCTCATATGCTTGCCTGGCTGCTTTTGTATGGGACGTTCCCTGATAGGTTTTTATAAATTTAAACGTATTTTCTCGGCTACTTCCAGCTGAAATGGTGTTTTTAAAAAATCCATCTTCTTGCCGTTTTATCCACCATTTCTTTCAATGATATATGCAAATTGTCTATCACATGCTGCAATGTAGGAGCATTTTGATGCTCCTTTACCCCATCTTTCACTGTACACTCTCAACTCTGCTCTCCTGAGCCAGATCTTTCACCTTCTCGTTCTCACGTTGTTTCCTTGAAGATCTCTCCTTCCTGATTTTGCGTCATTCGCAAGCTCGTCACCTCATGAATATTGATAGTGTCTCTTCTAGCTACACCCGTTGTCAGAGTGTTATCTAGCGTTAGTTGATCTAAGCAGTACATTTCCCCTTTACGATTGTTAGTGGTTGCATTAACTCTTATTGTTTTTGGCCAAAAGAAGATGTGCCCCATTTTATAATCATTAATGTCTCTCAACAACTTTTGTTTTTTTTTGTAGATTCTAGTTTAGTATCTAATTGCTGCAACCTATTTAGCATCAATTGATAGTGATGTGCTACACCAGGACAATGCAAATTTTCACAGTTCATTTTCCAATTTCAGTATTTCATTTACCATTTCAGACTCTATTGGTGCAAAAAAGTCATTCATCAATAGCATATACTCACCGCTCAATTTAAGACTTAGCTGTTGCCATTTCTTTAAAACTTCAGGGTATGTATTAGCATAGGATGGCATAGTTTTTATTCGCAAACCTCTTGGTGCTATTCCCAGCTCCAAATAAGCATTAAAGCTTAGTCGCTGCCATTGTTCATAGGTTCATAGGTTCATACTAGGCTATCTGCCCTAGGGCATTTATAAGCCTAGCCAGAGTGTGTTTGGCTTTCGCCACCCATTTTAAATTAATTTTGCTATGCCTTTTTTTGAGGTTAGTATACTGTGCCTCTGTCTAACAGTGACACAGAAGTGATAGCCGGGGTAAACCTACGATCTCCCATCCACTCATCAAGATTCCTCTTGAAGAGAGTCAATGTGGGACTCTGCCTAACCTGGACTGGGATTTTATTCCAGAGTGAAGGGAGCCTCTGGGTTATGAATCTGTCCCTCCAGCATGTCCTATTTATTTTAGTGCTGAGGTTCAAGTCTCTCAAGCACGTAGCTCGATGGGATTTGGATTTTCTGAGGTGCAGCATGTCCATTAATTCCGGGTTGGACATGGCTTTATACATCAGGCACAGATCGCCTCTGAGCAGGTGGTATGCCACTGAGTAGAGCTGGAGTTTCTTTAACCAGGCAGCATATGGCATCTGTTTGAGCCCTTTGATCCTCTTGGTGAGGTACTTTTGGGGCCTTTCCAGTTGCTGCAGGTGTCTGGTAAGGTACATCCCAAAGGGCATTGTACTCAATTATGGGCCTGATGAGGGATGAGTAAAGAGGCACGATGACCTCCCTGATCTAGATGTGAATCCCTTCATGATTAGGTGGGCTATATAAAATGTTTTTCTAACCACTTTGGCCACGTGGTTGTCAAATGAGAGATTGCTATCAACTTGGGTCCCCAGGTCCCTAATGACTTCTTCTGTACTTAATGGATTACCACCTATGTGGTAATTTGTGGCACTTTGTTTTGCCAAAGGGATGACTATACACTTTTGGCGTTTAGCTTGAGGCCATGGCTCTGGCACCAGTTGTCTGTTTCTATGAGGCCCTTTTGGAGGATGCTTGTATCGGCTGGAGAGTTGATTATGGCGCCCAGTTTGCAGTCATCTGCGAACTTAGTCAGCCACAGTCCTTCCGTGTTGACCTGTACCACCGAGAAATATATACCGAACAAGAGAGGTCCCAGGACTGAGCCTTGTGGGACGCCACTTGTAACTGGTTTGGAGTCTGACATGGCTCCAGCAATTCTAACCATGTGGGTTCTGTCCTTGAGCCAGTTTGCAACCCATCTAGTGACATGGGGGTTTATATTTAAGCTGGTGAGCTTATCTATAATGCCCGAGTGGGGTATTGTATCGAAGGCTTTTGCGAGGTCCAGGTAGGCTGTGTGGACCACCTTCCCCTCGTCAATGGCCTTGGTGACTGTTTCAAAGAAATTGTTTGTTTGTTGTTTTATTAAAGTATCTGGCATTTGTCTGGAGTTCTATTTATTGGACATGAGTAGTTTTCCCAGTTAACAGAGGGGTAGTTGAAGTCCCCCAGTATGAGAGTGTTAGGTTGGACTCTAATATTCTCCAGGGTGCTTAGAAAAGTGGTGTGTGTCTTGGGTCATGGTTATCATATGTATGGTACATTTTACATAGCATTGTGATTTTCTGGTACATCAGTGGCAAATCATTATAGATTGACATTAGGAAATGATGACAGACATTTGAGTTACTGACTCCATACACACCCGGAAACCCATGCTACTGCACAAATTGTTATTCTCTGAACTTTCTACATTTGTCTATCCAGTAGTTAATCCTTCTTCTTATATTTGGGCCTTTGTCCCACTAATGTTCATGGCTTTGTCCAGATGTCTTGCTGTAAATGGTTGTAGGTATGATGCAACTGGGGTACATTTATTAATTTATTTATTTATTGACATTTGGTGACCGGAAAAGTCCGACTGGGTCACGGAACCATTTTCAGCAGATGCCCGGGGAGAAAAGCTCCAGGAAAAAAAAACAGTTATTTCAAGATAGAATAGTAAATCCAAATTCAGAATAACATGAACCATGACATCAATTTAAAAACCACAGAAAAAAAACAGTAAATTACAGTTAGAGTAAATCAACAAATTCAGAATTACAAAGATCAAAACATCATTTTAAAAACAACATATGATAGTATAGAAAATGCACATTCATATGATGTTACATGATGTAACACCACACACAGGGTGACAGTCTTCACACTTTTTCACTGTACATGTGTTAGCAGGCTGTCCAGTATTCCACCCCATATGGCTGTTATGTTCCTCATACAGTTATGTTTTTTTCTGGTAATATACTACTAAATGGAGCCCACTGAATTGCTGTAAGTACTGACACAGTTAAGTGATGGCCTTTACATCCTGCTGCTACTCTGACCTGTTGCAACCTGTTGTTATACTAGCCACCTTCTAGGTTATTCAGAGCATATATAATGTCTGTAGATTTGGCCCTCTGTCCCTCCATTATCTCTGGCTTTATCCAGCTTTCTTTCAGTAACAGATTGGGGCATATTGACCGTCTGTGGGGCTCCTACCATAGGAGTACCTCACATGTAAAAGTTGTAGGTGCAGCCAGCTTTGAATCATGAACACCATCAACCATGTTATGATCCCGCGGAAACGAAGCAGCTGCAGCAGGATCATCACAGGGAAGGGACACACAGCCCCTCACCAGTGCCAAGGTCCCCACAGCCACACCCACAGGGAGACTCGGAGGAGGAACCCCCCCTGAGGCTGCCCCTGTAGGCAGATGTAGGCATGTCCAGTATGCTCTGGCCGTGGCAATGGGTCAACGCATAACACATGCACTGACAACCTAGGGTCCTAGGGACTGACACCTTACTCTGACTCATATATATAGGAAAAAGGATGCCAGCCACACCATACAACCTGTACCTTACCATGTATTGGCTGTGTACTGCATGCACCAGACAGAGTCAGCCCTGCAACACAGGTATCTCAACTGCTGCAATTAGAAGGTCATTGACAGTCATGCATCTGTCCTATAATCCTGCTGTTTGGCATTTCCCTTGCATACTGCAGTGGGTTTTACTGCCTTCTGGCCTAATGCATATTATGGGGCAGTCAGTACTGGGCAGAGTACCTGTTGTCCCACATAGCTGTTAGTTCTCTGCAAGTAGCCCAGTAGCCCGCTCTATTCCCTTGCATACATGCAGCAGATCCATAAATATGCTATCATAGTCTAGTACCCCGTACATTTGTTGTAAAGGAGAGTGACTTACCTTGTGATTGCAGCCGTTGAGATACCTGTGTTGCAGGGCTGATTCTGTCTGCTGCATGCAATACACAGCCAATACACGGTATGGTACAGGCTGTGTGGTGTGGCTGGCATCCTTTTTACTATGTATGTGAGTCGGAGTAAGATGTCATTCCCTAGGATCCTAGGTCGTCAGTGCATGTGCAGGATCATATTGTGTAGCATGGTACACGTGGTGAATATCTGTGCACATGTGGCTGTAGAGTACTGCAGGGCTCCAACTTATATATCGAGGCACCGGAACCATGACTTGAGCAGCCCAAACACATGCTCTATAATGTTCCTAGTTTGTATGTGTGCCTCATAATAGCATTCTTCAGTAGCTGTGTGTGCATTTCTGATGGGTGTCATCATCCACAGTTCCAGTGTGTATTGCCAGCATCCCCCAGTAGATGGCCATGCGGGACGTCCCCCCGGCAAACATCTGGTACAGCTGTGATGCATGCCAGATATGGGAGTCGTGATAACTGCTAGGACTGCCAGCACACACATTCATAATATTGCACATGACCTGGCAGTTGATGAAGTGATACTCCTTGCGGTTGACATAGACTCTACCCTCCTCACCAGGCAGTGATTTGGTGTGTACATGAGTACAGTCTATGGCACCCAGTACCTCAGGGTAGTGTGCTACATGGTAGAAGATATGCATAATGCTGGCCCTCTCCTCAGGGGTGTGGGGTAAATGTGCTCACCAGCATGTGTTTGCATGGCAGCCAGGAACTAGTGGAGTACCCTGGATGCTGATGCTTGTGAGACCCCCATCATGTCCCCAGTTGGTCTTTGAAAAGTACATGTAACTAGTACTCAAAAGGCTAGACATACCTTTGTTTCCACTGGGATGGGCTCCCCACATTTGTCTCTGGGTCTGAGTTGAGGGTGGCAGAGCTCAGTGAGTTCTTGTAGTATGTCCCTGCCACCCTGTAGCTATTTCCCATTATATTTTGGACACACAGGGCATAGTTTTGCACATATCTGTGTCTATTATGCTATTTCGGAACTTCTAACTGTGCTTTTACAGCCCCTGTTGACTTTTTAACTTCTTGTACACAGAAATTTTCCATGTACACTTTGGACACCAGCACGAGATCTGCACAACTGCCTATCTGCTTGCTGGATCACTCTACACCCTCATTTGCATGCAGTTCACCTACTTATGAGGTGATATGCATGCTATGGACACTTCTGAGTTGACATGCTTGTGCACGCCCCTCAGCTCTGTTTACTGGATTGCATGGCTGCTTACTTCCGTGTAAGCTCCATGCTACTATGTCTACATGGAAAATCAATCTGTATAGGCTTTATCGAATTCCACCCCAAATTTAAAGAGAATAACATAGCCTGTATTGAAAGGACCACTATTATTTGAGCTACAGTGGAGGCAACTTTATGAGAGTGAGTCAAACAGCTAATTGCTGCTATTTTGGGCCTGGTAGTATAGAGAACTGTAAGCCTATTGCTCATAGTGTGCCCAGTAAAAGTGATGAATTAGAAACAATTGTGAGTAGAGATTAATACCAGTCTTATGATCACAAAAGCTTGGAATGCTTTGCATGTGAAAATTCCAAACATGTGCTGAATTTATGTGTACTTGAAGTTCACCTACCAGTGGGAGTATTGCAATATTTTGCATTATTTAATTCAAGGTAATTTTGTTATCCAAATTCTGATGCCATGATACTAATGCAGTGTAATTTAGGTCATGTATGTTTATTTGTCTTGGAGGTTTGTTGCCATACCCATAAAACGAATGTGAAACAGCATCAAGAGTTTACAGTCACTCCTAAAACACAGCTGGATGACACCCTTATTTATTAATGGGTATTTTGATTATCCTAAGACAAAATGAGAAAGAGAGAGAGATGTCTCTTTTACATTTTTAAACAGAATTTGTTGATTTTATTGCCTTTAAGAATTATTGTCATTTAATTCATTTTCCAGATAGGGGCAACATTATCTTAGACTTGATCCTTAGAAACAACACTGGCCTAGTTTGTAATGTGAAACAACTTGCTCCATTACGGCAATCTGATTGCATCTCTGTCATATCTGATATTACATATATATAATTCTGTCATGCATTGCTTATATCTGAAAATAATTAGATTAATTTTGGAGAAGTAGAAGAGTCTATAAATTCTCTCAGTTGGACAGATTTCTGTTTCCTTAAATGGTACAGAGGTATGGGACGTTCTTTACAAATTACAGAAAAGGTCTTCCTTTTTTTTTGGTGAGATAAACCCTTAATAAAACTTTAAACAGGGCGGCACTGCAGAGGATTAAGACTTTGGGCTGTTAACAACTTTTCCTTCCACCTTTATTTGCCTAATGTGTGCCTCTGCGTCAGTCACTTAACTTGGCAGAGCTCGCAGGGTTTCCCTGAAAAGGGAAACTTTAACCAGTGGGCTTATCTAGTTAGCAAATAGATAGAAATAAAAAAGCAAAGGTTTTTTTCTGTTCCAGGAAATATTCCTTAAGTGCAAACAAAACGAGTGTAACAGTATTACTAGATATTTGAAAAGGATGATTACCCACTATAAATCCCAATAATAATTTAGGGTGGCTCTCACTGCTGATAACAAAAAAAAAATGGAGTGGAGGTTATGCTAATTCTAAACAGGAAACTCCTACATTTTAGCCCTTTATATCAGAATGGAATTGTAGTTCATTCTCCTGGTTGAATGAAATAAGTTTTTAGTGACCATTTTGTGCATTTTATCTCTCAACAAGACCCTTCAACTGGTAAATTAAGTCTTACTCACCATGATGTTCAGTGTCTGTTTACTGATAAGGATATGGTATGTTATTTTCTAAACAAGGTAAAATCTTCCACCAATATGGGACCACGGGGTTGTGTGGTTATATAATTTATAAGCTGAGTGACAATCTTCTAAATCCTGTTTTAGCATTAGTTCAACAAAATGATGCAGATTACAAAACTGCCTGAATGCTGGAAGCCATGTTATGCATTTGTCTGTCTGTTTATTTATATTTATTTATTTGTCTTTGTTTACTGGAAAAATCCAACAAGGCAGAATCCATTTTTAGATGAGAACTGAAAAGAAAAGCTCTTGTTCGTAAGAATGGAGGATGTGAATTGGTTGAAAATCATCATCCTATTAGTTTTTAAAACCTAACTCTACTCCAAGTCATCAAAATAACCAGTCCCTACACAGTTAATTTGGATCTTAACCAACATGGCTTTTTCTCAGGCAGATCTACATTTCTATGTGTTACATTATGGGCTTTTATGATTTGGTTTATCTGACAATGGATAATGGCCTTTCTATTGTTGTTATATATCTGGACTTGGCCGAAGCATTTGTTACACTTCTACCTATTACCATTATTCTGTTTAGTTTCATTACTTGTGGGTTCAAGGCATACAGAATACCTTGGATAGAAGAGTGGCTGATAAACAGGAAGCTGAGGGTACATTTCCCAGCGAACTATCAGATTCAATATTTATAATACTGGGTATCCCCCAGGTACCTATATTTGTCCTAGAACTATGTAACTCTGCTTTTTCCTCATTTATTATTGCAGACTTTTGTTGGCTGTCCAAATATGCTGACAATTGTAGAAAGCAGCAGATTTTGTGAAAAGCAATACCCTACTTTAGTAGAATGAATAACTTGGCTGTACAGTCAGGTTTTATGTTCAGCGTCAGAAAATGCATGCTCATGTATTTTGGTGAATACAGCATACAGGACTTTAAAGATCCTACACTTATAAGGTTGAATTCTGTCCATGGTGGTACTACTATTGGGAACAAATTTACAGTTCACAAACAGATATCCATCATAAGGGCTCAAGCTCCAAGGTTAATTAGTTTTGTTTTTAGACCTCTGTCCTCCAGAAATCCTGAGGATCTTTTAGTTTGTACAACTCCTTAATCCATCCTGTACTGGAGTATAATTCATTATTTTACTCCTACTGCTAAGTAGATACTAGAATCCTGGAATAGCTCAAAATTACTAGGAAATTCCTTGTCTCAGAAATATTACTTACTTGGACAAATACAACAGACTAAATCTTTATAGTGTGGTATACTAATAAATTAGGGAAACCTATGCTTAGCATTTAATTTATGTAAGAGTGCTGCCCTGCAAGCCTTAATGGGACTGGAAACTTGAACCATCTCATTTTGTCAGAACAATCACTTTTAATTTTGCTGCTACACTGAATAACACAAAAAAGAGACAAGTTTGTTACATAGTCTGCCACAAGATTATGGAATTGCTTCTCAGTAAAATTCAGACATTTTTTGTGAACTTGGTCATGCTTAAAATTAAACTTACTACTTTGGCTGGAATACAATGACGTATGTGCCAAAACAGTGGTCTAGGAGAACTTATGAGCTTAAGAAATTAAATATACAGACATATTATTGGATAAGGAAATATAAAATTAAAAGGTTTTGAACAGACTATTAGAGAAATACTATCAGCTATCACTAACTGAACACTGTTACTAACTGAAGATGACTGTAATCTATCTACCTCTGATGTTTACATCCACATAGTACTCGAAAAAGATTTAAAAATTCCATGGACATGAGATAATTGACTCTGGAAGCAGGTTCCTCTCATCTCATCACTGACTGAAATTAAAAACTTTACTTTGAACTTAGAAAGAAGAATCACATTTACTGTACATGAAGACATTTCAGAGTGGTGCCATGGAATGAGTCAACACTAGGAAATATTTAGCTAAAGAACAGTTTAGACCTTCCCCTCTTTCTGCATTATATAAAGTAGTTTTGACTTTGCTCTCTATCATATCCAAATTTAAATCCAAACAACTAGCTTTCTGGAAATTCTCAAACTAAATAAAGCAATACATTACTTAGCAGAAAGTAGCTGAGTAGGTGTGAGTGTCTGTGTGTGCGTGTATGTGTGTTAGAAAAGAGTTTCATTTTTAAAAACTGCTGCATTTCACTGAAGAAAAACTACGGGCAGGATTCACAAAGCCTCCGTGTAAGAGTTATAACTCATATGCGGAGGCTGCAGTTAAACGGAGTGATGTCAGCATGCTCTGCATATTCATGAGAGCATGCTGATTCACACTTAAGGCCAACACGGTCCGTGTAAGACAGTAGGGGGCGTGTCCGTAGGCCGAGCCCTGTAAGCGGACACGCCCCCAGAAGAGGAAAAGTTCCCAAAGTAAACACCCACGACAGAGTCCACGGAAATGTGAATAAACAGAACACAACACATGCCCCCACAGACTATGAACAGAAAACATATAAATAAACATGTTATATATTTTTTTTAAATTGTAAAAATGTTTAACCGTGAGTGCGCTCGTTTGCGCGGGCGTGCCCGTAGCGCAGCTACAGTTAGCAGTCAGTGGGAAAGCATATAAGAACTAAATATGCAAAATAAGCCAGGAAGCAATAGCGTAGCGGTAGAGATGTTGGCTGAAGAGCAGGCATTCATGGTTCGAGCCCCCACAACACCAATATTTTTATTTTATCAAAATAAGCAGGAAACAAGTCCCTGACAAATATGTACACATAAAACCACAATTTATGTAAAATGTAATGAAATAGCCCATTTATATTGAAGAAATGTGAGGTAACAAAAGAATAAAAAATGCCAGATGTGCCTATAGCTGAGTTACAGTTTAACAGGGTGAGTGCAGCTGCCCGTAGGTGAGCAGTGGTTTAACTGTTGCAAAATGAGTGCCCATAGCTGAGCAGTGGTCTAACACGCTAAATCTATGTGCCCCTAACTGAGCTGAGTGTAATATGCGTGCCGATAGCCAAATGAGGCTTAAACCAGCGTACCCCATTTGCGCGGAGCTGCGCACCACGCAAACAAGCTAACCGACGGGCAACGTTGAGCAAGCCGTATCAAAACTGCCTTTACACAGACACACCCCTCAGCATGTCTAGACAGTCATGAAAAATAAAAAGCAGTGGCCAGGTTCGAACCCAGGATACTATACACCATAGTCAAGGTACAGAACCACTAAGCCATGACAGCAGTACCTTTAAATGCAATAATAGCTAATATATAGGAATGAATACAAACTGGAGCATGACAATGCAGGTTTACTGAAGTTGATACAATTCCAAAATGGCCAATCACAGATATGTGCGGGAGAAACGAACTATATAAGCCCCATAGGCGGGAATACACAGCATAAACGATTGTAGAACTGACCTGTAGGCAGAATGACAGGAGTAGGAGAGGGTAGTTGCTTTCGAGCACAGAGGTGGGGTGTTGAGGAGTCCAGGTACATGGTCTGGCTCCTAGTCCATAATCATGAGGCCCAACTCATGCAGGGCCATGTCCTCTGGGGAGCATACAGGGCCGAGGCGTGGGACTGGTTGGCTCATGATCTCACCAGTGCCACAGGGATACCAAGGACTGGTGAGCAGGTCCGTCACCACCATGCGGACCTGAAGAGACGCAAGCAGGACCAACTGAACCTTTGGATCCAGGAGGCCCGGCAAACACCCAACGCCCCACTACTGAGTAAGTTACATTTAATTATGTATGTAAGAAATTAAACTAGCTGATATTATGGAGATGTGTATTCCAATATTACTTCATTTATATTACAGCTGCAGGTGTCCGTTCTGCGAACCGCAGAGCCTATGGCGATAGGCTGGTGCAGTTGCGCCACCAGGCATGTCAGTAATCCACTACCAGTAACTGTAAAGAAATATAAAAGTATGACAGTCAGCAAAAGAGTGCAGTGTAGTCAGTAAGGAATAAAATGTGCAAGTAACAGTGTGAAAATGTCTGCAAGTATTGCTTGATTACAAAATTGTGTTTCAGCCTGTAAGTTAAACCGAAAAATGAAACTGTCTGACATATATTCTGAAATAAAAATGCCCTACCTGTAAGAAAATAGTACACAACCTGCAGCAGGCTGAAAAGTATAGCTGCAGAAGATGATGAAATCACATGTGTGAAATATATCCCTGTTGAAATACTGAAACATGACAGAAGTGAGACTGCTGGAAAGGATTGTAATAACTACAGGTAAAACATGTCAATAAAGCCTAGAAGTAAGTACCATCCTGAATAGTAAAATGAAAGCAAGTGAGAGAGTGTGAGAAAGTGTCATGAATCCAGCAATACAGTAGTAATAACCCCTGAATAAAGTATACTGCAGTCAAGACAGAATGAAATGCATGTGAGAATCAAAACCAAACAGCAAAATCTGTTCAAAGTGTTGCTGCATCTGGAATGTGTATCCCAAAATCTGGATATGTTGCTCTCAGTCTGCAATATGCAGATAGGATGATTGTCTGATATACCAAACATTCACACTTGTCTACAGCTATATAAAGCAAATGTAGCAGGATGATGTAGCTGAACAAAGCTAGATATGAATGTGTATGAAGAACAATAAAATGTATATTGATGTTGCAGTAACAGTCCTATCACCAAGTTGAAATAGTTATCATATAGGAAACTGTAGTTAGAACAGTAGTGTGTATATAACTGTAGATATTAGAAATGTACAGCATATGTATTGTTATTCAAAGGTGTTAATATTATTTCCTTTACCCCACCCTATAACCACATATAACCCATTCCACGTGAAAATGGTATGTGCAATCACAATTAACACCCCTGGACGTTTGTCCTGTTGGGTCATATATATTTGCATGTCCGTTGATGCATCTGCCCTGTTCATACATCCACACCTGATGGCCTGTTGCCATCAATTAACCCTGCATGTTGTTGGACTGTGTATTTCTGTTCAAATTATGCATGTGTTATGCACGCTGTTCAATGGTGTGAATATCTGGGTGTTTGGTTAATGGGAATACTAATGCATGCTGTTACAATTAATTGTGAATGGTATTATATGTCACTAACCCAAACTGTCATGACATAATGCAAAACATAGGACGACAGGGAAGGCGGGTTCCAGCGGACCCACCTCTCCCACCTCAGCTGGCGAGTGCACCTGGCACTAGTGCCGAGTCCGGACCCTCCTCCGGTGGCCCTGTGCCACCTGTGGGTGGAAGCGCTGCAGTGGATGGGGCTCGCCCCCCCTCTGCAAGTGTGGCCAGAGGAGAACCACCACTCACCCTCCATAGCGTCCGGACTGTGGTGCGTAGGGAGATTCGGGACTCTGTTCTCGAGCCCCTATGCCAGCTCGAGGCACGGGTGGCGCAACTAACGGGCATGCCTGTTGCCCGGCCTACACAGCCCCCAGCACAGCCCCATCCTGGGCAGTGAAGGAACAGTGGCAACTGCCTATGGGTGGGGATATCAGTTCCACTGTTGCTATCTGTGGGCTCATGGGCTCTGGATATCCAAACCTCCATCCCCGTCAATTGTGTAACCCCCCCACACGTGTCATACACCGCCCCTGTATGCGTCTTGTTTGTCTTGTCTGTTTACCTACCCAACCTACCTCCCCAGCTGTACCGACTTCCTTCAACTGACATACCACTCTCACCTGAAAAAAAAAAAAAAGGGCACTCTGTACCCACAAAAAAATTATGCCCCATACATAGCTGCCCATTCCGCACACATGTCTGCTGGACATGGAACCTATCAATTACAATTGGCTGTACAACAAGTATTATTGTTGTCCTGACACCTCTCTCAGGGGTGGAAGGTTTCAAATGTCACACCAAATTACATACATATGCACAGCTGTTGCTGATGAAGAAATGGGCAGCTATGGGCCTTACCTACATCCCTACTGTCTTACCCTCTTTGTGACCCCTTTTTCACCACTTTCCTGGCTCCCCATTTTCTTTTCTTTCAAAGAAAATAGCACGGGTGTGCGCCAGAGTAAGCACCGTTAAGCGGTTGTAAGCGGGTGTGCGCTTGTGTGCGCGGAGCTAACTGCCAGTGCGCATGCGTGAGCTCTGTGCAAACCAGCGCTAACCCGGTTACAACTGCTTAAAAGTGCCTTAGTCACTTTGATTGACAGGTCCTGTACTCAGTTCAAAAGCAAAATAAAATCCCACTGTCAGTCCCGAACTCAGGACCTTGGAAACACTAGTCTGTACGACCTACCACTAAGCCATGACTCTTATACAAAAATATTGTGCTAAAATAAATATAACATGTAATAGTAGGAATGAATGTAAAGGGAATATAGGATGTGTAGTACCCAAAGCATGTCATTTAAAATTATTGTTAAAACTACTGGATTTCCATCCTAGTTGGTAGCTTGTAGATAATAAGGTCAGTTAAAGTACATATATAAATGTATGTATATGTACATATATATATATAGATATATATCTATATATAGTTGAAGGAGTCATTGTGCATACACACTTGCTACAGGGAACATGAGAGAGGAATGGAGAAATGTGAATATACAACACAGCCTGAATCATGAGAGAGATACTAACCTTTACACTCACAGAACACTGTCCACAGCATACCAGCATGGTCCCCGCCCTCACAATCTGAAAGGGCAACGCCTATCCCACATACCCTTTTATAGCACTGACCTGAAATCACAGTGAGAACTGCAATCAGTACACAACTGGCTGTATGCAATTAGCAAATGCTGGCTTACAATTGGTGCAGAGGCCATCACATGGACTTATGCAGATACCTACAAAAGCATCCAGTGCTAACACTCCCCACATGCAGTACATTCATTGCATTGTCTGTAAGCAGACAGAGGGAGAGCGAGAAGTGAGAGAGAGAGAGAGAGCAAAAAAAAAAAAAAAAAATACACTGTGACTCTGTCACCCGAAGCTGTCAGCACTGACAGTAGCAGCAGCAAGCAGAAGCAGTGGTAACGCAACCAGCTGCGACAAACACAGGTAATGCAAAGTAGCAGGTTAATAGTGTGCATACTGTGAACCCTCCAAATGTGCCATAGGTCTGTATCCATAGGTATGCCCATGTGATATGTTGTGTGTACGTAGTTCCACCAAAAGGGGATGACCATACATTACATGTCAATCAGTCTTAGGCCATGATCCTGGCAGCAGTTGTCCATGCGTTGGCCCAGCAATGGCTGTAGTGACTGCTTTGAAAGGTCAGCCAGGTTCAAAAGGCAGGATCAGCCCATCCCAAAGGCACACTGGCTGGGAACAAGTGTCTGCAGGTACCCGATATCACTGCATATGCATCCCATACTGCATAATTCCATAGCTTAGCAGACCAGGCCCGTTATGCATATGATGTGGTAATTCCCAGGGTCAGTCGAGGTGCCCCCTTAGTGGTGTGGGACCACTGTTGCTGTATGCCACTGTCCAGGTACATATCTTGTAGTACGGCCAAGATAAATTATCATTGTTATATGCGGTTGTATGTCCTCTCGGAGTGCCAGTAGCACACATCCAGGGATACCACAAGGTCACAGTGATGCTGTGTGTTCTTCTCTGCTGAGGGTGGCCCTCACCTGGACATGTGAGATGATAGGGAGGTTACATCCAGCTGTGATAAATATTTCAACTGGTGGGGGAGAAGGAGGGGGGATACGTGCACCGAACATGTCCGCAAGATTGTTGCCAATATCCGTGTGTTTGGTGAATGTTAAGTAGGTGTGTATTAACACAGAGCATATCTGAGGCATGTGGTCCATATGTGTAACATAACTGAAGAAGGCCTTGTGGTCATCCATAGTGTATGTGTCCATTTCCCTCCCAGAGTAGGCCGTGGTCGTTGTTATGACGGACCTTAGCATAGTACCAGTGCTGACCACAGATGCCTTCCCTTAATGTGAATGTGCTCTGTCCTGCAGTAGCCTCCTGCTATTGTTATACAATCTGCCTCTGTCTGGGGTCCACCGGACAGGATGCCTAACCTTTGTGCATAGGGTCTGGGTTAGAAATGTGTGTGCAAGTTCCATGCAATCTGTGGCATGTCCGTGGTAAGCATTTGCAAAGGGGTCAGCAGTGTGGCTTGTGGCTTCCACTGGCACAGTGTGCTGCATGGATACCATCTTAGTCCCAGCAAGTGAATAACTTTCTAATCACATACATATCAAAGTAGTCTACTGTGCTGGTGGTGGTGGTGGGATATGTATATCCAGGCCGAGTAACTTCTGTCCACATCACAGTAGTGGACGGTGTCCCACATACAGTACCTTGGGATGAACACCCAGAGTGAGGTTGTGCATTGCACCTGTCAGTGTGTGCTGACCGATGGGGCATGCTACTATGTTGTGTGGAATGTGGCAGGTATTGTTGCACAGGTGTTGGCTGAGTACTGATATCTGGCCATGTACCTGTGTATCCACCATGACACACACACATGCAACATATGGGAGTAGTAGTATATCACTACACATGAGTATCATGTATAGTGTGTGTGCCATATATTGCTGACATGGTCTGCTGATATCCTGTTTGTGTTCTCTTCCAGGGAGATGGCGCGACAGCGTAACCCCGCCTACTCTGTGGCGGAAGATGAGGAGATCCACCAGAGCCTGGTGCGGGAGTATGACATCCTGTTTTCCCGCACCAGTCAGAATCAGCAGGAGAGGGCCGCACTGTGGCAAGACCTTGTCCGTAGGGTAAATGATATTGGCACGCATAACAGGACATATGAGCAGGTACGACATCACTGCAGTGATTTAATCCGAAGTGTCCGTCAGCGTGCATCAGATATCCACAGGCAACAGGTCGCCACAGGAGGTGGGTGGCTACACATCCCCCCCTCACCAGACTGGAGGGGCTACTCCTAAGTGTTGTGGCTCCAGCCCCGGAACACCAACAGCAGTACACCTGCATTATGATGGAGGCTGGTTCCACACAGCAGCACGACATGGAGTGTGCAGGTAATATGCCATATGTACACTTGACTGTTCTGTACACTGTATCATATGCAATATCAATGGCACAGTTGTGCCCACTGACATTAATCTCAACATTTCTGCAGGTCCCTCCAGGGTTACAGCAAGGCAGGCCATCCATGCTGGTGAGTGTGTTTAACATAACCTATAATAGTCCTGATAATGCTAGTAACAGTAGTGTAACTCAGTAGTGCTCTGTGTGTATACTGCGGGGTGTGCAGGTGTGCCTGTGCCCATGTGTGCATGTGTGCAGGTGTGCCTGTGTCCACGTGTGCATCTGTGTATGTGTGCCTGTGTCCATGTGTGCATGTGTACACGTGACCATGTGTGCATGTGTGCATGTGCCCATGTGTGCATGTGACCATGTGTGCATGTGACCACATGTGCATGTGTGCATGTGTCCATGTGTGCATGTGTCCACGTGTGCATGTGTGCATGTGTCCACATGTGCATGTGTCCACGTGTGCATGTCTGCATGTGTGCCTGTGTGCATGTGTGCATGTGTGCATGTGTCCACGTGTGCATGTCTGCATGTGTGCCTGTGTCCATGTGTGCCTGTGTGCCTGTGTCCATGTGTGCATGTGTGCATGTGTCCATGTGTGCATGTGTGTATAAGTGCATCACTGGTAACAATGTCTGGAGACTGTAAACTGTGTTTCCTGTCTTCCTCCCACAGGTTCTGGGGCTGCTCTGGTGACCTGCAGCAGGGAACCTGAAACCTGTGCCACGGCTACTGGTAATGATGATATTTGTGTAATGGTACAGGAAGGTGTGTCAGGGTCTGCCATTGGTCAGCCAATTGACAGTACACAGCTGTCAACCCCATCATTGCGCACAGTCATCCTGCCTGTACATCCTTTGTCACCATTGTCCCTAGGTGATGGACAGGATACAGTGGGCACAGACCAGGGTAATGTGGTACCTGTGGCACATGCGTCCCCACACAGCAGCCATGGGCAGGGTCCTCCGATGGCACCACACAGACAGTTGCCCATGGGTTCTCGTGGGAGCATCCGTGGGCGTACTGCCTCTGGCCGACGTGCCCAAAGAGGTCTGTCAACCTCAGCTATGTTTCGGACTGTCATGCAGGCACAGTCACATATGGAAAGGTACACCAGACAGGGTCTGAGGGAGCTGAGAGCATGTTGCACAGCCATGACAGACAGTATGCGTGACATTGCGGATGCTATCCGTAACTTCACCGATGTCATAGACAGACATTGTGGGGACATATTACAGCAGTTCCACAACCAGATGTCCATGAGCCAGGGCAATGGTGGACACTCGAGGCATGTGTCAGACATGGTAACTACTGCAGGTTACAGGTATTTATGTGTATGTGTCACACACATACATCATGTGTGCAATGCCATTGCTGGTTTAGGCAATGGCATGCATTGTTATGTACAAACACCCACACAAGGTCATACTGTGTGACACAACCACACGTGACAGTTGTGGGTTACCAAAACATGCCTATCTGTACTCTGACAATGGTAATAGACACAGTAGCAGAGCACACTATTGGCATTACTAGCCAACTAGCCCTGTTTGGCTGTGCTGATAGTGTGGTGACATCCCCTGTGTTTACTGGGGGAGTATGCAGCATCAGGTGTATTGTAGTAATTGCCAAAAGGATCTGTTCTCTCACACTTGCATTTACACACACCCTACTACCCCCACACACATGCACACTTGCAGGATTCATTCCCCTACCTAATTAAGTCATGACACGTAAGAGAGACGCATTAGCAAAGCGCACTATTCGGTTTACTAGATAGTTCCTCTTCTCTGGCTGTACTTATAGGGTGCTGACAACATCAGTATTTTGAAAGGGTAATGTGCATCAGGTAGTGTGATCTCCTGATTGCCAAAACTAACATATTTTTCATACGGAAATGCACACACACAAACTCCCCACATCCAAACACACACACATGCCATTTACAGGTTTCAAACTCCTACCTAACTACATTACGATACTCGGGAGAGACGCATTAGCAGAGTGCACTATTCACATTACTGGGAGGCTTCCCTTCTCCTGCTGTACTTATAGGGTGCTGACATCATCTGTGTTTAGAAAGGGGAGTGTGCATCCTGTAGTGTGTTCTCCCAGTTGCCAAAAGGGACATTTCCCTCACACAAATTTGCACACACACACTAACCCCCCTCATCCAAACACACACACTTGCCATTTGCAGGATTCAAACCACTACCTAACTATGTCATGACACTCAAGATGGATGCATTAGCAGAGCGCGCTATTCGCATTACTGGGAGGCTTCCCTTCTCCTGCTGTACTTATAGGGTGCTGACATCATCTGTGTTTAGAAAGGGGAGTGTGCATCCTATAGTGTGTTCTCCCAGTTGCCAAAAGGGACATTTCCCTCACACAAATATGCACACACACACTAACCCCCCTCATCCAAACACACACACTTGCCATTTGCAGGATTCAAACCACTACCTAACTATGTTATGACACTCAAGACGGACGCATTAGCAGAGCGCGCTATTCGCATTACTGGGAGGCATCCCTTCTCCTGCTGTACTTATAGGGTGCTGACATCATCTGTGTTTAGAAAGGGGAGTGTGCATCCTGTAGTGTGTTCTCCCAGTTGCCAAAAGGGACATTTCCCTCACACAAATTTGCACACACACACTAACCCCCCTCATCCAAACACACACACTTGCCATTTGCAGGATTCAAACCACTACCTAACTATGTTATGACACTCGAGACGGACGCATTAGCAGAGCGCACTATTCGCATTACTGGGAGGCTGCCCTTCTCCTGCTGTACTTATAGGGTGCTGACATCATCTGTGTTTAGAAAGGGGAGTGTGCATCCTGTAGTGTGTTCTCCCAGTTGCCAAAAGGGACATTTCCCTCACACAAATTTGCACACACACACTAACCCCCCTCATCCAAACACACACACTTGCCATTTGCAGGATTCAAACCACTACCTAACTATGTTATGACACTCGAGACGGACGCATTAGCAGAGCACGCTATTCACATTACTGGGAGGCTTCCCTTCTCCTGCTGTACTTATAGGTTGCTGACATCATCAGTGTTTAGTAAGGGGAATGTGCATCCTGTTGTGTGTTTTCCCAGTTGCCAAAAGGGACATTTCCCTCTCACAGCCTTTCACACACAAACCCCACTCACCCACACACACACACACTGAGCATTTGCAGGATTTGAACCCCTACCTAACTATATTATGACACTTGAGGGAGACGCATTAGCAGAGCGCACTATCCAAATTACTGGGCATCTGTTCTGCACCTTTAGTATTTCTAGGGTGCTGACATCTTTATTTCTACAGAGGTATGTAGATGTAGTACTACCTGTCAGGTGGGGGATAGCATATATATGCATTTGCAGCCACCTACGTCAGGGTCAGATATGCACATCGCACTGGCAGGTTATGTTCTATACCATGCTTTGGGACCACAGGACCTGTAACACACAACACAACCAGTCCAGAACACCACACCCACATCCAGGACACACACTTAGCTTCCCTGGGAACAGTGCCAGGATATGCAGGTATTCACATACACCATTCCAGTTGTTAACATCAGGTACAGGCATATGGTGTGTGAGAACTACTCAGGCCTCTACCACTTTACCCTACAGCCACTACAATTTGTGGGTCCATGTGCTATGGCAGAACCATACACCACAGCCACATGGGTAAATACATATTGCACCTGTCCATCTGCAACGTGGGTACTCACTGTTCCACACCAGAGGTAGACCACCATTGTTGATATCTGACCATACCCACCTTTCCCTGGACATCCATATCTCATCTCCACCCCCAGGCAAGGTTGTCACTGCACACAAACTGTGTTTAGCACAAGCAGACTCTACACTTGTGTAGACTGGGGTGGATGACTTCAGAGGACCCATGCTGGAGGACTATACTGGCCACTCAGCATAATCCTTGACAATTGCATCCTATGAGCATGTGTACAGTTTGCATTGGTCATGCTATCCCACATATACCCATGACTGCTCCACAACAAGACACCTGTCAGCTGTACACCGGCCATATATGCGCCGTTCAACAGACAGAGTGACCTAATACATTGCAGAGCTGTACCCACAGAGGAAGGACATCTGTGGACAGTTCCAGCACGGCACTTCATTCACACATACTCATTACAACACAGTGTTGACAGTGGAATCGTCCAGGGAATGCAGATAGGGCTCCCCTCAGTCTGTTATTGACGGACACCTACTGTCAAAGATCCTCAGCAACCCTCTCACAGCACACACCGACAACATGGCTGTGGCTTAGCACATTCAATCCCTGAGACCTCCACGGTGCCCCTGCTTGACAGAGGCACAGCTCACTAGCCTCACATGTTGCCTTCTGTGACCTACTTTACAGTGGCACGGTAGCCTACTATCCTGGGGATGCAGATGCCAAGCACACTCTGGCTGAGCTGTCATTCCCTGGGGCAAGAAGCTTATTATTGACCTCTACACCCATATGTTCAATTGTCAGATGCACAATATTTGTTGTGCTGTTCTACTGTTTGCAGGTCTTTATTGCCATAGCATTCCCTGTTCCTATGACCAACTTGTGTATCTGTGGCAGATGTTTGCATATGACGGCGATCCACTATATCACTTATGTCTCTGTGGTCATTTACTGTGTGCACTGGGCTGATTGCTGTGTTGTGGTTGGTTCCTGGACTGACACGTACAAATACCAGATATGTGTGGCCAACTGCTACACGGAGATATGGCCTAAGTGTGTGAGCATGCCCAGTTCAGCCTTTCCATGGCATGTTGTCTGACATATGCCTCATTTATCAAAGTGTGCGAGCATGCCCAGTGTGAGCTTTCCATATGTTGCACTCTGAAGTCCACCACATATTTGGGTGTGTGTGACCTTCGACAATATCGCACGTTTATGATTGTGTGTTGGGTGTCATGTTGTGTACTAACTGGCCAACTGCTTCGTGTCTGCCACAACAGGGATTATACTGTGCCTGCAGGAATTGCATGGGATACTTTGCAGACAGTTCTCAACATACTTTCATAATGACCTAACACTGTAGTACCGTATAGTGTACTGGTTCAGTACTTGTGGTGGACAGTATCCTGGGCTTTAGTCCTATGACTGCTTGACATCTTCATAGTGAGCACAACAGACTGTGTAGGGGCCAGTTGTGCACATATGACCATGTTGCAATATGTTCAGATATGGACTACCTACACCAGGCTCGTCCAACATTGCTAGTGTATTCCACAACATGGGTGGACATTGGCAAACACTAGCGATGTTCCGTAGGCCATTTCTGATGGTAGTCACAGGGTGTGTTTGTCCTTCGACACACATTGTAACTGGAGTTTGCCATTACATATGTCATGGTTGGTATACTGTGCCTCTGTCTACCTCTGACATAACAGTGATACCCAGGGTAGCCTACCATCTCCCATACACTCATCAGGATGCCTCTTGAGGGGTGATGATATGTGGCTCTCTGGCTGACCTGTACCAGGAGTTTACTGAAGTGTGGGGGTGCCTTCTGTGTTATGGATCATTCTGTACAGCTTGTCCTATGTATGTCAGTGCTGGGGTTCAGGTCTCTCATGTGCATAGCTCACTGCCATTCAGATTGTACAAGGTGCAACATGTTCATTCATTCCAGGTTGGACATGGCTTCATACATCAGGCACAGCTTTCCTGTAGCTGGGAAGGATGGCGGTGTGTGGGCTGCAGTTTGTTTACTCAGGCAACACATGGCATCTGTTCATGCTCTTTGCTACCCCTGGTGGGGTACTGTTGTGGACTTTACAGTTGATGGAGGTGTCTGCTGCGGTATATCCCACAGGGGCTATTGTAGTCAGTTGTGATGCTGATGGAGGATGGCTGCAGAGCCAGAGTGAGTTCCCCTTATCTACATCTGCCAGCCTTCATGTTTGGGTGGGTATATGGTACATGTTTCTGCGAACACTACAGCCACATGTTTGTCCAGTGCAGGATATTTATCACCTTTTGTACCCAGGTCTCACATTACATGTTAGGTACCTCATGGCTTAACACCTGTGCGGTAATTTGTGGGCACTTACTGTATATCCACGGTGGTTGTCTATACACAGTTGTGCAATTAGCTTGCTGACATGGCTATGGCTACAGTTGTCTGTTTGTAGGTGGCCCTTTTGTGGGTTGCTTGTGTCAGCTGGGGGTCGGATATGGTGGGCTGTTTGTACTCCTCTGCATACATGTTCAGTCACAGTCCTTCCATGTTGGCCTATACCTATGGGACATGTATACAGAACGGGGGTGGGGGGGGCCAAGACCAGGCCTTGTGGGATGCCACTCATATCCGCTTTGTAGTCTGACATGGATGCGGCATGTCTGACCATGTCAGTTCTGTCCTTGGTCTGCTTTGCAACCCCTCTACTGACATAGGGGTGTATATCTAAGCTGGTGAACATATCCATACTGAACACGTACGGTATTATCTAGAAGCATGTGCATGGTCCAGCTATGCTGTGTGGACCACATAGCCCTCATCAATGACCTTAATGACTGCTTTAAATGGGTCAGACATGTTTAGGGGCCGGTTCTGCAGTTACAACAGCCACAGTGCGTAGGGTCCAGTATCAGTAGGTCCACATTAGCCTTCTGTCTGCGGTACATACTGATTCTTTCCATAGCTGTGCAGAACAAGCTTGTCAGGATCCTGGGGTGGTAGTTTGGAGTATCCATTCAGGCAACACCTTTGTTGTGATGGACCACTGTTGTTGTACACTGCTCTTTGGGTACATATCCTGTGGTAAGGCTGACATTGGCCAGTAGTGTGATTTTGCATTCCATTATTCTTGGGGTCCATGTTGGCCTCAGCACAGGACACCATCACATACCTTTGCTGCTGTGTGTTCTGCTTTGCAGATGATGGCTGTTACCTCAGCATCTGCAATGTCAGGGGACCATCTGCTGGGATAGGTATTTTGCACTCGGGGGGGGGGGGGTGTTTGCACTGCACCTGACAGGTTGTATGTTAGCAATATGTGTGTGTGTTTGGTATGTTGTTTGTAATATCTGTGTGATTCGGAGCATATCTGTGGATGCCCAACATGGTTCCTACCATCAGTTAGGTAAGCCTTGTGATTATCCTTAGTGTCCTGTACGTTTTGTATCTTCATAGGTTCATGGGTTCATAGTAGGCTAGACACCCTAGGCCATTAGTAAGCCTAGCTAGAGTGTGTGTGTCTTTCGCCACCCCTTGCTATGTTCAATTATGGCCATTTATGAGGTTCTTCACTGTGCCTCTGTCTGGTCGTGACACAGTGGGGACCCCCAGTATACATGTACGGTCATCCATCCACTTGGCAATATTCCTGTTGAGGGGTGTCAGTGAGGGGCTCTGCCTACCATGGATTGGGATCCTGTTTCTGGGTGTGGGGAGCCTATGGGTTATGTATCTGTCCCTCCAGCACATCTTATTTCATTATGTGTTGAGGTTGACATCTGTGACTCTCACAGCTCCAATTGCTTTGATTCCCTGTGGTGTAGCATGTCCATTACTCCTGTGTTGGACATGGCCTTGTACAACAGACATATAATGCCTCTGTGTAGGCAGTGTGTGACTGCAGTCAGCTGGGGTGTCTACAGCCAGGCAGCATATGACATATATTTCACACCCTTTATCCTGTTGGTGGGGTAACTATGAGGTCTTCCGAACCGCTGCAGGTGTCACGTACGGTACATCCCATATGAGTCATTGTACTAGATTATGGGTCTGATAAGGGAACAGTACAGCGGCACAGTGACCTCTGTTGATGTTGATGTGAATCCTTTCATGATACGGTGTCCAGTATCAACAGTCTTCATAGCCACATTGGCATTGTGGCTGTCACATGACAGATTAATGTCGACCTGTTGACCTAGGTCCCTGATGACTCCTTGCATACATAATGGTTTGACACCTATGTGGTACTTTGTGTACCTTGTCTGGTATTTGGTGGGACATTCATACTGTCCAGTGTCTTCGGATGTCTGGGTGGAGTTCTTGTGTGTGAGAGTGTGGTCTGTCGCATGCTACAGACTGTACAGCAGTTTTGACTACAGTTATGTGCACATGGGTGGTGTCCGCTGCTTTGTGCATTGTCAGTTACCTGGCTATATGGGTGTCTGTGCTGCATATGGATACTCCCCCTCCTTTGATGTCTTGGTGCAGGTGTTGGGGCCATAACACATGATATGTGGTATAACCTAGTAGTGCTGGTGTGCTATCACTAGGCCTGCAGCAGGCTTCTGTCACTGGACAGACATCAATGTTCTCCATAATGGGAAGTGCCTCAGGGGCATGCATATTGCAGTTTACACATCTGGCATTGGTCAGCATTACCCTTATGTTTCCTACCACTTCTGTTTTCTAGGGTGGTGGGTAGTCTTTTTGGCCTTGCCTACATACGGCTCTATGGAGGCAGCATAGGCCTTATCCAGTATCCAGACGCACACGGGTAACAGCTGACAGCCATCCCTGTAACAGCAGCATGGCTTGTCATGCTTGACATCTCAAGCAGACACACATTAGACCCTCTTGGACTGACAGCTGTAACTGTGCCAGCTGTTAAACATGAGCATTCTGTGTTTGTACTGTGGCATCATTCTTGGTGAGGGTTGGATGCTGCACACAGCCAGTGTCATCCCGCCCTGGGGTACATACTCGGAGGGACCATCCATGTCTCATTTGATGTTGACCAGGGAGGTACATCTCAGGTAATTCACACCAGCATGGACATTGAGTGCATCATATTTCTGCTTGCTTTGGGGTGACCTGCGTACTTGTGTTAAGTGGCATTTTGTGGCAGCCTACAAGCAGCTTACTCTACCCTTTCCCTTGTTCAGTCTGGTGAGTGGGACAGCTGTGTGTCTACCTATACAGACACCTATTACGACTGTATCAGGCATGTTGTTTCTCCTTCGGGCCTGTGACTGTTTGGCACACCAGCTTTGCGTACTATTCATTGCATGTGCTATGTTTGAAGGTTGTGGTTGCTTGTGATCTACTTTGGAGGCTTCTGTTGGTGTGGTGTGTTTGTAATTAAGGCCTCCGGGAATATTTGTCTGTGTTTATGTGTTTGGTTTACAGTTGTGGTAGGTCTATGTGGGACTGGGTTTGTGGTGTATGTTGTTACCTTCTCCTCCTGACTAGTGTTGACAGTACTGAGTTGCTGGAGCTCAACCTCTGGTTTGGATACATGGATGCATCTATCACATTTGTTTGTATTTATTGGGGGGTGTTGTGGTTGTCTGTGTACTTGGTACTGGCGTCACATTGCCTCTGGATTCACAGATTATACTTGTTGTGGCTGGACTTAGTGGATTGTATGTGTGGACATATGTTGTTGCCATACTACTGGTCAGTGATTACTTCCCTTTTTATGTTTGCTCTATCATGTGGTAACTTCCTCATTCTCTTGCATGGTTTGGTAATGGCTGGAGGCCAGCATGCCAGATGCCTGCGTGTATGGCATTGTGTGTTGTTGTTATTTGTGATTGCATACTCCAAGCATTCCTGGCTGTGTTCATGGAATGCCTGTATAACATGTTCTGTGGTGTGTCCCATATTCTGCACTTGCACAGGGCCTTTTGAGGATTCAGCATCGGTTTTGAGGGCTGCAACCTATACTTTACACATGTTTTTCACTGTGGTATTCTGGCCAGGGACTGGGGTCAGGGTGTGTATATCCAGTGTGATTACTCTATGGTCTGGTCTTACCAGTCAGGGGTACACTTCTCATCTTGCTATCCAGTACACATGTTGCTGATTATCACATCCAGTATGCTTACCCCTCTTGTGGGAGTAGTACATTGTTCCTGGGCATTTTGGTTTATGGAATCTGGCTAATTTTCTCCTACTGTGTTCATGCTAGTACAATGCTACTGGTGTATGTCTGGGTATTTTCAGTCAAGCAATATAATGTGGTTTGGGGGGCTTGATATATTCATGTATTCCGACATAGGCCAGGTGCTGTTCCTGGTATTAGGACAGTGGTCTGCAGCAGGCTATATACTGCGAGGCAGTTTTAGCCATTGGTATTTGACCATGGCTATTCCATGCTGCTTCTTGTTGTGGTACCAACATGGGGGTGTGGTTATCCTTGCCATTTCTTGCTAGTCACCCTCCTTTTGTAGCTTGTTCCATGTTTTGCGGCTGTACAGCACAGTATGAGGTGTGACCTGGTAGTGTTAGGGTGCTGATGTGAGCCTTGCCCAGTTCTCTATTACAGGACTGGTATCTACATTCTCCTTACTGTGTGCATTTACACTGCACACATCTTGCTGTTTATACATCTGTCATGGGGTAGTATTACATCTAGGTTCCTATCCCTTGTAGAACCTATGAAGGTGGGTTTGTGTTTTGAGACTTACCTATTCAGGGCATGCTGTGGGTACTGACAGCCTTTGCCGGTATCCATGGGGCATGGCATGATAGGTGCACGCCACCCCTAGCAGGTGGTGCATCATGTCAAACTCCGCATATCTTCCCAGCCTGTAACACATTGGCTCCCCTTTGACTGACTGCATTACTTCAGCCAATTATTGTACTTGATCTTCTTGTCTTCATAGTGTGGCATCATGCTTGGTGAGGGTGAGATGTTAGGCAGGGTCTTCATGTTTGCATATACTAGATGGTGTTACATTGCTTAACACATGGCAATCATGCCTCAGGTGGTGCTGCAGGGCTGCCTCTGTCGGATGCACATACTACACTCCCTGTACATGTTTGAGAGCAGGTTGTGTCATGTTAGGCATCCCTGTTACTATATGAGTGAGTCAGAGAGGGGTATCATTCCCAGGGTTCCTACTGAGCCAGTGTATGTGCTATGCGTTGCCTCTTTGCCAAGGCCAGGGCATACTGGGCACGCCTTCTTCTGCCTACTGGGGCAGGCTCAGGTTGTTCCTCTTCTGAGTCACGCTCTGCCTGTGATGGCCTTGGCAATGGTGGGGGGCTGTTTGGCCCGGCCCTATGCTGGTCCTGCTGCAGCTGTTTTCGCAAGATCATATTATGTAGCAGCACATACCATGACAATTTGGGTACATGTAGTTGGTGTGTACTGCAAGGCTCCACCAGATGTGTCCAGACACCAGATCCGTGACTTGAGCGGCCCAAACACACGCTCTATTACATTACGTGTTTGTGCGTGTGCCTCATTATGGCGTTGCTGTTCAGGTGTGTGTGCGTTTCTGATGGGTGTCATCAGCCACGGCTCCAGTGCATAACCTGCATCCCCCACTAGGTGTCCGTGTGGGATGTCCCCATTGGCAAATGTCTGGTACAGCTGCGTCAAATGCCAGATGTGGGAATCGTGATAACTCCCGGGGCAGCCAGCACACACATTCATTATTATGCCCTGGGCATCACACATGACCTGGCAGTTGATGGAGGGGAAGCCCTTGCGGTTAATGTAGGCCCTACCCCGCTCACCGGCTGGTGCTTTGATGCGTATGTGCGTGCAGTCTATTGCACCCAGTACCTCAGGGCATTCCGCTATTTGCTGGAAGAGACGCATATTGCTGGCCAATACCTCACGGGCATTGGGGAAATATACATGATCACCGACATGTGCTGACATGGCATCCAGGAACTGGTGTAGTACCCTGGAGGCTGATGCCTGTGATATCCCCATCATATCGCCAGTTGGTCTCTGGAAGGTACCTGTTGCTAATATTCTTAGGCCAACACATACCTTGGTTTCCACTGGGATGGGTTCCCCTCTGTTGGTTCTGTGTGTGAGGCATGGCCTGCACAGCTCAACAATTTGCTGCAGGAGCTCTCTGTCCACTCTATAGCGCTCTACTATCTCCAGCTCATGTAACCCGTGGTAGGTGACCCTGGGCCTGTACACTCTTCTCCGTCTCCTCACTGTGGGTTGTCTGGCACCATCTGCATTGTCACCACCCTCAGCAAGTCGCCTATGTCTCATTATGACAGCTATGGCAGCCCCTAACATTTCTGCTCTGAGTGAAGCTTTTCAGTTTTCACTTCTATTAGCTTACTCCTGTCTTGCAGTGTCTCTTAATGGAAACATCCTGCACTACTGTTTGCAGAGTTTTAAGTGCTGGACTGGGCTACTATTCTGCCTGTGTAATTGCCTGCTTCTAATTGTTTTCACCTGCTAGCTTCAGCAGTTATCCCTGCTAGCTTCCTATTAATTCTGTTGCTTCCTTTTTCCTCTCTGTTTCCTCAGGGGGGAGCAACATGCATACTATCTGAAACACGCTCACAGTGGCTTACACGCGCGCACACGTGCTTACATGCTTCAGAATCTACTTATTCGGGTTTAAATGTGCGTACACCCCGCAAACACTGTTACACGTCTGCCAACAGCCTCCAACATACTCAGCCCGCCCTACCCGCGCGCACACCTGCGCAAACAGTGTTAAACATCTCCCAACACGCTCCCACATGCTCACACTGCCTTACATGCACGCACACTGTCCTACTCGTGGTTCATGGCGTGCACGCATGCGCATGCACGGCCAGCAAGAAACTTTGGTGTAGGTAACAGTGTACACCTTCCATTTCTTGACTTTCCATGACTTATCTAGTGGCACACCTCTTTCCATGATCTGTGCCTGTCATCTGTCATGTTACACTGGCCTCCAATGAACTGCATTTCTTTCTACCATTCCCCCCTTGATGTCACCTATCTCCTACTCTATTCCTCCCCCTTATGTATCTCTTACACTACTCAGACTGTGCTCATTTGCTATGTGACTGTGAGATTCAGTATCCGAACCCTCATTTACATGAGATTGCCTACTAATGCTTAGTTACATGTCTTAGACTCAGCTTCCCCCCTTAGCAACCACTACACGGTGGCCATGTTGGTTTTGGTCTGCTGGTCTCTGCATTGTCATTCCATGTCTTGCATAAAACCCACATTTGTGGGTTTATAACCTTCTTTTTTATGGTTTTATACAGCGCAGCCCGTTTGCGCGGGGGTGCGCTGGGTTTAAACATCGCCGAAAAAAATATATATAATTTTATCATTTTGCCATCGGGTTGTATTGCCTTTTTTTGGAGCTGACATCGCTCCGTTGTGGAATTTTCAGAAATGTACTCAGTTGTCAGCTGAGTACATTTCTGCAGCTAAAACGTCTCCTACACGGACTGGTTTCTGCTTCGTGGATCGCTAATATACCTCATTTGCATACCTTTCGGATGTAAGTGAGGTATTTAGCATGTCCACGCCCAGTCCGTGTAAGAGACGTTTTAGCTGGTCTCTTACACGGAGCTTAGGGCTGTTCCTGGATCGCGAGGCTTGCATGGAGTGTTGCACATCTCTTACACTCCGTGCAAGCCTTTGTGAATCCTGCCCTACATATTTTATACCATGTAATACATTTCACATCTTTTCTGCATAATCACTGAAAAAATTGCAGATTTTTTACAGCTTTTCACACAAAGCTATAGATTTAACTTAACATTAACGAAGTTCACTATGTGTTTATGTATATATCCATAACTGTGTGCAAGCACTCTTATATGTACAAATATATGTTTGGTGTTTGACCTGCTGCACAATTACTTTTCCTTTTACAGGGGTAGTCTTGGTTTAAGTGCAAAAGAATAAATAACTCTTAGCAGAAGTAGTTCACACTTAGGAGATACAACCAGTTCTTATATTATCCTGGTATCAATATTCAAATATGAATAAACTGATTCTGTCTTCATTACCAATAGAGTTAGTTATTTTACATTCAGTGCTTTCAGGCATTCACCCATCACTGATTACATCTAGTTATTCTATTATATTTTTTTATTTAATTTATAATTTGTTTCCTGAGGTAGAATACTGATACATATACGCCAATTTCAGTCTCAGCCAGGAGAAGGACAAACAAGAGTAAATGATGAAATGTACTGCTGATTTATTTTCTTTCTTTCTTTCGTCTGTCCCGTTTTCTGTGTTTCAGTGTGTTTATGGAGTATTTTGTTTTACTTTCTTCATCGTATCAGAGAAAAAACAAAGTTTTGGTCCATGTTCTAGCCCTTATCTTCTTTTCCTGTACTGACAACTTCACAACTCATTCCCTGATTTTTTTTTCATAATGACTCACCCTGAGATTCATTAACAATAGTGTAAACTTTGCAAGAATCCTACGTCATTTAAGTACATTTGTGAGATGAACAGCAGCACTCACTGAATATGCATGCTGCTCATCCCGCTTACATGTTTATAAGCACCTTTTCATGGCCAACAAAAGTGTCGGTGGCCATGAAAAGCCGCAGGGAAGCTTGAGCGCACAATATAAACAAAACAGCTTGCCTGTAGACAAATCTATTATGTAGAGCACGTGCACACAGCTTATACAAAGTAAGGGCAAATTGACTGAAAGAGGAGATGTATGGGAAGTTAAATGGGGAGATGCACACAGAATACAATAGGACTGTCGCAGAAATAGGAAAGAGGGTAGGGTAAATGAAAACATGTACTCCAACACTGCAGTCAAATGTGCTTATGTCACAAAGAAACATTTTAAGCATAAAACTTCCATAGGGATGTAATAAAACTAATTAATCCTGTTCACAATTCCTGACCCATTTACATAGGTAAAAATGGACATGCTAAAAAAGTATATGAGAAGGCCACAAAGCAACAGTGTGGCAAAAGGGAGTAAATGTGATATAAATGTTAATAACATGTTAAGTTGAGATGACAGTTAGCAAAGATAGTGGATACATTAGGGGCTATTTGCATAGACTGCAGTTATTGAATCTGACATGTATATACAGAAATACATGTACAATAACAAACAGTAAGTACTGCTGTATTCTCCACCTCATCATGTATAAACAAGAAGTGAACCTTACAACTGCTGCACTGTGCACATCAGAAAGGGACATGTTTTTGCCATTTATTTGTCATTTGCAAACATAGAAAGGGGGTCTATTCGGTTTAAACATGTATTAGACAAGCATGTGTTGTGCATGCATGTAAATACTAAACAGTAAAGTAATAACATTCAAAATGCAAAAGTGACAAATGAAAACACAGATCTGATGAAATTTCATTAGTTCAAGGTCTCCGTTCATAAATGGAGTGCATCTACTACATGATTACACTGGGTATGCTCACTAGAATTTACAGCAAACACTGCCATAACACCATGCAAACAACACAAGCATACAAGAAAGTGTCCCAACACAGGCCCAATCATATTTTATGATGGTTTGGCATCATGCCAAACAGGAATACATGTTACATACTGTAAAACACTCATGTCCTATAAAACTCTACACTGTGAGGAAAAAAATACAGTAATGCATGAATGTTTGCATGAAGATATGCAATACAGAGCATTATTATCTGTAAAATAAGTAATGCTGTCAGCAATCAATGACACATTCAACATTTGCATCTTGCTGGCCTTGTAGACATGCCAAGACAGATATCAGAAGGCTGTGTATCAACCACTGACACTACAGAAATAGGTATATTGTTTGTGTCATGAAGAACACTCTTGAAGGGCTTACAGCACTTTGCTATTGCAATGGGTATGGATCCCCTACCTTGGAGGACGAGACCTTAAAATGTGTCCTTCTGATTGTGCCATAACTACTTTCTTTGCCTACATCATTCCTGTGTGACACAGTTATCTGATGGATAGATGTTACCAGATTCAAACCCCTGTCTATCATACTACACATTCTACAAAGCTGTGTACTGACTGTGTCTGCCACAGGAGGTAGCAATGGAGCTTGTCACAAATAACTGAAATTAATGTGTGAAGTAACAAAGGAAATTTGATAATAATTTGTACAACATTAATTTGCCATAATGATGATGACAAAGAGCGAATTATATTACTGTTTACACACAACTGTGAGCAGTGCAATATCAGTGTTCTTGGCCAAGAAAGCTGTTTCCATTGTTTTGTACACATACTGTCCCAAAATTTAATCCCACTCTATCTGTGTAGATATGCCATACAAGTAAGTACTCAAAGCATGTGCTACTGGACCACTCATAACACAACATCTGTTTCAAATTACAAAATGCGTTTATATTTGTTTGTCTAGCATAACAATGGATAATAATAACTTGATGCAGTTTTGTATGTGTAACATCAGCACATTCAGATAATGTTGCACTTTGCTGGAATTTAGCTGCGAGCTATGTAAGTCCACAGGCTAACAACATGTGCATGAATCACAAGCACCACAGTGGAAGTCTTAACACAGCTGTGAGACCACCTATGTCAAGTAATTACATCATACGAGTGTGTAGCGAAAAATGTATATAAGATAAAAGGGATGAGGGAGGCTTCTTCCACTGTAATTGTACACCTTATAACAGTTAATGTCATTCATCCATAACAGCATCATGACACACAATGTTTGCAGTCAGTCAATGTGGATTTTGAATGCCTGATTATGGGATGACGGAAGCTATGTGACAGTATGAAGAATGAATGTGCCACAGAACAATTGCTAAAACTGTGAGATATTTGGGTATTTGAAGGTGTAAGTACTTGAATAAATGTCTTTATCTTTTAATTACCTAGTGCTGTATCTTTTAAATACTTGGTGCTGTATTGGATAAATGCCAAATATCTCAGTTTCTCCTTTATGTGCCAAATCTTCTTTCATCTTTCAGAATAAATGCCTTTACTCATAACAGCTTTGCTAATGGTGGTTTATTATGTAGTACGATCCAAACAAGTCTTATACAATTTATTTCCTTTTCTATTGTAATGGTAGAATTATGACAAAATTCACTGTTTTCTGTAGTTTCTGGACTTTTGCTGACTTCTGAATAACGGTATTCAAGCTTCTGTCTGAGTAACGCAACTGAACTGCTGTACTCAATCTTCTGCAAACTGAACTGACTTCTGTCTAGAAAGTCTCTCTCATGATACTAAAACCCTGCATCCTCTTTAACCTTGGTTTCCAAGCCTTGTACTATGTAAACAAGATCTGTTTTTACACCAAATGTTCCACACACTCTGTTAGCACATTTCATCCTTATCAGTGCTTTGGCCTGAAGGCTATTTCATTGATCTCATTTATATACTTCACTGAAACATTCTTTTCTATAGAAACTGCAGTTATTGGAGCTACATTTAAAATGTGACATATAAAATGAAGATACAGGCCTGTTTACATGGTTGCATTTCAAGGCCTATACAAAGAGAATACTGTATTTATGTAGGATTTATTCTGGCAAACCTATATTTATGTCAAACCTACTCTTACAGAAGGCATGACATCATGTTATTGCTGCAAGAGATATGTGTGCCTGCAATTTCTTTAACAATATGTTGCTATATGTCTATTTGCTACACAATATTGCCTGATGCTAGTTATACCAAAACACACATGATCCATAATGCAGTCATCACTGTGATGATAGAATGGCAATAATGCACAATGTCTAAATAATCACGGATTTGAACACATCTTACCAAGGCAACAACATACAGAACATTATTTCATTTTCTCACACCACAGGAAATTACCTTATTAATTTGATTTTGAAAGTCAAATGTCATTGGATGGTATCATCAGTATCAAATAAAGAAGTTCTCTGTGAAAAATGAGCAGAAGTTCTTGGAATAGAAATTCACAGCTATACAGCTACACAGCAGATAGCAGGGTGGTAACATTATGTACATGCACATTCATAGTTATATTGACACAATTGGTTGTAAGGAGTAATGGCTGGATATGAACTGACTACATAAGCTCACAAGGTACTGAACATTGCTTGAATATCATGAACCATGAGATGTTGGTTAGCAATTGTGACAGTGCACATTTAAATGGATGACATCACCATTGTTTAATAGGGTGATGTTTCCACTAAAAGGAAAGAAGGTGGTTGAACAGCACAGTAACACTACAACTATAATGTAGTTCATTTTTGAAAACATGACATAATCATTGTGTTTCCAAAATCTGGGTATTGGTTGGATACTAGACATTTATAGGGTTGCCCTCTGCCAGTGAAACTATGTCTCCTAAGTAGAAGTTTACATAAGGGGTGTTGTCACGAAGATAATTGTACATAACAGGACATACAATCCCACTATTTAAGCAATGTTGCAGTTGAATCCCCTACCTATTTACAGAAACTAGAGAACAATGTATTAACCACAAGCACCACAGAAGAAGTCTTACTTTTATAGTGCAAGAGTGCACATATAAAAAATATAACCTCATCAGTGTGTTCCAGAGATGTTTACAGTAAAAGTGGGATAATAAGATGTGGGAGCCCCCTCCCAGTTTAAATGGTTATCTTGAGTAGAAGTAGATGCAGAACATATAATAATACAGAGAACTAAACCTTGCATTTATTAGGTAAAATAATACATTTCAATGCTTTACTGGAAAGGTTCACTCAGACTCTGCCATAGACTGTTGTGTTTTTTTTGACTCAAGGACAATTTTACATCAATGGGAGAATCTAGTTATGATGATGCTCCTTTGGACAAACCTGTCCCTTTGGAATATTCACCATTACGCGATCAGCCAGAATAATGAACAGGCAACATCCCTCCTCCCCAGTGAATCAGAATTCAACAATGGCAGTACAGAATTATTCTTATCAGAACTGACCACACTTACCACACCAATATTACAAACAGAATCCTCACAGGAAGCGACACTTTTCTACTCGGAAGAACAGGAGGTGAACTTTTTAGATGATCAGTATTTATTACCATCTATTATTAACTCATGTGACATAATTTTAAATAATTCAGGTGACTTTAAAGTACACAACTATAGAGGATATCCTATTACATGGGAACATGCTGACATTTTTAGCAAAGGGTTCACATTTGTTCCTACAAAACATACTAATATTGTTTCTATTTTAAGTGATTTAGAATTATTTATTTTATTTTATTTTACATTTGTTGACCGGGCTAGTCTAGCTGGATATATGTCCATTTTCAGTAGAGGCCCGGGGAGAAAAGCTCCACATAGAAGACACACACAAACAGAACATAAACATTAATTACAGGAAGCTTGTTAGACAATAACAGGTGTTCCATGGTAACATTTTTTTCCCCACTATGAGAAGAAAGAAAAGGATTTAGAAATATGTGGTAGACACCCAAAGCAAAGTAATGAGCAGGAACAAGAGAACAAACTACTTAAAAAAGGGATTGGAAGAATTAGTTGAAGGGTAGTAACTTGTTGATAAGACAGTAAGATGGCCAGTTCTGTTGTTCATAGGTACAATAAGTCAGCTTAGAAGGTTATGGCCTTAAAGTTGAAGAAAGAGAGATGTAAAATGATGTTGGGCAAGATTAACAGTGAGTGATGCTCTAGTCAGGGTTAGTACAGGGACATAGCCAGTGGGTTGTAAGGTATGATTTGAGTTTCTTTTTAAATAGTGATGTTGAAGAAAGAGATGTAAGCTCACCAGGAAGTAGGTTCCAGCTTTTGCCTACAGTGTTAGCGAAAAGGGATTCTCCTGCTTTATTGTTAGGTTTTTGAGTAGTGACGAGTAGTTTGTTTGCAGAGCATAGGTTTGTAAGATTTTTATATGGGCAGATTAGACTTGTGAGAACTGGTGTGTTACTTGGATGATAAAGGGTTTTATGGGTAATAGTTAGTTGGTGAAGTAGAATTTGGTTCTGCAGTTCCAGCCAACCCAGTTGTTTCAGATTTTGACAGTGGTGGGATCTAACAGGGGAGCCGGTAGTAAATCTGGCAATATTATTGTAGGAGATTGCCAGCTTGTTGAGGTTGCTTTTTGATAAATTTGTGTATATAAGAGAGGCATAAAAGAGTGTTGAGATGAGGTGGGTGTGGGCAATAGAAGTTCTAGCTATGGGAGTAAGGAAAGGTTTAATTCTATAGAGGGAGCCTAGTTTTCGGTTAACTGATTTTATTGTGGTGTTAATATGAGTATCATAGTTAAGGTTGTTGTCAATTGTCACTCCTAAGAGTTTAGTGGTAGTGTCAGTGGATATAACTGTACTATTTTTAGATTTAAAAGTGAAGTGGGGTGGACCTGAGTGTGGGAGTAAACAGCAGTAGTTTAGTCCTTTTGGGGTTAAGGAGGAGGCAACGCTGTAAAAACCAGTCCTCAACAAGCTCAAAGACATTTTGGGTGAGGGACTGCAGTTCAGACAGTTCAGTAGCTGACAAGATTAAAGTGGAGTCATCTGCGTATTGAATGGATACAGCATGTGGGATACTAGTAGCTAGATCATTTATAAAGATAGAGAATAGAAGAGGGCCCAGAATAGAACCTTGGGGTACACCAAGGGAGACAGGAAGGTGGGAAGATAGAGTGTTGTCCCAGAGTACTGCCTGTTGCCTGTTATCTAAGTAGGACTTGAATCACTGTAGAGCTTGACTATCGAGTGAAAGGGACTTAAGTATATTCAGTAGTAGGTGATGGGTAACCATATCAAATGCTTTTGAAAGATCTATAAAGATAGCAGAGGACAGGGTGTTATTGTTACGGGTTTTGTTAATGTGGTCAGAAAATGATAGGAGGGCTGTAGTGGTGCTATGGAAAGGTCGAAAGCCATGTTGAGAGCTAGCTAAAAGGTTATTTCGGAGGAGGTGTTCTAGCAGTTGGCAATGGATGCATGTTTCCATGATTTTAGCTATGGGAGAGAGTAGGGCAATTGGACGGTAGTTAGAAAGTTCTGTTGAGTTGCCACCTTTGTGTAGGGGAATTATATGTGAGACTTTCCAGATGCATGGGATGGTGCCTTCAGTGATGGTTCTATTAATTAGGATAGAGATAGGGTAAGCAATACATTTAGCTGCTATTTGAAGATACTTAGCAGGTAAGAGGTCAGCAGAGGGGGTAGAGGGTTTAAGTTTTTGAAGGAGAGTACAGATAAGGGATGTAGGCACAGGCTGGAGTTGGAAAGTGGGTGGTGAGTTATTTAAGGATGAAGAAAGATTAGAAGATACAGGAGGTAGGGAGTTAGCAAGTGACTGGATAGCTTCAGTGAAGAAGGTATTGAAGGAATCAGCAATTAGTTTGGGGGCATTGCTGGTGATTCCAGATGGGGTTGGTGTTTTAGAGTTGCCTGGATGTAATAGTCTATTGATTCCTGACCAGAATTTTTGTGGACTTTGTTGGTTGGAGTGTTGAAGTTGAAAGAAGAAGTTTTTTTTGCCCAGTAGTATTGATGGTTTAGTTGAGTTTCTAAGCTGTTTAAATTTTAGATGGTCTGATGGTGTTTTAGAGGTAAGTCATTTGGCCCAAAATTTGTTTCTTAGTAGAATCTTTTACTTAGTTTCCTTCGTAAGCGAAGGAGCAGTTTTGATACTGCTCCAAAGAGTACGAAAGGGGGCATGGAAATCCAAGATTTCAAGGAACTTAGAGTTGAAATATGCCACTGCTTCATCTAGTTGGAGGTGTTTTAAGGGTGACAAGTTGCATACACTCAGTTCATTCTGGAAGTGTTCTGGGTTAAAATGTTTATTGCAACGAGAAGTTCTAAAAGTTGAGGGACTGGTAATATTAGTCTTATGTCAAATTATATAAGTTAGAGAGTGATCACTAATGTCAGCTGGTAGGATACCTGTCATATATGTTGTGGATAGAGTATTTATAAGGATCCAATCTAGGGTGGTTTCTTTGTTGGTAGGTTTATGGATACGAGTAGGTGAAGTGATAGTTTGGGAGAAGCCATAAAGGTTTATGTGGTTAGATGGATTATTGGAATTACAGGTATTCAGTCTATATTAAAGTCGCCTAGAAGAATGGTTTCTTGTGGATAGCCAGCTAAGGATATTTTCAAGGGAGCTGATGTTATTACCTGGAGGAAGATATGAGCATATAATGTAGATGGACTTACTAATGTTTAGCTACAGCTTAGTGATAAGAATTTCAGTATCGCTATCAGAAGGTGGGTGAGTATCAAGTGGTGTAACTTGGAGGCCTGCTTTGTATAATAAGGCTACGCCCCCACCCTTCTTGTTAAGGCAATCCATTCTTATAATACTATACCAAGGAGGGGTGATTTCATAGTCTTGGGTTGTTGGTTTTAACCATGTTTCGGAAAGGCAAAGAATGTTAAAGTCATGTACATCCAGTAGGGCATGAAGGTGAATCACTTTATTATTGACACTTTGTATGTTTAAATGAGATATGAAGAGGGAGTTAGGAGGCCTAGTAGGGGTGTGAAAGGAAGAGGGAGAGGGTTTATCTGGGTTAGCCAGTGTAAAAATGGAAGGGCCAGGATTGGGATGAATGTCACCATCAAGTAGGAGGTGAAGGTGTAGTCTAGGTGTGTGAATTAGAGTAAGATGCAATATGTTATGTGCTCTTTTGACTTGGTGGTGTTTATAGCTAATGTGGGTGACTCTATGATACTTTGGGAGGAGGTAGTTAGTTACAGAAGTAATGTTAATGTGTTTAAGAGTAGCTGATGAGGATGATGGGGAAGTATCTTTTGTGCAGCTGGAAGTTAGTGAAGCTAAGATGTTCATAGGCAATTAGGACATAAGGAAGGAAAAGGAAAGGCAGAATTAAGAACAGGAGTAGGGGTTTGAGGTGAGTTGATATGGGATAAGTAGGCATAGTGCTGAAGTAGTAGAGGGTGGAGAGTAAGTAGGTAAGAGTATAAAGTTAAGTAGGAGAAGTATAGTAAGATAGGATATCTTTAACGATATGTGGGATGGGATTGGATAATGGGGAGGTGGGAGGAGTATAGTAAGGATATCTTTAATGAGATGTGGGATGGGATTGGATAGTGGGGAGGTGGGAGTGGTTAGAGAGGTATAAGGCTAGGTACATTGGGGTGGGTGAGATTTGGGGGTAGGGTAGGGGAGCGGAGTGAGCACGCAGGGCGAACGGAGCGGGAAGAATCAGGTGAAGGATGAAAAAATGAGAATTCAGTGAAAACAATTAGTGAAATGCTGACTGCTGAGGGTAAGTGAAGGTAGAGGAGAGTAAAGGTGGTAGTAAACTTAAGTGGAAGTATGAGGAGGAAAGGTAGCTAAGTGAAATTGTGGTGGTGAATTTGAAGGGGTACAGTGGGACTACAATAGAATAAGTAAGGAAAAACTAGTTCTCTGAGGGTTTCTAATATGAAGCAGTTGGTTAGATGTATAAGGATAGTATCAGGAGAGGGGTGTCACCTAGTGGGGGAAAACTATGCTGCTACAGTAGCTCCTGGAAGGAGATAGGAGGACAGGAGTAAGGGAGGGAGATAGTGCAGTCAAATACAGAGGCTACAAGAGGGAATGGATGGAGGTAAAGAAATAGAGAGGAGTATGGCTGCTGGTTATCCTGACAGGAAAGGGTACATTTGCACCTATTATGTACAACAAATAGATTAGCATACAGCAAATAACATACTTTCTTGTATCCTTGAGGGGATGAGGTCAGAGAGAAGTTTGCCTCTATTCCTTAACTTAGGAAGAGACAGCAGGAATTTATTTTAAATTACTGTTTTGAGGTCGTCAGGTAGGGCAGGTTCCCAAACTCTAATTCAGGACAGGCAGGTTGACTAGTTTCTTGTATCCTTCAGGGGATGAGTTCAGGGAGAAGTTTACCTCTATTCCTTAACTTAGGAAGAGACAGCAGGAATTTATTTTAAATTACTGTTTTGAGGTCGTCAGGTAGGGCAGATTCCCAAACCCTAATTCGGGACAGGCAGGTTGACTAGTTTCTTGTATCCTTGAGGGGATGAGTTCAGGGAGAAGTTTGTCTCTATTCCTTAACTTAGGAAGAGACAGCAGGAATTTATTTTAAATTACTGTTTTGAGGTCGTCAGGTAGGGCAGGTTCCCAAACCCTAATTCAGGACAGGCAGGTTGACTAGTTTCTTGTATCCTTGAGGGGATGAGTTCAGGGAAAAGTTTGTCTCTATTCCTTAACTTAGGAAGAGACAGCAGGAATTTATTTTAAATTACTGTTTTGAGGTCGTCAGGTAGGGCAGGTTCCCAAACCCTAATTCAGGACAGGCAGGTTGACTAGAATGGGTGAGAACACAGGAGCCCAGGATGCACAGCAGCCAAGAGCTAGACAACGAAATTATTTGTAAGAAAATTGAATTTATCTTTATGGTATGGTAATTCTGTGGGTACCGATTTGAATTTAAGAGTGCCTACTACTTATAATCCACCATTACTATTTGAACATATGTGTGAATTTTATCATAGATGCATCTTGAACAAACATCCATATTCAAAGGGTTGCAACTTAACTAGTCAACAATCAGCCTTATTGCATGAAATACAATCTATAAATACATTAGCTACATGAGACCTGATAAGGGCAGAGGCTTAGTTATTATGGAAAAACTGATTATATTAAGAGACTATCCCCAGGATTCACGAAGCCTCCGTGTAAGAGTTATAACTCTTACACGGAGGCTGCAGTTAAACGGAGTGATGTCAGCATGCTCTGCATATTCATGAGAGCATGCTGAATCACACCTAAGTCGAACACGGTCCGTGTAAGACAGTAGGGGGCGTGTCCGTAGGCTGAGCCCTGCAAGCGGACACGCCCCCAGAAGTGTAAAAGTGCCCAAAGTAGACACCCACAACAGAGTCCACGGAAATGTGAATAAACACAACACAACACATGCCCCTACAGACTATTAAACATAAAACAATCTAAATGAACATGTCATATTTTTTTTAAATTGTAAAGATGTTTAACCGTGAGTGCTTCGTTTGCTGGCGTGCCCGTAGCGCAGCTACAGTTAGCAGTCAATGGGAAAGCATATAAGAACTAAATATGCAAAATAAGCCAGGAAGCAATAGCGTAGCGGTAGAGATGTTGGCTGCAGAGCAGGCATTCATGGTTCGAGCCCCCACAGCACCAAATTTTTTTTTTTGCAAAATAAGCAGGAAACAAGTCCCTGACAAATATGTACACATAAAACCACAATATATGTAAAATGCAATGAAATAGCCCATTTATATTGAAGAAATGTGAGTTAAGAAATGAATAGAAACTGCCAGATGTGCCCATAGCTGAGCTACAGTTCAACAGAGTGAGTGTATGTGCCCGTAGATAAGCATTGGTTTAACTGGTGCAAAATGAGTGCCCGTAGCTGAGCAGTGGTTTACCATGCTAAATATATGTGCCCCTAACTGAGCTGAGCGGAATATGCGTGCCGATAGCCAAATGAGGCTTAAACCAGCGTACCCGTTTGCGCGGAGCTGCGCACCGCGCAAACAAGCTAACCGACGGGCAACGTTGAGCAAGCCGTATCAAAACTGCCTTTACACAGACACACCCCTCAACATGTCTAGACAGTCATGAAAAATAAAAAGCAGTGGCCAGGTTCGAACCCAGGATACTATACACCATAGTCAAGGTACAGAACCACTAAGCCATGACAGCAGTACCTAGAAATGCAATAATAGCTCATATATAGGAATGAATACAAACTAGAGCATGACAATGCAGGTTTACTGAAGTTGATACAATTCCAAAATGGCCAATCACAGATATGTGCGGGAAAAACGGACTATATAAGCCCCATAGGCGGGAATACACAGCATAAACGATTGTAGAACAGACCTGCAGGCAGAATGTCAGGAGTAGGAGAGGGTAGTCGCTTCCGAGCACAGAGGTGGGGTGTTGAGGAGTCCAGGTACATGGCCTGGCTCCTAGTCCACAATCATGAGGCCCAACTCATGCAGGGCCAGGTCCTCTGGGGAGCGTACAGGGCTGAGGCGTGGGACCAGTTGGCTCATGAACTCACCAGTGCCACAGGAATTCCAAGGACAGGTGAGCAGGTCCGTCACCACCATGCGGACCTGAAGAGACGCAAGCAGGACCAACTGAACCTTTGGATCCAGGAGGCCCGGCAAACACCCAACGCCCCACCACTGAGTAAGTAACATTTAATTATGTATGTAAAAAGTTAAACTAGCTGATATTATGGAGATGTGTATTCCAATATTACTTCATTTATATTACAGCTGCAGGTGTCCGTTCTGCGAACCGCAGAGCCTATGGCGATAGGCTGGTGCGGTTGCGCCACCAGGCAGGTCAGTAATCCACTACCAGTAACTGTAAAGAAATATCAAAGTATGACAGTCAGCATAAGAGTGCAGTGTAGTCAGTAAGGAATAAAATCTGCAAGTAACAGTGTGAAAGTGTATGAAAGTATTGCTTGATCACAATAGTTTGCAGCCTGTAAGTGTAAGCTAAACATGAAACTGTGCTGACATATATCCTGAAATAAAAATGCCCTGCCTGTAAGAAAATAGTACACAACCTGCAGCAGGCTGAAAAGTATAGCTGCAGAAGATGATAAATCACATGTGTGAAATATATCCCTGTGGAAATACTGAAACATGACAGAAGTGAGACTGCTGGAAAGGATTGTAATAACTACTGTTAAAACATGTCAATAAAGCCTAGATGTACCATCCTGAATAGTAAAATGAAAGCAAGTGAGAGAGCGTGAGAAAGTGCCATGAATCCAGCAATACAGTAGTAATAACCCCTGAATAAAGTATACTGCAGTCAGGACAGAATGAAATGCATGTGAGATTCAACACCAAACAGCTAAATCTGTTCAAAGTGTTGCTGCATCTGGAATGTGTATCCCAAAATCAAGATATGTTGCTCTCAGTCTGCAATATGCAGATAGGATGTTTGTCTGATATACCATACATCCACACTTGTCTACAGCCATATGAAGCCAATGTACCCTAGATGTAGCTGAACCAAGCTAGATATGAATGTGTATGAAGAACCATAGAATGTATATTGATGTTGCATTAACAGTCCTATCACCAAGTTGAAATAGTTAACATATAGGAAACTGTAGTTAGAACAGTAGTGTGTATATAACTGTAGCTATTAGAAATGTACAGCATATGTATTGTTATCCGAAGGTGTTAATATTACTTTCTTCACCCCAACCTATAACTACATATAACCCATTCCACGTGAAAATGGTATGTGCAATCACAATTAACACCCCTGGACGTTTGTCCTGTTGGGTCATATATATTTGCATGTCTGTTGATGCATCTGCCCTGTTCATACATCCACACCTGATGGCCTGTTGCCATCAATTAACCCTGCATGTTGTTGGACTGTGTATTTCTGTTCAAATTATGCATGTGTTATGCACGCTGTTCAATGGTGTGAATATCTGGGTGTTTGGTTAATGGGAATACTAATGCATGCTGTTACAACTAATTGTGAATGGTATTATATGTCACTAACCCAAACTGTCATGACATAATGCAAAACATAGAACGACAGGGAAGGCGGGTTCCAGCGGACCCACCTCTCCCACCTCAGCTGGCGAGTGCACCTGGCACTAGTGCCGAGTCCGGACCCTCCTCCGGTGGCCCTGTGCCACCTGCGGGTGGAAGCGCTGCAGGGGATGGGGCTCGCCCCCCCTCTGCAAGTGTGGCCGGAGGAGATCCACCACTCACCCTCCGTAGCGTCCGGACTGTGGTGCGTAGGGAGATTCGGGACTCTGTCCTCGAGCCCCTACGCCAGCTCGAGGCACAGGTGGCGCAACTAACGGGCATGCCCGTTGCCCCGCCTACACAGCCCCCAGCACAGCCCCGTCCTGGGCAGTGAAGGAACAGTGGCAACTGCCTATGGGTGGGGATATCAGTTCCACTGTTGCCATCTGTGGGCTCATGGGCTCTGGATATCCAAACCTCCGTCCCCGTCAATTGTGTAACCCCCCCACACGTGTCATACACCGCCCCTGTATGCGTCTTGTTTGTCTTGTCTGTTAACCTACCCAACCTACCTCCCCAGCTGTACCGACTACCTTCACCTGACATACCACTCTCACCTGAAAAAAAAAAAAGGGCACTCTGTACCCACAAAAAAATTACGCCCCATACATAGCTGCCCATTCCGCACACATGTCTACTGGACATGGAACCTATCAATTCAATTGGCTGTACAACAAGTATTATTGTTGTCCTGACACCTCTCTCAGGGGTGGAAGGTTTCAAATGTCACACCAAATTACATACATATGCACAGCTGTTGCTGCTGAAGAAATGGGCAGCTATGGGCCTTACCTACATCCCTCCTGCACATCCCAAGCTTGTTTCCCTACTGTCTTACCCTCTTTGTGACCCCTTTTTCACCACTTTCCTGTCTCCCCATTTTCTTTTCTTTCAAGGAAAATAGCGCGGGTGTGCGCAAGAGTAAGCACGTTTAAGCGGTTGTAAGCAGGTGTGCGCTTGTGTGCGCGGAGCTAACCGCCAGTGCGCATGCGTGAGCTCTGCGCAAACCAGCGCTAACCCGGTTACAACTGCTTAAAAGTGCCTTAGGCACTTTGATTGACAGGTCCTGTACTCAGTTCAAAAGAAAAATAAAATCCCACTGTGAGTCCCGAACCCAGGACCTTGGCAACTATAGTCTGCATGACTTACCACTAAGCCATGACTCTTATATAAAAACATTGTGCTAAAGTAAATATATCATGTAACAGTAGGAATGAATGTAAAGGGAATATAGATGTGTAGTACACAAAGCATGACATTTAGAATCACAAACAAAACTGGTGGATTTCCATAATAGTAGTGTGTGAACAGAAACAGCCATGCTAGTTGGAAGCTAGTAGGTAATAATGTCACCATAGCACCTTGCAAGACACACACATACTCACAGCAGGATAAGCACTGCCCATACCCCACAACCTCTTACAGGAACACATCCGGACCAAGTAATAAAATATGTGGAGCAAAGGCCCAAAACCAGGGACACATTACAAATAAAGTTACAACAAACGCAGACAGTTCAGAAAGTAACAGGGTCTACACTTTGTGGGATGTTTGGAAGGGTATGCAGTCTGGAACTTGAATGTTTGTCACCATATTCTGACTTGAGCCCAGAGTGACTTGCCAGATAAAGGTGTGCATGAGATATTGACCAAATTATGAGGCAGAAATGTGGACAGCCTGCAAATATCTGTACACATGACGGGTCCAACACCACCATATTTGAATAGTTAAGAACCTAGACATAGCAACAGTGAATGTCTTACAGGGATGCCCCACAGACCCCATGTGAAATGTACAAACAGTAGGCAGAAAGGTGTAACACATGCAATGGTAACTATGGAGTCCGGAAAGTATTCACCACTCGCATGGCAGAAAAAGTGTAGTAATACATATGCTCATGCTAACCCACAGTCACAACTGCAGCATACCAGACATTTTAATGGGTGTACCCCACTGATATGTACCATTCCATGAGGCACATAACTGATGAACCTGAAAGTCTCTGGGGCCTGCTCAGCAGCATACTCAAATACCCTAATAGATGTCAAGGCCCACACCATGGCCAGACCACACTGCATGCTGTAACACCCTAGCAGATATAGCAAGCATTCCAAGGTGTGAATGTACATGGAAAATAGGAAAGCTACAGCAGCACACTACAGTCAAGACACCTAGCAGGCATACAAGTAGTGACTGTAAAGGGCAACTATTGAAGCCTTAGCAACAGAGTGCAAGCAAAAGTGAAAGGAAAGCACACACACACACACACACACATTAACAATAGTAGTAGTTGTAGTTGTCAGTGTACATACACAGTTAGTACAGGAAACTGGAGAAATGAATGGAGGAATGTTAATCTACAACACACCTGGAAATATGAGAGAGATACCAACCTTTACACTCACAGAACATTGTCCACAGCATAACAGCATGGTCCCTGCCCTTAACATCTGAAAGGGCTACGCCTATCTCACACACCTTTTTATAGCACTGTTCTGAAATCACAGTGAGAACTGCAATCAGTACACAACTGGCTGCATGCAATTAGCAAATGCTGGCTAACAATTGGTGCAGAGGCCATCACATGGGCATATGCAGATACCTACAAAAGTATGCTGTACTCCATGTCCACGCATGCAATACTTTCATTGCACCCTGAGAAGGACGTGAGAGACAGACAGAGACAGAGAGAGAGAGAGAGACAGAGAAAACTGCAATTAAGCAGACAGAAACAAATTGTTCAGCAACAGCTACCTGAAAGCTGACAACTGGGAAGTGGAGCAGCAGGACAGAGAACCAGACAGCAGCACAAGCAGCTGTGACAAACACAGGTAATGTAAAGTAATACTATAAAGGTCTACATACTGTGAACCCTCCATATGTGTCATTGGTCTGTATCCATATGTATATGAAGATGTGTAAAGGGCAGGAGACATACAGCAACTATCAGTGAAGGCTGTACATACATTTGTATGTGAGAGCATCTATGTGCACATATCAATGTTGTTTGATTGTAGGTTGTAGTGCCATGTACAAATTAGGTTACACAGCTATGTATGTTTAGCAGTATGTTAGTGTGTGTATACAGTATGGTAGACAAATATGTTGATATACCTGTCTAACATATGGATATGTATGTATGTCAACATATGTATGTGTATATATATATGTATATATATATATATATATATATATATATATATATATATCTATATATCTATATATGTATATATATATATATGATATGCATATATGTATACATACATAGAGAGAGAGATGTAGGAATACATAGACAGATGTCGATAGAATATTGTACCAACATATCTATGTAATGCACACATGCAGATATAGATATATGTAGATACATATACATAGACAGACTGATCTGACTACCTACAGGTATGATTGTATATGATGACCTGCAACACAGCCTGTCCCACCCCCTCTGTCACTCACACCCCCCCTGTGCCCCCCCTCCACATCTATAGCAATATATGTACATCAATATATATATATGTGTATATGTATACGGACATATATATATATATATATATATATATATATATATATATATATATATATATATATACATATAGATATATCTATATACATATATATATATATATATATATATATATATATATATAGAGAGAGAGAGAGAGAGAGAGATGTATATAAAGTCTGAGTGAGGCACATGTGTACAGATGTATTGCAACAGGTGCCTGGTGACAAAGGCATGGAGTGAACACCAGTGTCAAATCCGGAGTATCATACCACATTCCAGATCACCTACACCAGTAACCACCAGATATGTGATTGGCCGCCCACCACTGCATGTGTCAGGGGTGAGCAGGGTCAGAAATGTGTACAATAGTGGCCCCAATGATAGTCACAGTGGCACACTATCCCTGGAATACCTGCACATGGTATGTGTCCGCAGACATGGTGAGTCAGGTATGGACATGTAGGTCGGTGTACCCCCACACCACATAATGGATGCCATGGTATGGACCTCACATGACAGCAACAGATATGGAGAAGGACACAGTGACATGTACAACACTGTGACAACGCACTCAAACACATTACCAATGCACAGTGACTGACAACACCACAGAGTACACATATGCTACCCACATAGAGGTTACCACTCCCAGATTTACATATGGAGGTCACACCCATGACAGATGTCCAACAACCATAGTAACACCTCCCACCATCCACAACCTAAATGTCTGCTGTGTGTCGTCCGTGCCACTGCAATAGTGTGCACATGTGGAGGTAAGAGTTCCTACTCACAGATAAGACACACCCTGCAATAAACCACACAGTGTTAAGAAGCGAGACTCCCCATGAGTACATGTCACACATACCCCTGCTGAATGTTAGTCAGATAGGTAATATGCCATATGAGTCACCCTGTGTAACTGTGTGACGGCAGCAGGTACCATCACACCACATGTGTCACAATGGTCAGGGTAGCAGAACAGTACGCTGCTGTAGACACAGGGGCAATAGCATATTGTATAGTATTGTATTGTAATGTAATGTATTGTGTTGTATTGTATTGGTATGGTGAGGTGCCTCCTTCATGGAGTGGAACCACTGCTGCTGTGCGCCAGTGTACAGGTACATATCCTGTAGTCAGGCTAGTGTTACATAGCACTTCTATATGTGTGTTTAGCTCCTGTCAGAGGTTATGTAGCATGCAACTGGGGATACCATCAGGTCCCATCCATGTTGTGTATTCTGCTGTCCTGCGGGTGTCTCTCACCTGGACATCTGTGATGACGGGAGGTTACAGTCAGCTGGGATAACTATGCCTTATTACAGGAGAGAGGGCGGGGTGACACCTGCACTGAACCTGTCCGCCACAATGTTGTCGATATCTGTGGTGTCAGTGAAATATGTGTTGTGTACTACCTATGGGCATAGAGGATGGCTCCTGACCAGGTTGCTAACATAACTGAAGAAGGCCTCCTGGTCATCTGTAGTGTCACTCTTGATTTCCCTCTCAACGTTGCCCATGTAGTCAGTATGATGGGAAATAGATCCTTACCAGTGCTGCTCAGACATGCCCTCCCTTTAGTGAATGATGCTCTGTCTTGCAGTAGCTTCCATCTTCTGTAATACAATCTGTCTATGGCTGGGGTCCACCAGACAGGATGCTGTCCCTTTGTGGAGAGTGTCTTGGTCATATATGGGATTGCATGATCCATGCATTCTTGGAGATGTCTGTAGAAAGCAATTGTGTAGGGGTCAGCATTGTGGGTTGTATCTGCCACTGGCCCAGTGGGCTGTAAGGATACCATATCACTGTTACAAAGTGTAAAGTTTGTATCTGTAATGTTATGCACTATAGTCATCTGTGCTGGTGGTGGAGGTGGGATATGTATATCCAGGGCAATCAGTGTGTGGTCAGCCCACAGTAGTTGCCGATGTAGGCCATACAGTACCTAGATACAAACCCCCAGAGTGAGGAGGTGCTTCTGACCTGAATCGGTGTTCTGACTGCTGGTGTTTGGTAGTATGTCGTATGGAGTCTGCCAGGTACTGTTGCACAGTTGCTGGCCGAGCACTGATACCTGGCCATCTACATGTGTATCCACCAATAGACAGACAGATGCTACATATGTGAGATATGTTGTATCATAACAGTCGAGTAGCATGTGTAGTATGTGTGCCAAATTCTGCTGACATATATTGCTGATACCAGGTTATTTTCTTTCTCAGGTACATGGCCCACCCGCAGAACCCCACCTACTCCACAGCTGAGGATGAGGAGATACACCAGAGCCTGGTGCGGGACTATGCAATACTCTTTTTCCGCACCAGCCAGAATCAGCAGGAGAGGGCTGCACTGTGGCAAGACCTTGTCCGTCGGGTAAATGATATAGGCACGCATAATAGGACATATGAGCAGGTACGACATCACTGCAGTGATTTAATCAGACATGTCCGTCAGCGTGCGTCAGATATCCACAGGCAACAGGTCGCCACAGGTGGTGGGGTGGCTACACATCCCCCACTCACCAGACTGGAGGGACTACTCCTGAGTGTAGTGGCTCCAGTCCACCAGCAACAACAACAGCAGCAGACATGCATCATGATGGAGGCTGGAGCCACACAGCAGCAAGACAGTGAACGTGCAGGTAATATGTCATATGTATAGTTGACTGTTGTGTACACTGGTAGTTAATGCATGTGTGAGGTGTGTCCTTGGTTTGTAGCTGTCACCATAGTATTTAATGTGCAAGTGTGATATCCTCAATATTAGCTGCTGACCTGTGAAAGGCGACTGTTGTACTCCTGACCTGTATCATACTCAGTAACAATGGCACAGTTGTGCCCACTGACATTAGTTTCTTCATGTCTGCAGGACCCTCTGGTATAACAGCAATGCAGCCTATCCATGCTGGTGAGTGTGTATTAACAATTCCTGTAATAGTGTTGATAGTAATAGTACTATTTGGCTCACTTAGTAGTGCTCTTTGTATGCATGTAGGTGTGTCTGTGTCTGTGTGTTGATATCACGCATACTGAGTACTGTACAATTGTGTGAAACTGTGTGCATGTGTGCATGTGTGCATGTGTGCACCTGTGCATGTGTGCATGTGTGCATGTGTGCACCTGTGCAGGTGTGCATGTGTGCATGTGTGCATGTGTGCACCTGTGCAGGTGTGCATGTGTGCATGTGTGCACCTGTGCAGGTGTGTGCAGGTGTGCAGGTGTGCAGGTGTGCATGTGTGCATGTGTGCATGTGTGCACCTGTGCAGGTGTGCATGTGTGCAGGTGTGCATGTGTGCATGTGTGCACCTGTGCAGGTGTGCATGTGTGCATGTGTGCATGTGTGCACCTGTGCAGGTGTGCATGTGTGCACCTGTGCATGTGTGCATGTGTGCACGTGTGCATGTGTGCATGTGTGCACCTGTGCATGTGTGCAGGTGAGCATGTGTGCACCTGTGCATGTGTGCATCGCTGGTAATGTGTAGACATTGTAAACTGTGTTTCCTGTTTCCTTCCCACAGGTTCTGTTGCTGCTCTGGTGTCATGTAGCAGGGAACCTGAGTCAGGTGCCGTGGGTACTGATAATGATGACATCGGTGTAATGGCACAGGAAGGTATGCCAGGGTCCGCCATTGGTCAGCCGATTGACAGTACACAGCTGTCGACCCCATCAATGCGCACAGTTATCCTGCCAATACACCCCTTGTCACCACTGTCCCTAGGTGATGGACAGCATACAGTGGGCATTGACCAGGGTAATGTGGTATCTGTGGCACATGCCTCCCCACACAGCAGCCATGGGCATGGCCCAGAGATGGTACCACACAGACAGATGTCCAGGGTTCTCGTGGGAGCATCCATGGGCGTACTGCCCCTGTCAGACGTGCCCACAGAGGTCTTACAACCTCAGCTATGTTTCGACTGTCATGCAGGCACAGTCACGTATGGAACGGTACACCAGACAGGGTCTGAGGGAGCTGGCAGCATGTCGCACAGCCATGACTGACAGTATGCGTGACATTGCGGCTGCCATCCGTGATTTCACCGATGTCATAGACAGACGTTGTGGGGACATATTAGACCGGTTCCACAACTACATGTCCATGAGCCAGGGTGATGGTGGGCGGTTGAGGCGTCGGCATGGCCGTATGCCAGCAACAGTAGCAGCTGGCAGTCGGCGCGGACGACAACATGGACGCGGCCGCGCCGTAGTGCCAGCAGCAGCCCCAGCAATGCTGGGTCTGTGCTGTCATCAGACCGCCCCAGGAGACCACGTGCACGTGGCTCTGGCCAGGCCCGACAGGGATCTGTGTCCAGTCAACGAACACCTGCTTCTGATGACAGTACCCAGTCTGGGTTGGTACCGGATACGGTCCGTAGCACCCCTGCAAGGCACAGGTACCGTGTCCGTGGCCAGAGACACTGATCTGTATGACCTGGCAGGTACAGTCTGTGGCTGTCCACAAACACCAGTATATGGCAGCCATGAGGTGGAACTGTGTGCATCCATACACACATGCAAATTGACAACACCTAGGGCTACCATACATGCACACACTGCATCAACATTGCCCCACCTTCTACTGCTGTCCCTCACCAACACACATACACATACATGTCAATTGGTGGTATGGGTGGCTGACTCAGGCATACCAAGTTCACACCCTGTGCATATGATGAAACTGTGCCACCTCCTGCAATCTGTAACAACTGTGCAGGTACAGGTTAACATGTTGCTGATGCACAGGGTGACCACATAGATGTGTAGTAATAGTATCATGTTGTTAACAGTACTGTGTGCTGAATTAATTGTGGGTATATCACAGCATGCCTGATGCAGTAAGTGTGTGATTGTCATGTCCTGTTGTCTACACCCATGGTAAGTACCATAGTGTATCATCTGCACATGTTGGCATACTGGTGGTAATGATGTCAACAGAAGGCTACATACATAGGTAGCACAGGGGATAGGGTAATGAATGTAGTAATACACAATGATGGACATGTAAATTGCAAGTGGCATGTTGCCCACACTAGACTCTGCAATGCAGATGTTTGAGGATGTTGATATGTGTGCAGTACTACACGACTGGTACAGGACACACAGGAGCACCCTAGCACTGCATGCTCACATCTCATACCATGCTAGACAGCCCCAACACACATAACTAACTGTCACAGGAGGGAGAGTCCCCATATATGTCAGGGATACTGTGGTGGCAGGCCAGGGAGCATACATCCTACTAAGTATGGAACCACTGAGTGAAGGCTCAGTGTCTGTTATTTGACATGTGTATTACTGCAGGTATGAGCACATGGGTTTCTATCCAGTTATTGTACATCCTGACAGTACATGCATGTTCTGTACACTTGTGTGCACTGAGACTGGACCCTAGCCATCTGACCCGTGTATTTCCATGTACATGTGCATAGTGCCTGCATATTTGCAGTGTTACCTACTGGAACTGGTACAGCTTGTTTGTTGTACAATGGACTACATGGAGCCCTGTTTACTGTATCTTTGTTTGCATGCATGTTTGCTTGCAATTACCCTGGAATACTGATCACACCTGCAATGCATAGTTATAGAGCTTCTGTGGACTCCTAGTGCCATCTGCATAGCCTACTATATGTATGTCCATGTCCCACTTGACAGGTTGTCACTGTTTGTCCTGTTCACATGTACATTGCCTGTGACACAGTGCATATGACCTGCCTGGCATGTGTCCACGTGAGCAGTCATATATGCTACTGCTAACTAATCACAGGCACTACACCTTCACACATTCATCTTCTGTTGAACTACCTGCTTTGCTAGGGACGGCCTGCACCTGTCACCCCTGGCCTTTCAGATATTGGCAAAGGCTCTTGCTACCCCCATAGTGCCTATGTTAGGCAGGGCTCAAATGACAAACCCACCTTCATAGGTATCACAAGGGATAAGACACTAAGAGCAATGCTACCCAACGCCAGATGTCTAAACCTCCAGATGCATGCACCCAAAACACTCCTTGGCATGGAAAACATCGATATCTGTGCAGTAACAGATGCCTGGTTCAGGGCTACTGAGAGCACACCAGCACTACCGGGTGTAACCCGGTTGATTTCTTTGATACAGTCACCAAGGCCATTGCCGAGGGGAAGGTGGTTCACACAGCCTACCTGGACCTTGCAAACGCCTTCGCAACAATACCCCACTTGGGCATTCTAGGGAAGCTCACCAGCTTAAATATAAGCCCCTATGTCACTAGATGGATTGCACAGTGGCTCAAGAACAGAACCCACATGGTTAGCATTGCTGGAGCCATGCCAGACCCCATAACAGTTACGGGTTGTGTCCCACAAGGCTCAGTCCTGGGACCCTCTTGTTTGGTATATATTTATTGGAGGTACAGGCCAACACGGATGGACTGTGGCTGTCCAAATATGCAGATGACTGCAAACTGGCCACCATAATCGACTCTCCAGCTGACACAAGCATCTTCCAAAGGGGCATCATAGCAACAGACAACTTGTGCCAGAGCCATGGCCGTCTGCTGAACAGTGTTTAGAAGGGGAATGTGCATCCTGTAGTCTGTTCACCTAGTTGCCAAAAGGGACATTGTCCTCACACACACTAACCCCCCTCAGCCAAAAACACACACTTGCCAATTGCAGGATTCAAACCCCTATCTGACTGTTATGACACTTGAGACGGACGCATTAGCAGAGCACGCTATTTGCATTACTGGGGTTTTCTCTTCCCCTGCTATACTTATAGAGTGCTGACATCATCAGTGTTTAGAAAAGGGAATGGGCATCCTGTAGTCTGTTCACCTAGTTGCCAAAATGGACATAACCTTCACACACTAACCCCCCTCAGACAGTCACACACACTTGTCATTCACAGGATCCAAACCCCTACCTAACTATGTTATGACACTTGAGACGGACGCATTAGCAGAGCACGCTATTCGCATTACTGGGAGGTTTCTTTTCTCCTGCTGTACTTATAGGGTGCTGACATCATCGGTGTTTAGAAAGGGAATGTGCATCCTGTAGTGTCTTATCCTATTTGCCAAAAGGGACATTTCCTCACACACACAAACCCCCTCAGACAAACACACACACTTGCCATTCGCAGGATTCAAACCCCTACCTAACTATGTTATGACACTTGAGACGGACGCATTAGCAGAGCGCTATTCGCATTACTGGGAGGTTTCTTTTCTCCTGCTGTACTTATAGGGTGCTGACATCATCGGTGTTTAGAAAGGGAATGTGCATCCTGTAGTGTCTCATCCTATTTGCCAGAAGGGACATTTCCCTCACACACACAAACCCCCTCAGACAAACACACACACTTGCCATTCGCAGGATTCAAACCCCTACCTAACTATGTTATGACACTTGAGACGGACGCATTAGCAGAGCGCGCTATTCGCATTACTGGGAGGTTTCTTTTCTCCTGCTGTACTTATAGGGTGCTGACATCATCGGTGTTTAGAAAGGGAATGTGCATCCTGTAGTGTCTTATCCTATTTGCCAAAAGGGACATTTCCCTCACACACAAACCCCCCTCAGACAAACACACACACTTGCCATTCACAGGATTCAAACCCCTACCTAACTATGTTATGACACTTGAGATGGACGCATTAGCAGAGCGCTATTCGCATTACTGGGAGGTTTCTTTTCTCCTGCTGTACTTATAGGGTGCTGACATCATCGGTGTTTAGAAAGGGAATGTGCATCCTGTAGTGTCTTTTCCTATTTGCCAAAAGGGACATTTCCCTCACACAGACTTACACACACACACACACACACACACTGAGCATTTGCAGGATTTGAAACCCCTAACTAACTATGTTATGACACTTGAGACGGACGCATTAGCAGAGCGCGCTATTCGGATTACTGGGAAGTTTCTTTTCTCCTGCTGTACTTATAGGGTGCTGACATCATCTGTGTTTAGAAAGGGGAATGTGCATCCTGTGGGGAGGCAGACACCAAGCACACTATGGCTAAGCTGTCATTCCCTAGGGCAAACAGCCTAGTGTTGACCTCTACACCATTATGTTTAATTGTCAAATGCACATTATTTGTTGCTGATAGACTGTTTGCATATCTTTATTGCCATAGCATTCCCTGTTTGTATGAACAACTTGTGCATCTGTGGAAAATGTTTGCATATGGGAGGGATCCACTATATCACGTATGTCTCTGTAGTCATTTAACTGTGTGCACTGGGCAGACTGCTGTAATGTGGTTGGTTCCTGGCATAACACATAACAATACCAGATATGTGTGTCCAACTGCTAAACCGAGATTTGGCCTAAGTGTGTGAGCATGCCCAGTTCAGCCTTCCCATGGCATGTTGTCAAAGTGTGTGAGCATGCCCAGTGTGAGCATTCCATATGTTGGACTCTGCAGCCCACCACATTTGTGGATGTGTGTGAACTTCAACAACTATCACCCGTTTATGGTTGTGGGTTGTGTGTCATGTTGTGTAGTTACTGTACAACTGCTTTGTGTGTGAACACAACAGGATTATACTGTGCCTGCAGTGTTTGCATGGGATACTTTGCATACAGTTGTCAACATCCTTTCACACTGACCTAACACTGTAGTACTGTATAGTGTACTGGTAGTACTTTGACTGTGGTGGACAGTATCCTGGGCTTTACTGCTATCACTGCTTTACATTTCGATAGTGGGCACAACAGCCTGGTTAGGGGCCAGTTGTGTACATCTGACCATGTTGCATTCTGTTCAGATATGAACTACTTACACCAGGCTTGTCCAACATTGTTAGTGTATTCCACAACATAGGTGTACAATTGCAAACACTAGCGATGTGCCCTAGTCCATGTCTAATGCAAGTTGGAGAGTGTGTTTGTCCTTCAACACACATTGTAAGAGGAGTTTGCCATGACATATGTCATGGTTAGTATACTGTGCCTCTGTCTACCTGTGACATGACAGTGATACCCAGGATAAACCTACCATCTCCCGTCCACCCATCAGGATTCCTATTGAGGAAGATTGATAAGTGACTCTATGGGTAGCCTGTGCTGAGGGTTCACTCATGGGTGGGAGTGGCTTCTGTGTTATGGATCACACAGTACAGCTTGTCCTATGTAAGTCAGTGCTGGGGTTCAGGTCTCTCATGTGCATAGCTCACTGCCATTCAGATTGTACAAGGTGCAGCATGTTTATTGATGCCAGCAACACAGGCAACACATGGCATCTGTGCAGGCTGTTTGATACTCCTGATGAGGTACTGTTGGGGACTTTACGGTTGATGGAGGTGTCTGCTGAGGTACATCCCACAGGGGCTATTGTAGTCGATTGTACCACTGATGCAGGATGACTGCAGAGCCACAATGACCTCCCTTATGTAGATCTGACAGCCTTCATGATTAGGTGGGTATATGGTATGTTTCTGTAAACACTACAGCACATGTTTGTCCAATGCAGGATATCTATCACCCTGTGTCCCCAGGTCTCTCATTACATGTTAACTACATAATGGGTTAACACCTATGTGGTAATTGGTGGGCACTTACTGTATATCCACGGGCATTGACTATACACGTTTCTGCACTTAGCTTGCTGACATGGCTATGGCACCAGTTGTCTGTTTCTATGTGGCCCTTTTGTGGGATGCATGTGTCAGCTGGTGGATCATATGTGGTGAGCAGTTTGTAGTCCTCTGCAAAATTGTTAGGACACAGTCCTTCCATGTTTGCCTGTACCTATGGGACATATATACCAGACGAGGGAGATACCAGGACAAAGCCTTGTGGGATGCCAGTTATATCTGGTTTGTAGTCTGACATGGCTGAAGCATGTCTGACCATGTCTGTTCTGTCCTTGGTCTGGTTTGCAACCCTGTACTGACATGTGGGTTTATATTTAAGCTGGTGAGCCTATCTATACTGAACATGTAGGGTATTGTATAGAAGCCTTTGCAAGGTCCAGATACACTGTGTGGAGCACATTGCCCTCATCAATGACCTTAATGACTGTTTCAATTGAGTCAAACATGGTTAGGGGCAGGATCTGCACTTGAGAAGGCCACACTGGGTTGGGTCCGGTGTCAGTAGGTCCCCAACATCCTTATGTCTGTGGTACATGCTGATCCTTTCCATAGCTGTGCAAACTGAGCTTCTCAGGATTCTGGGGTAGTACTGTTCAGTATCCATTCAGGCAACACCTTTGTTGAGAAGGACCACTGTTGTTGTACACTGCTCTTTGGGTACATATTCTGTGGTAAGGCTGACATTGAGCAGTAGTGTGGTTTGGCATTCCATTCATCTTAGAGTCCATGTTGCACTAAGCCCAGGACACCATCTCATACCATTGCTGCTGTGTGTTTTGCTTTGGAGATGTTGGCTGTTACCTCAGCATCTGCAATGTCAGGGGGCCAGCAGTCTGCTGGGATAGATATTCTGCATTCGTGGGGGTGGGGGGGTTTGCACTGCACCTGTCAGGATGTATGTTGGCAATATGTGTGTGTGTTTGTGGTATTTGTGTGATTCAGGGCATATCTGTGAATTCCCAACATGGCTCCTACCATCAGTTGTGTAAGCCTTGGGATTATCCTTAGTGTCCTGTACAATTTGTATCTACATAGGTTCATAGGTTCATACTAGGCTATCCACCCTGGGCATTTGTTAGCCTAGCCAGAGTGTGTGTGGCTTTTGACGCACCTTGGTATCTGGATATTATGGCCATTTATGATTTGCTTTGCTGTGCCTCTGTCTGGACATGACACAGTGAAGACCCCAGTGTAACTCTACAATCATCCATCCACTTGGCAAGATTCCTGTTGAACAGTGTCAGTGAGGGGCTCTGCCTAACATGGAGTGGGATTCTGGTCCAGGGTGTGGGGAGCCTCTGGATTATGTATCTGTCCCACCGGCACATCCTATTTCATTATTTGTTGAGGTTGACATCTCTCACTCTCGCAGCTCCAATGGATATGTGTTTTCTGGGGTGGAGCATGTCCATTACTCCTGTGTTGGGCATGGCCTCCTACAACAGGCATGCAATGCCTCTGTGTGGGCAGTATGTGACTGGATTCAGCTGGGGTGTCTACAGCCAGGCAGCATATGACATATATTTGAGACACTTTATCCTCTTGGTGAGGTACCTTTGAGGTCTTTCTAACTGCTGCAGGTGTCAGGTAAGGTAGATCCCATATGAGGCATTGTACTAGATTATGGGTGTGATTAGAGAAAAGTATAGGGGCACAGTGACCTCTGTTGCCGTAGATGTGACTCCTTTCCTGATACGGTGTCAAATGTAGACAGTCTTCCTAGCCACATTGGCAATGTGGGTGTCACATAACAGGTTACTGTCCACTTGTGTCCCTAGGTCCCTGGTTACTCCTTCCATACATAATGGTTTACCACCTATGTGGTAATTCGTGGTACCTTGTTTGGTATTTGGTGGGACATTCATACTGTCCAGTGTCTTCAGGATGGTTGGGGGGGGTTATTGTGTGTGAGAGTGCGGTCTGTAGCATGCTACAGACTGCACAGCAGTCTTGCCTACAGTTAGTTGCACATGGGTGAACTCCACTGCCTTGTGCATTGTCAGTTACCTGGACGTATGGGTGTCTGTGCTGCCTATGGATACTCACCCTCCTTTTATGTTTTGTTCCAGGTTTTGGGGCCATGACACATGGTACGTGGTATAACCTGGTAGTGCTGGTGTGCTGTCAGGAGGCTTGCAGCAGGTTTCTGTCACTGCACAGACATCGATGTTCTCTATTCTGGGGATGGCCTCGGGAGCATGCATATTGGGGTGTACACATCTGGCATTGGTCAGCATTTCCCTTATGTTTCTTCCCACTTATGTTTTCTAGGGTGGTGGGTCAGTCTTTTCAGCCTTGCCTACAAAAGGCTCTATGGAGGTGGCAAAGGCCTTATCCAATATTCAGACACCCAGGGGTAACAGGTGCAGGCCATCCCAAGGACAGCTGCGTGGCTTGTCAAGCATGACATCCCAAGCAGACAGACATTGGATCCCCTTGGAATGACACCAGTAAGTGTGCTACTTGCTATGACTGATCATTCCGTGTTTGTACTGTGGCATTATTCTTGGTAAGGGTAGGATGCTGCGAACGGTGAGTGTCATACCGGCCTGGACTACATAATCAGATAGCTCATCTGTGTCTCTTTACATGTAGTCTAGGGCAGTACATCTCAGGTCATTCACACCAGCATGGACTATGACTGCATCATATTTCTACTTGCTTTGGAGTGACCTACATATTTCTGTTATGTGGCATATTGTGGCAGCCTACAGGCAGCTTACTGTACCCTTTCCCTTGTTCAGTCTGGTGTGTGGGACAGCAGTGTGTCTGACTATGGAGTCACCTATTACAACTGTATCAGGCATGTTGTTTCTCCTTCTGGCCTGTGACTGTTTGGCACACCAGCTTTGTGTGCTATGTGTTGCATGTGCTATGTTTGGAGGCTGTTTCATTGGGTGTCTGCTTTAGAGGCCTCTGTTGGTGTGCTGTGTTTGTGATTTCTGCCTCCGGGAATGTATTTCTGTGTTTATGTGTTTGGTTTGCAGTTGTGATAGGTCTATGTGGGTATGTGTTTGTGGTGTGTGTGGTTACCTTCTCCTACTGACTTGTTTTGGGAGTACTGAGTTGAGGGAGCTCAGCCTCCAGTTTGGATGGATGGTTGCATCTCTCACATATATTTGTATTTCTTGGGTGGAGTTGGGGTTGTCTGTGTACTTGGGGCAGGTGTAACATTGCCTCAGGATTCACAGATTCCACTTGTTGTGGCTGGCCTTAGTGGATTGCATGTGTGGACAGATTTTATTGCCATACTACTGATCAGTAATTACTTCATTGTTCATGTTTGCTCTATCATGTAGTAGCTTCCTCATTCTCTTGCATGTTTTGGTTATGGCTGGTGTCCACCATGCCAGATTTAGGCACTGTGTCTTGTTTTAATTTAGGACTGCATAATCCAAGCATTCCTGGCAGTGTTCATGGAATGGCTGTATTACAGGTTCTGAGGTGTGGCCCATATTTTGCACCTGCACGGGACCTTTAATGGATTCCACATCAGTTTGGAGGTGTGCAAATATTGCTTAGCACATGTTTTCCACTGTGGTTTTCCGGCCAGGGACTGTGGTCAGGATTTGTATATCCAGTGTGATTACTATATGGTCTGGTTTTACCAGTGAGCAATACACTTCTCATCTTGACATCCCGTACCCATGTTGCTGATTATCACATCCAGTATGCTTACCCCTCTTGTGGGGGTGGTATGTTGTTCCTGGGCCTTTTGGTTTGTGGATTCTATTAACTTTTGTCCTACACTGTTGCAGCTGGTATAATGCTCCCAGTCTATATGTCTGGGTATTTGCAGTCGCCCAATATAATGTGGTTTGGAGGACTTGATATATTCATGTATTCCAGCATAGGCCGGATGCAGTTCCTGGTGTTGGGCCAGTAGTCTGTAGCAGGCTATAAACTGGGGGGCAGTTTTAGCCACTGTTACTTGAGCATGGCTAGTCCATGCTGCTTTTTGTGGTGGTACCAACATGGGGGTGTGGTTATCCTTGACAATTCTTGCTAGTCACCCTCCTTTTGTAGCTTGTTCCAAGTTTTGAGGCTGTACAGCACAGTATGAGGTGTAACCTGGTAGTGTTAGGGTGCTGTTGTGAGCCTTGCCTCAGTTTTCTGTTACAGCACAGTTATCAACATTCTCCATACTGGGTGAGCTTAGACTGCATGCATCTTGCTGTTTCAACTTATCCCTTATCTTATTCTTATCCCTTCTGGTACCTATGGAGATAGGTTTGTGTTTTGAGCCTTACCTATTCAGGGCACACTGTGCGTGACAACAGCCTTTGCCAGTATCCATACGGCCTGCACTGATAGGTGCATGCCAGTCCTAGCAGGTGGTGCATCATGTCATGCTCAGCATGTCATCCCAGACTGGCACACATTGGGTCCCCTTTGACTAACTGCGATACTTCAGTCAATTGTTGCACTTGATCATCTCGTTGTCATGTTGTGGCATGCTGCTTGTTGAGGGTAGGATGTTAGTCAGGGTCCTCAGGTGTGCATATGGTACTTGGTGTTACATTACTTAACACATAGCATTCATGCCTCAGGTGGTGCTGCAGGGCTGCCTCTGTCGGATGTGCATATTACACTTCCCTGTACATGTTTGAGAGCAGGTTGTGTCACGTTAGGCATCCCTGTTACTATATGAGTGAGTCAGAGAGGTATCATTCCCAAGGTTCCTACTGAGCCAATGTATGTGCTATGCGTTGCCTCTTTGCCAAGGCCAGGACATACTGGGCACGCCTCCTTCTGCCTACTGGGGCAGGCTCAGGTTGTTCCTCCTCCGAGTCACGCTGTGCCTGTGGTGGCCTTGGCAATGGTGGGGGGCTGTTTGGCCCAGCCCTATGCTGGTCCTGCTGCAGCTGTTTTCGCAAGATCATATTATGTAGCATAGCACATACCATGACAATTTGGGTACATGTAGTTGGTGTACTGCAAGGCTCCACCAGATGTGTCCAGACACCGGAACCGTGACTTGAGCAGCCCAAACACACGCTCTATTACATTACGTGTTTGTGCGTGTGCCTCATTATGGCATTCCTGTTCAGGTGTGTGTGCGTTTCTGATGGGTGTCATCAGCCACGGCTCCAGTGCATACCCTGCATCCCCCACTAGGTGTCCGTGCGAGATGTCCCCATTGGCAAATGTCTGGTACAGCTGCGTCAAATGCCAGATGTGGGAATCGTGGTAGCTCCCAGGACAGCCAGCACACACATTCATTATTATGCCCTGGGCATCACACACGACCTGGCAGTTGATGGAGGGGAAGCCCTTGCGGTTGATGTATGCCCTTCCCCGCTCACCGGCTGGTGCTTTGATGCATATGTGCGTGCAGTCTATTGCACCCACTACCTCAGGGTATTCCGCTATTTGCTGGAAGAGACGCATGTTGCTGGCTAATACCTCACGGGCATTGGGGAAGTATACATGATCACCGACATGTGCTGACATGGCATCCAGGAACTGGTGCAGTACCCTGGAAGCTGATGCCTGTGATATCCCCATCATATCGCCAGTTGGTCTCTGGAAGGTACCTGTTGCTAGTATTCTTAGGCCAACACATACCTTGGTTTCCACTGGGATGGGTTCCCCTCTGTTGGTTCTGTGTGTGAGGTGTGGCCTGCACAGCTCCACTATTTGCTGCAGGAGGTCTCTGTCCACTCTATAGCTCTACTATCTCCAGCTCATGTAACCCGTGGTAGGTGACCCTGGGCCTGTACACTCTTCTCCGTCTCCTCACTGTGGGTTGTCTGGCACCATCTGCATTGTCACCACCCTCAGCAAGTCGCCTATGTCTCATTATGACAGCTATGGCAGCCCCTAACATTTCTGCTCTGAGTTCAGCTTTTTCAGTTTTCACTTCTGATAACTTAACTCCTGTCTTGCAGTGTCTCTTGAGAGAAACATTCTGCACTGCTGTTTGCAGAGTTTTAAGTGCTGGGCTGGGCTAGTATTCTGCCTGTGTAATTGCCTGCATCTAATTGTTTTCACCTGCTAGCTCCAGCAGTATTCCCTGCTAACTTCCTACTACATCTGTTGCTTCCTTTTTCCTTTCTGTTTCCTCAGGGTGGAACCGTGTGCAAACCAGCAGAAACACGCTCACAGTGGCTTACAAGCGTGCACACATACTTACACAGTTCAGAATCTGCTTATTCGGTTTTAAACGCGTGCGCCAGCACACAGTGTTAAACATCTCCCAACACGCTCCCACATGCTCAGTCTGCCTTACACGCCAAGCACACTGTCTTACACGCTGCACCGCCTTACTGCGCGTGGCGCACGCGCATACCGTCCAGCAAGAAACTTTGGTGTAGGCAACAGTGTACACCTTCCATTTCTTGACTTTCTCATGTTTACTTAGTGGCACACCTCTTTCCTTGATATCTGTCTGACATCTGTCATGTAACTCTAACCTCCAATGAACTGCATCTCTTTCTACCATTCCCCCCTGTGATGTCACCTATCTCCTACTCTGTTCCTCCCCGTATGTAACTCTTACACTACTCAGAATGTGCTCATTTGCTATGTGACAGTGGAATTCAGTATCCTTACACTCATTTGCATCGGATTGCCTACTAATGCTTAGTTACATCTCTTAGACTCAGCTTCCCCCCTTAGCAACCACTACACGGTGGCCATGTTGGTTTTGCTCTGCTGGTCCCTCCATTGACATTCCATGTATTGCATAAAACCTACATTTGTAGGTTTAAAACCTTCGTTTTATGTTCTATGCAGCGCAGCCCGTTTCTTGTGGGCTGCGCTGGTTTAAACATCGGCAATCGCCGAAAAAAAATTATATTTTAATATATTTGCATGGTCACCTTGCCAATGGCCACATATTTGGCCATTGGCATGCTGCCTATCACATATGCACCCTTTATTTGGAGCTGACATGGCTCCATTGCCGTGTTTGCAGAAACGTACTCAGTTGTCAACTGAGTACATTTCTGCAGCTAAAACGGCTCTTACACGAGCTGTTTTGGTCTTCCTGGATCGCTAATCAGCCTCATTTGCATGCTATTCGGCTGCAAGTGAGTTGATTAGCTTATCCACACCCACTCCATGTAAGAGCCGTTTTAGCTTGACTCTTACACGGACTTTGGGCTGTTCCTGGATCGCGAAGGCTGCATGGAGTCTTACACTACTCTTAGACTCAGTGCAAGCCTTCGTGAATCCGGCCCTATATGTATGTGCTTTTATTTAATGAAACCTATAATGAAGCTGTTATTAATGAAATAAATGTGGCATACTATAAAATAGATACTGTTCTTCATGATATGCCTATGCATCATCAAACTTACGCTGAAGAATATAATATTTATACAGACAGGACTCCATGATACGTACTATATTTATACAGACAGGACTCCATGATACGTACTATCTTTGGGGTCCCAAAAATACATAAAGATATTAATAACCCATCATTAAGACAAATAGTAGATGCAACCACCTCTAAAATTTATTGTCTAACAAAATTTGTAAATTTTCATCTCAAGAAAGAACTTGGTACAATTGATTACTATGCAAAGACTGATGGGACTTTCTCACAAAGTGTAATAATGTTGCAGATATGAATGAAAGTATTTTTATAACAAATGAAGTAAAATATTTTTTTACAGTCATCCCATATACTATAGGACTTGAATGGTTTATCGAGTTTCTGGTACAGAGAACGAATATTATACAAGAAATAATTAATGTGTATGTACACCTTATGAAATTAGTACTAAAAAAAATTTTCATCTATTTTGAAGGACAGTATTTTCACCAAAATACAGATATTGCTATGGATGCTGCTTGTTGTCCACAGTATGCAAATACAGTAATGTCAGTTTGAGAGGAATAGTTCATCTTTAATAGTCCATATATCTCATTCATTAAATTATATACAAGATATTTGGATGAATTTTTTTTTCATATACTGTGTTAATGAAAGAGATATAAATGTATTAATTATATCAACAACAGAGTAAACTTTTTGAATTTTACTTACAATATGGGATTAAATTCCACCCCATACTTAGACATACTTATTTCAAAAGATCCTATTAATAATACTTTATTTTCAAAAACATAGAAAATCAATTTATTCAAATGCATTTTTTGCATTACCATAGTAGTCACCCATATCATCAAAAGTGAGCCATAGTAAAAGGCCAGATGGTGAGGGCAGCCAGAATGAAAACTCATTACCAGGACTTCAAACAAGAATGTCAATTATTGAGGTAAATGTTTTTAAATATGGATTCATTCCATTATGCAAGACGTAGTCACCAAAAGGAGAGAAGATTTTTATATCCCATTGTTAAATAGTGCTAGTCCAGTAAATATTTTGTCAGAAAATACTCTGACTACAAGCTTGATACCCAACTTGGACTTAAGCACAAATTTATTAGGACAAGAGAAGCAAATTACTAACTCATGTATTACTAATTTTAATTCAAGTTTTGTTATGATATATTCTCCAATATAGCATAAATATAAGATATGTAATATATAAAAACTGACATATAATTAAATCAATCCCTGAAACACATCATATTAGGTGAGAAACCAGGTATTACATATAAGCATGGGGATAATTTAAAAAGATCTTAGAATGAGCAGGTATTTGTCAGACAAATGGATGTAAAACACAATGATCAGGAAAAATGGTAAAATGTGGCTGCTGTGGACATTGTAAATATATATGTATATATATATATATATATATATATATATATATATATATATATATAAGAATGACAATAGTGACATCAATTTAAAAGGTAAATTTAGTTGTAATACTGTGGGAATAATATGTCTGGATAAATGTAGCCAATGTAAAGTATTTTGTGTGTTTAAAACAGAATGTAAATTTTTTGAATATATGAACATATGTACAAAATTAGAAAAAAAGAAAAGCAGAAACACTTTGCATAAACATCTAGTAAATACTATCAACCACGGTTTTTTATGTGTTGTATTAGAGAAATTACAACACAATCCTAGGGGTGGACCATGGAAAAATATAATTGGAGTGCTGTGAATTATGGTGGCAAATGTTTTTGAATGCTACTGCTTTACCTGGTCTTAATGAAATGACATCTATAAGCAGTTTATTTAAACTAAAAGCTTACTATAGATAGAATGTAATACAAGTGTAATTTATTGAGTGAGCTTTGGGTTTTAGACATTGTGTATTTATACTATATGAACTTACGAAAAGAATTTTATCTTTAAATAAAATCAATGCATTTGTATGTATTCTGAGTGATTTGATTGGTCCAAGTAAACATGATATGAGGTGGTTTTATTTAAAATGATGTGGATGCATCACAGCTGTTTTTTCTGATGAAGTCTTGTAAGAATAAAGATAAAAGTGCTAAACGTTTGGAGTGCATTTTGGGTTTCTTTACCTTCTGGCTTTATTATTTTTGGAATAGTTGTGTTTACCTAGTTGGACTTTATACATTTGATCCTGGGTCACCTTCCTCTAACAATTTTCAAAAGAAATACGATGATATGTTGGTTCAAGTTAGCAGTTTTGAACAGAGATTAACAGCTATTAAGAAAAACAAGTTAACACATGATAGAAATGACTTAAGAATGGTGATCTCTTTTCTTGACCATGACAGGAAGTTAAAACTACTAATTCAATTTCCCTCAATTATCAGCTATTAGTGATGCTGAACAAGCAAGTGGATGTTGTAGTCACCTCAGAATCTCCCCCAAGCTGCTGCTAATGCAAATGCTAGCATTAGTAATGTATCCCTGGTAAACATGCCAGCATCTGTCATTGATATTAATAATCAGGAGGAAGTTGTGAGGATACTATTACCACAAAAGATAGATATAATGAACATGAACAGGTCCAGTACATGAGGATGAGAGAGAGAGAGGAAAATGAAGAGGAGTAAAAGGAGGAAGAAATATGTGGAACAGGCCAATGGCTCAAAGCAAGACATGACAAGGAAGATGATTTATAAGATCTCAAACTATTTAGTTTCTGAACAAAATATCTATTTTGAGTAAAGGACATATTTTATACCAACACAGGGTGCTTCATTAGTGTAGGTACTCCCGGATTTAAGAATGTTTACTAGGAATTTAAATTTGAAACTTGTTTTCCCTTGTGATAATGATTATACAGTTCCGTCTTACAAAAAAATGAAGCACTTTTATTCTGGTAAGCCACCCTATTATTAGAGTATTTTGCAATGTTTGTAGACAACAAATATCTGAGGTATTTGAAGTGGATAAGATTAAAAAGTTTTATAACTTAAATGTAGAACAGTCATTAGTTTTGAAAAATTTGAAATTGAATAATGACACTATAGTTAAGCCAGCTGACAACGGTGGCAGAATTGTTATTCAAAATAGATGTGATTATGATAGAACAATGGTAGAACTGTTATCTGACCATGACACATTCAGAGTAATTAGCAGAACTAAAATAGAAAAAAAATAATATGAGTACAAAATATGAGCTAGAAAAGAAGAATGTGATGCCTAGTGAAATATTCAATGCATTATATCTCTTAGAGCCTAAGTTTACATACAAACACACACACACATCTTTATCGCAAATTGTCGAATACTCACCTTATCAAATTCCATTTCATCGAACGTCACTTCAATGACTGTCATTATGTTCAACACCCAGAGCTGCAAATAGAAACCCCAAGAAAGGAACCACTCAGCCACCAGAAAACAACAGAAAGAAAAATCCAAGTGGGGGGCTTTGCCCCCCACACCCCCCTAACTAAATATACCAACTCGGAGTTCACACTACAGTGGAGTAAGGGCAAAGTTCACCATGGTGGACAACTGTTTCCTTTCCCAGGCTTCCTTTTCACAGCTCTGGGAGTTCGACAGAATGACAGTCAATGAAATGCCATTCGATAAGTGAGTATTCGACAATTTGTGGTAGACCCATCCTGTGATATGTCACACAATGGTTGGTTGATGGAACCTATATCATCTGTATTTCATCCATTCATGAAGTTTATTAAGAGTTACATTAATGATAATAAAAGATATGTTTACATCAGATGTATGAATAGCGTCGGTCATATAATGGTAATGAAATCATATTGTTTACTCTGGATGTGGAATCTTTATTTAATATGATTCTGAACAATCTAGTTATCAAAGCTGATTTTTATTCAAATATCATGATTTTCCAACATTTATTTATTTATTTATTTTTATTTATTTATATTTGTTGACCGGGAGTGTCCGACTGGACGTAGGTCCATTTTCAGCGGAGGCCCAGGGAGAAAAGCTCCACAGTTAAAATAAACAGACAGTAGTTACATTGGATTGCATAGTGATTAACAATTTACATAGCAATTACTTACAACATATTTACAGATGAAGAACATAGTACATCAGTAGACAACTAGAATCTTTATCTGTGAAGTACATAACAGACATTAACAAATGTTACAGTAAGAAGTTCCTGCTGTATAATAAGTACTAGGCTTATGCGCATTTGAGCTTACTATAATCAAGGTAGTTAGTGGAGTGGAAAGAAAGGTAGTGGCTGGATGGGGTGGGTGATATTAGAGTGGGAGTTGCAAGGGCATAGCCAGCATGTTTTTAGGTGTGCTTTTAGTAAAGTTTTGAAGTAGGTGCATGATGGTATGGAGGTAATTGTGGGTGGGAGGGAGTTCCATAATTTGGCTATGGCACAAGAGAACAGTGCTTCATCAGCAGAGGTATTGGCTTTAGTGATCTGCAAGTGATTTTTGTTGCTGGATCTTAGTGGTCTGGTGGTGCGATAGGGTTGTAGTAGATTCTGGAGGGATGGGACATTTCATAGTTTCATAGTTTCATAGTAGTGTACTAGGCTATCTGCCCGGGGGCATTTACAAGCCTAGCCAACAGTGATGTGGCTTTACGCCACCCCATACTATGTAGTTGCGCCTCTCTAGTAGTGACACATGTGGAACCCCATTATTTAGTAAACTATACCTCTGTCTAGTTGTGACACTGAGGTCACTCCCGGGGTAAACTTGCGATCTCCCATCCATGCATCGAGATTTTTCTTGAACAGTGCCAATGAAGGGCTCTGTCTCACGTGAACTGGGATTTTGTTCCAGAGTATGGGTAACCTCTGTGTTATGAATCTATCCCTCCAGCATGTCCTATTCATATTTGTGCAGAGGTTGAAATCTTTAGCTCGTGTGGTTCTGGTGGATTTGGATTTTTGAGATGGAGCATGTCCATCAATTCCTGGTTGGACATGGCCCTGTATGTTAGGCACAAATCACCTCTGAGCAGGCGGTATGCTACTGAATAGAGCTGGAGTTTCTTTAATCTAGCTGGATAAGGCACATGTTTTAGACCTATGATCCTCTTGGTGAGGTACTTCTGGGGTCTTTCCAGTTGCTGCATGTGCCGGGTGAGATACATCCCAAATGGAGCATTATATTCGATCATGGGCCTGATGAGGGAGGAATACAGAGGTACAATGACCTCCTTTGATCTGGATGAGAATCCCTTCATGATGAGATGGGCTAGGTAGAAAGTCTTTCTGACCACTTTGGCAACATGGTTGTCAAAGGAGAGGTCACTATCGACTTGAGTCCCCAGGTCTCTGATTACATCTTCTGTATTCAGTGGGTTATTGTCTACGTGATAGTTTGTGGGTACTTTGTTTTTCCCAAAGGGATGACTATACATTTTTGGCGTTAAGTTTGAGGCCATGATTCCGCACCAGTTGTCCGTTTCAGTGAGACCTTTCTGTAGGATGTGTGTGTCAGCAGGTGAATCCACTATGGCCCAGTTTGCAGTCATCTGCAAACTTTGTCAGCCATAATCCTTCCATGTTTGCTTTCACATCTGAAAAATAAATGCCGAATAGGAGTGGACCCAAGACTGAGCCCTGTGGGACACCACTTGTGACGGGTTTTGAGTCTGACATGGCTCCAGCAATTTTAACCTTATGGGTTCTGTTTTTAGCCAATTTGCTACCCATCTTGTGACATATGGATTTACATTTAGGCTGCTGAGCTTGTCGATGATGCCAGAGTGTGGTATTGTGTCAAAGGCCTTAGCCAAGTCCAAATAGGCAGTGTGGACAGCCTTGCCCTCATCGATGGCACTAGTGACTGTCTCAAAGAAGTCAACCAGGTTTAAGAGGCAGGATCTGCCTTTTACAAAACCGAACTGTGTGGGATCAAGGGTCTGCAGATCACCAATGTCGCCATTTATGAGTTCCATGATGATCCTTTCCATAGCCTTACAGATCAGGCTGGTCAAACTTATGGGGCGGTAGTTACCTGGGTCAGTTGAATTTCCCCTTTATGGAGTGGGACCACTGTTGCTGTGCGCCAGTGTTCAGGTACATATCCTGTAGTGAGGCTAAGATTGAATAGAGTTCTTAGGGCGGGTTTAGTTCATCTTGAGTTCACGTAACACAACCGGGATACCATCGGGTCCCATAGATGCTGTGTTTTTGCCTTGTTGAGTGGTGATTTCACCTGTGTGTCTGTGATGACAGGTAGGTTACATTCAGCAGGGATAGTTACTTCATCTTTAGGGGTGAGGGAGGGAGAAATTTGCACTGAACCTATCTGCCAGAATGTTGGCAATGTCAGTAGGGTCAGTGAATTTTTGTTATTGTGTACCAGCTCAGAGCATATCTGAGAATTTCCTCCCAAGGTTCTGACATAATTGAAGAAGGCTTTGTGATTGTCTTTGGTATCCTTGGCAATCTTTTTCTCAAAGTTTGCTTTAGATGTTTTTATGAGAGAGCGTAGTTTTTTTTACTTGTGCTGATCAGGAAGCCTTTCCCTTGTGGGATTTGGCTCTGTCCTGCAGCAGCTTCCTTCTTTTGTTGTACAGTTTGTTTATAGCCGGGGTCCACCAAACTGGGCGTTTTCCCTTGGTGGAGAGGGTCTTGGTTTTAGTTGGGATTGCCTGATCCATGCATTCCTGGAGATGTCCATAGAAGGCTTTTGTGAAGGATTCAGCATTTTGGGATGTGGTTTCCATTGACCCAGTAGGCTTAAAGGATATCATTTCCGACTTAAGGAGCTCAAAGTCAGCTTTTGAGAAGTTTTTCACTGTAGTCTTTTGTTCTGGGGGTGGGGTGGGATATGTACATCCAACGTGATCAGTTTATGATCAGATCTTACTAGTGAGGGGTTTATATCCGGTGCGGAGCATTTGGACCCCATGTTTGTGATAATCAGGTCAAGTATATTATCTCCTCGTAGGAGAGGTGACCAGTTGCTCCATAGCATTTGAGTTTATGAATTCCAGGAATCTTTGGGCCAGGGTGTTAGGGCTAGAATAGTGGGCCCAGTCTATGTTGGGGTAATTGAAGTCACCCAATATGATGGTGTTTGGTGTGACATTCATATCCTCCAGTGTTTTCAGGAATGCTTGATGGGATTCCTGGGATTGGGAGGGTGTTCTATAACATGCGACCAGTTGTATGGCAGTTTTACCTATGGTGAGTAAAACTTGTATGGTTTCTGATGCTTCATGAGCAGCCACCAATCGATGGTTTACTAGTTTTGTGGGCAAGTGAGAGTTGATACCATTGAAGGAGGTGAGGGAGTTCAAGCCAGCCCAGTTCAGCAAGTGGGAGACAGTGGTGACAACGGTAGGATGCCCCTGTGGCGAATTTGGCGATTTTGTTGTAGCAGGTCTCTAACTTGTTTAGATCACATCGCCTTAGGTTGGTATATATTGGAGAGGCACAAAGTAGCGTGGAGATAAGGTGGGAATTTGCTATTGAAATCTTTGCTGCTTTGGTGAGAAGTTGCTTATTTCTGTATAACGCTCCTAGTTTTTTGTGAACTTTTTTATGGTCATGGATATGTGAATGTCAAATTTTAGTTTATTTTCTATTTCCACTCCTAGCAATTTGGTGTGTTCAGTTGGGTATATAGTGGTGTTGTCTTTTGCTGTGATGTTAAAGTGAGAGTTGTTTTGAGTATGTTTGGTGGGTTGGAAGATGAGTAGTTTAGTTTTGTTTGGATTGAGTATTAATTGGGCATCGAATAACCAAGTTTCAACAGAGGAAAAGGCTTCCTGTGTGACTTTTTGCAGTTTGGGTAGGGACTGGGCTGAGCAGATGATGGTTGAGTCATCTGCGTATTGTATGAGTGTGCCATGTTTGGTGGCAGAGGCTAGATTATTGGTGAAAACAGAGAAGAGTAGGGGTCCAAGGATGGATCCTTGGGGAACCCCTATGGAGGCAGGTAGTTTGGGAGATATGTCATTCTGCCATACAATGGATTGTTGACGGTCAGACAGGTAACTTTGAAACCAGTTGGTGACTGATTGTGAGAAGGATAGGTTATTGAGGACAGAGATAAGTTGTTTGTGTGGGACCATGTCGAATGCTTTAGATAGGTCTAGGAAAGTAGCAGAGGAGAGATAGCCATTGTTTTTATGCTGAAGGATGGTGTTAGTAAAGGAGAGTAAGGCAGTGGTGGTGTTATGGTTTGGTCAGAAACCATGCTGAGTATTGGAAAGGAGGTTGTTAGTAAGGAGGTAGTCTGAGAACTGAGAGTGTATGCATCTCTCTAGTATTTTGGAGAATGGAGAGAGAATAGCTATGGGGCGGTAATTGGTTAGTTCTGTGGAGGGTCCGCCTTTGTGGAGGGGAATTATATGTGATACTTTCCACAGTGTGGGAACATAACTTTCTGACAGAGATCGGTTAATCAAGATGGATACTGGGTAGGCCAGAGCATCAGCTGCGATTTGTAGGTATTCACTTGGGAGGTTGTCTGCTGCTAATTTGGTGGGCTTAAGTTTAGTTAAGAGTTTTTTTATGTTGGAGGTAGGTACAGGAGAAAAAGAGAAGGCAGTGGGTAGATTACTAGTTGAAGGTGTGGGTTGGAGGGGAGGGGGGTTGTATTGTTTAGCTAGTGATAGTATGGTTAATGTGAAGTGTCTGCTGAATAAGGTAGCAATATTTTCTGTGGAGTGAGGGATGTTAGGAGGAGGGATACTGACTTTACCTGGGTGGAGGATGGAGTTTATGGAGGACCAGAATTGTTTGGGGCTCTGTTGGGAAGAGTGTAGGGCAGACTGGTAGTATTGGAATTTGTCCTGTTTTATTAGCTTTTTGAATCTATTACGTAGTTCTAGGAATTTCTGTCTAGTTGAGGGGGTTTTGGTTTTGCGCCAGTGCTCCCCGGCTTTATCCCTGTTTTTCATTTCTGACTTAGTGGTTTTCTGTAGCCATGGGGAGGGCTGCGCTTTGGTTCTGGAAAGTCTTATGGGGGCATGGTAATTAAGGATGCTCAGGAGGGTAGTATTAAAAAATTCAACTGCATCATCAAGACTGAGGTACTTTAGAGGATGCCAGTTACATTCTTGAGGGATGAGATGAATGTGAGTGGGTTAAAGTTTAGTTTTTTACGTATTTGATGGTAGATGACAGGTTTAGCTTGGTATAAATATTTTTTGAGTAGGAATGTTGGGGAGTGATCACTGAGGCTATCTGATAAGCAGCCTGTTATATATGACTGGGGGCTCTTACTGACTAGTATCCAATCCAGGGTAGTGTGCTTGCTGGAGTTTTTATTTATCCTGGTTGGTGACTGGATTAGTTGGGTGAAGCCATGAAGGTTTACATGATTGGTTGGATGGTTGCCAGAACAGGATTGCCAGTCAATATTGAAATCACCTAAAATGATAGTTTCTTGGGGGAGATGGGGGGTAGACCAGCTGAGGAGGTTTTCTAGTGGAGGGATGTTTTGGCCAGGTGGGAAATAACATCCATTATGTTGATGGTTTTGTTTTGGTTTATTTTGAGGTTGGTATATATTATTTATTCATTGCCTATTTGTGGAGCTGATGATTTTAAGATCTGGATGTTTAGATGCTGTTTAAATATTATAGCTACACTTGTTTTGCCGGTCTACTCTTAGTATGCCATAACATGTAGAGAGTATTTGCTCACTGGTAATGAGAGGTTTTAGCCAGGTTTCTGTCAGAATGATTATATCTGGGGAGTACAAGTCTATGGTGGCATGGAGTTCATGGACTTTGTTGGATATACTTCTAATATTTAGGCTTAGTAGAAGGAAGTCACTTGGCTTTCTATTGGCTGTAATATGGGAGAAGTTGTGGTTTCTAGTCTGATTATGAGGATTGGGGTTGGAGATGGTAGGGCCAGGGTTGGGGTGGATGTCTCCACTTAGGGCTAGTTTTGATATGCATGAGGTTATTAGTTTTCTCAGTTTTTTAATGTGTTTGTTTATAAGGGAAACTTTATGATTGTGCTCTATGGGTAATAGGTATGGTGAGAGGGTTACTATGTTAAGTTGTAGGGATGCTTTATGTTTGAGTAATATAGTTGGTAGAATATGTGGGGGTACATAGGGATGGTTCTTGAGTAGGTGGGATGGGAGCTGAATGAGGGTGAGACATGAGTGATGGTGTGAGTAGTAGTACAGTGGTAGTGGTTGAGTGGGGGAATGATGGAGCTTTGGTAGGATGTAAGATATGCAAGGAGAGTGCATGCAGTGAGCATAGGTAAGGTATGCTTGTACATGTTAGTTGAGGAGGTGTGATAGTAGTGGGAAGATGGAGGAAGTAGTGTTGGGTTACCGCTGTGGTTGGCTATTGGAAAGATGGGAGGGGTTTGTGAGTGTAATAAAGATGGGACCACTGGGGGCGGGAGGGAAGCGGGTAGAGACCCTGTTAGTTGCTCTTATGAGGGGGCTGGAAACAATCAGGTAACAGAGTTAACTGATAAATGAACATATGATAGTGACAAGGGTGGTTGTAGTTTTAAAAATGGTGCCTGCCACAGGTAATATTTATTAACTTTGGGATTGTCTTAAGGTAATAAAGAGGAAAGGGGGAGGGGAGAACAAGGGTGTGAGCAGGCAGTTCTTTGTACTGCTGCTAATGAGCCAAAGCAAAGACAAGTTTGTGTTTAAGAAACAATCACAATTGACCAAGGATTGCTCTGAAACTGTAAGTCATTTCTTAACCATTTCTCAGGTGGAAAAACAGGATAACCTTGTATCAGTAGGCTACTCTGGTCTCAGTTTAAATTAACAAACACACAGTACTGATCAGTTATGGATACTATTTGCTAAGAGAAGAGAAGAAGAGAGAAAGTGGAAGATGAGTGTGTGTGTGTGTGTGTGTGTGTGTGTGTGTGTGTGTGTGTGTGGTGGGGGGGCTGCTTACAAGCCAAAGCAGAGTGCTCTCCAGGGGAAAATGAATATTGGCTCAAACAGGTAGACACATACTCAAAGTCAACTTTAGCTATTGGCAGACAGTTCATACCCAGACTGCGCTTTTCTTATAAGAATGATAAAGGTGGTACCACAGTTGAATAATTAAGAGTGGTGTTAGGTTCAAAGTCAACTTTAGCTGTTTGTAGACAGTTCAGACCCAGACTGCGCTTTTCTTATAAGAATGATAAAGGTGGTACCACAGTTGAATACTTAAGAGTGGTGTTAGTTTCAAAGTCAACTTTAGCTGTTTGCAGACAGTTCAGACCCAGACTGCGCATTTCTTATAAGAATGATAAAGGTGATACCGCAGTTGAATACTTAAGAGTGGTGTTAGGTTCAAAGTCAACTTTAGCTGTTTGCAGACAGTTCAGACCCGGACTGCGCTTTTCTTATAAGAATGATAAAGGTGGTACCGCAGTTGAATACTTAAGAGTGGTGTTAGGTTCAAAGTCAACTTTAGCTGTTTGCAGACAGTTCAGACCCACAGAACATTAAAAGTTTAGATGTCATGCTTATTGTTAGAATTAGTTCTAGAGAATAATGTTTTTATATTGACAGATTCAATATACCATCAAATTGTTGGGACAGCAATGAGGGCATCAGTTGAAAATTTGTATGCAAATATTGTATTATTTCTATGGGGGATAAATTTGTATTGCATCTCAGTAATCTACTTATTATATAATTCTACCATAGATTTGTGGATGATATTTTTTAGTATGGAATAATGATGATAATGTGTTAGAACATTTTTTAGAATTTATTAGTAGTAGTACAAATTATTTTCAAGATTTAAAATTCATTTTTCTTCTAGTGTTATGAACTTTTTGAATTTAAATATCATCCACAATGATTCAGGATTTTCTAAATTTATTTTTGTTAAAGATGTTAAAGCAAATACTACTCTACAGTGGGGGACCATGCATCTGAGACATGTATTTGATAATGTGGTATATGGGCAAATGTTAGGAGTTGGTCATCTAACCACAGGCGGCAACATTACACAATAGAGTTTGAATGAACTTGTAAGTAACCCTAGAGATCAAGGTTATGATGATGAACAACTGAATGATATGAAATGTAAAGTAATGAATAGAAAGGGACATAAACTAAAACCCTACTTTTCAAGTAATGCACTTAAATCTGACTGAAGTGTTAAAAAAATGTGCATTTTATTACTACATATAATAGACATTACTAGTAAGAGCAATTTTGCAAAGGAACTGGTCCATTTTATGGGCCAATACCCAGTTATGTAAGTTTATATCTGGCTTCCCGATGTTTATTTCAGGAGAGCCAGTAATTTAAAAATGCAATTATGCTATTAAGATAGACCTAAATTATATACAAATATATGTACAACTAAGAAAGCTACTTTTAAATGTTATAATTTCTCTTTTTGTATGATTATGATAGCTATTGAATTTAAGCATCATATTTGGGGTAACGTATTTCATTTTAAGGTGAATGTAGATTGCAGAATGTGTGATGTCTATTTAACAACTATCTTGAAGCGTTCAACATTTTATGTAGGTAAGACAATGAGACATTTAAAAGAACAGATTTCAGAACACCTATCCAAAACCTACTGATGTGATAGCAAAAGTGTTTTATCTAATCATGTCATGGACAATGATGATGGACATAAACTTTACTTTAGAATACTTGAAGTCATGAATAAAAATCCTAGTGGTAGATATTTTAATACATTTCTTGAAACTTGTGAATGTCATTGGACTACATTGCTTCGTACCAATATTATCAATAAAACATCTGGGTTAAATGTTTCATTTACTTTAAAGCCTATTTTAAAGTTGGAAAGGATAAAAAAGGATCATATGTTATTTTTAAGTTATAGATTATTTGTCATAATGTATCTGTACTTAATTGTTATAAATGTTGAATGCTTTATTATATTTTAGTTCTGACTGATTTGTATATGCACTTAAAATTTATTTTATTTATTTAACAATTTGTTACCCAGGAAAGTCCAACTTGGAACAAAGCCAATTTTCAGTGGAGGCCCAGGGAGAAACACTCCAGCTGTATGTCTTTGTAACATGGGAGGAAACCCACACAAACACAGGGAGGACATACAGACTCTACACAGAAGGCAACCCAGATGAGAATCGAACCAGAGAACCTCTTGCTGTGAGGCGACAGTGCTACCACTGTATCACTGTGCCATCTATGGTTATTTTGTACTGATATAATGCTGTGCTTGCAAATTCCACTGTTGTATTTTTTTTTTTTACTGAGTTTGGTTTTGTTTGAATCAGCACAGTTGATTTCACTTTGAGCACTTTTTGTTTTGATCACTCTAGAAGATCATCCAGTTTAATGCTGTGTATTAGTCCTTTGGTATTACCACTTGTCATTAAGAAGACATTTTAAAGAATGGATTTCAGAACACTATCTCATATCTGTCTACATGATAGTAAAATGTTTTAGCTAATGATACCATGGGCAATGGTGATGGACATAAACTTTACTTTAGAGTACTTGAAGTTGTGAATTAATATCCTAGAGGTGGAGATTTTAATACATTTCTTAAAACACATGCCTGTTATAGGATTACATTGCTTCATAACCCTGGATTAAACAGTTTAAAGTCTTTTTTTTAAATTGGGAAAGACATAAAAGGAGGATTATATGCTATTTTCCATTACAGGTTATTTGTAATAATGTATATTTACTTAATTGCTATAAATATTGAATGCTTTATTATATTTTAGTTCTGATTGGTTCATATTTGCTAATTAAATAACATAATTGCTGTGGTTACTTTGTACTGATGGAATGCTGTGCATGAAAGTTCTACTGTTGTGTTAAACTGTTTTCCAAGAACTTGTGCTGTAAATTTAGTTTGGTTTTGTCTGAAACAGCATGGTTTAGTTCACTCTGAGCATTTTTTGTCTTGATCACTCTAGTAGATACAGTATTATGCAACATGCTAGTCCCTTAGTGTTACCTCTTAATAATGATTTCAGAAAGCCAGACAATGCATGCATCTCCTCAACAAGGGTTTATGTCCATTGACTATCAGCCTCAAACAAAGATACAGTTGCCCTTCCTTAAACCAATACCATTACCCAGAGTTTGCCTACTTATCTGTTGTATGTAGCATACACTTTGTAATATGTTTCAGTCAGACTGGTTGCTTGAGTTTTATAAAGGAAGGTATTCTTTATTCAAAGTTGTTTGCATGTGCACTGATGTACAGCAACCAATTCTGAATTCTTGTTTAAAAATATTGTTGGGCTATAAAGCTGATGTAGCCCTTAGTTCCTTCTGACTTAATAATTTGGCATACTGAATATCTGCCACTTCTATTTTGCCACCTTTCTTGCTTAGCATTTATTTAGTGCCTGCCCAAATCCATGTGTATATGACAGTGGCTCTTATGGTTGGTTGGAAAGAAGTAGCTTATAGCATATACAAATATACAAGACAGCTGACAAGCAACACATACATTAAATGGGAGCTCCTATTTTGATCGCAGATGTCTGTTTTTATTGAATCCAGAAAAAATATGTATAAACTAATTCCAGACATATATGGCAAGGGATAGAGTATCAGAATGAGAGTTCAGTACTTTGCAGACTACAAATTCTCAAGAATCAAAGATATGAGTGAGTGGAAGAGCAATTTATCACATTGTGACTTTCTTATTGGTTTCACATACTATCTACTCAAGTTCAAAATTGCATATGTTATTTATGAAGCTATGGCCAAATTCTCTCATTTTATTAATGGACTATTTTCAAGCTCAGCCAGGAAAGACAATAAAGGCATAAGAATATAGTGAAATATAATAACATACAGGTATAAGAAAGATGTGTGTGTACATGTGTGTACATTAATATATATATATATATATATATATATATATATATATATATATATATATATATATATATATATATACATATATATATATATATATATATATATATAATATATGTGTCTCTGTGTGTGTGTGTATATATTTGTATATATGCACACAGTGGATATAAAAAGTGTACACACCCCTGTTAAAATGCTAGGTTTTTGTGATATAAAAAATGAGACCACAATAAATCATTTCAAAACTTTTCCCACCTTTAATGTGACCTATAACCTGTACAATTCAATTGAAAAACAAACATATCCGTTAGGAGAAAAATGAAAAAAAAATTACAATACGCTGGTTGCATAACTGTGCACACCCTTAAACTAATACTTTGTTGAAGCACATTTTATTTAATTACAGCATTCAGTCTTCTTGGGTACACACATGCCATCAATTAATGAGACTCTAATTAACCCCAAATAAAGTTCAGCTGTCCTAGTAGGACTTCCTGACATTTACTCAGTTGCCTGCTACAGCAAAAGCCATGGTTCACAGAGAGCTTACAAAGCATCAAAGGGATCTCATTGTTGAAAGGTATCAGTCAGGAGAAGGGTACAAAAAATTTCCTCAGCACTGGATATACCAAAGAACACAGTGAAGAAAGTCATCAAAAAGTGGAGAAAATATGGGACAACAGTGACATTGCAAAGAACTGGACGTCCCTCTAAAATTGATGAAAAGACAAGATGAAAACTGGTCAGGGAGGCTACCAAGAGACCTACAGCAACACTGAAGGAGCTGCAGGAATTTCTGGCAAGTACTGGTCATGTACTACATGTGACAACAATCTCCCGTATTCGCCATATGTCTGGACTATGGGGTAGGGTTGCAAGATGGAAGCTTTTGCTTACACAGAAAAACACCCAGGCGTGGCTAAAATTTGCAAAACAATACATCGTCTCCCAAAAGCATGTGGAAAGATGTGTTATGGTCTGATGAGACCAACACTGAACTTTTTGGCCACAATTCCAAAAGGTACATTTGATGCAAAAACAACACTAGGCCACAATTCCAAAAGGTATGTTTGGCGCAAAAACAACACTTTGCATCACCAAAAGAACACCATCCCCATGGTGAATCATGGTGGTGGCAGTTTGTACTTTTAAAGCAGTTTCATATACGGAAGTACAAAAAGTAATTGCTGAAGTAAACATGGCTGTTTATGAATTACAATTAGTAAATGATTTGAGCTTAGAACTGTTCAATTATTTGAGTGTTCCTTGTCCGAGAATACCTCAAATTTATGGTATTCCGAAAATACATAAAGATGTTGTCAATCCACCCCTGAGACCTATTGTCTCAGGTGGTGGATGGATAACAGAACCTATTTCAAAATATCTTCAAAATGTGTTGGGGCAATATATACGAATTTGTAATACTGTATTAAAGGATACAAGTGATTTTTTGAATAGTCTTTATGCATGGCAATTGGATTGTAATGTAGATGAATATATCATGGTCACTCTAGATATTACCTCATTGTTCACAGTTATACCTAATGTTTATGGAATTAATGCAATACGGAATTTTTTTAACAGTGAAGTGAGAATGTATGGAAGGGAAATTGAAACCATATGTGCTCTTTTGGAGGTGGTTTTAACACATAATGTCTTTATTTTTGATAGGAAGTTGTTTTTGCAACTTACTGGTGTTGCAATGGGCACACCAGTTGCAAATACCTATGCCAATTTGGTGTTATATGAATGGGAGAAAGAAGTGATATTAAACAAAAACAATCATCTTAATGAAAAAGTGGCATTTTATAAAAGATTTGTGGACGATTGTTTTTTATTATGGAAAGGCTCCCATTCAGAGTTAGAAAGTTATATACAATACCTAATTGAGTCAACTGACTTTCTAAAATTTAAAATGGAGGCATCCTATCATAGTATTAACTTTCTGGATGTAACTCTGTTTAAGAATAATAACAAATTTAAGTCAAAAGTGTATAGAAAGGAAGTTGATGCGTCGAGATATATAAGTAAAGACAGCATGCATGCCCCCCATATATTTTGAGGAGTTCTGAAAGCGCAGTTCATTAGATTAAGTAAGCTAAATACAGATTAAACTACATTTATTGAACAGGTTGAAACTATGGCCCAAGAGTTTGAGAAGAGTGGTTATTCGAAACAGCTTATTAATAAAGCAATTGAGGAAGTAAAGGGGGAGAGGCAGACCAAATTTAAACCAGTTTTACTGGGAGGTATGACAGTGTATAGAGATAGCCCACGTAAGGATGTGAAGTCAGTTAGATATTTAACGACTTATAATTTGAATACACGTAGTGTGAGCACTATAATAGAGAAGAACTGGCCAATTTTACTAGCTATGCCTGAAGTAAGGTCTATTGTGGGGGATAAACCTAGCTTAGGATTTAGAAGTGCTGAAACATTAAAGCGGAACTTATGTTATAAAGATTTCCGAATAAAAACTAGGATTGTAGATAGGATAATGGGCACAAGGAAATGCTACAACTGCTCTTGTTGTAAAGATTTATATGAAGGAGAGAATATTTTTAAGCACCCCACTAATGGTGAAGTTTTCACATTAATGACAATGACAGCTTGTAATGAGGAAAGGGTGGTTTATTTGGCTACGTGCACACTATGTGCATCTTTCTACGTGGGCAAAACCATTAGAAAGTTAAAAGAGAGAATAGTTGAGCATAAATCAGGGATTAGGAGAAAAATATTGACAAACGCTTTGAGTAAACATTATGGACAAAGGTGAAAAGCATGTTTTTAGATTTAGAGTATTGGCTGTAGTAGATATTAGTCTAAGGAAGGGAGATATAAATAACTGTAGAGTTAAAAGAATTAGAATGGATTATTAGGCTTCAGGCAAATGTGTTTCCTGGTCTAAACAATGCTGTCAGCCTAAAGCCTTTATTGATGAAGAGGCAAAGGGAAAGGTTATGAAATGTATATATTTATGCATGTTTATTAAATGTGTGCTTTTTATAAGAGTGTGTACATATGTACATATATGTATATTTATATTTGTTGGTGGATGCATGGTTGTATATGTGTTTGCATATATGCATTTACACATTTTAAAATATTGTATATAATAGATATGTGTAATATATTTTCAATTGTATGGTATTTTTAGTATGATAGTATATTATTGTGCATTTTTTTAATATATTTATGCATTAATTAAGTTCTATATTTCATAATGTTATAGGCAGACAGCATTTTAATTTTAACATGATTTTATTTGATGTGCTGTCTTTTTAAGATTTAGCTGATTATTAAGTAGTGGGATGACCTGAAGCATGTGACTGTATGATTTCTCCTATTTAAATGTTGTAGTAATGTTATTGCTTTATACTGATGAAGGGTGTAGACCCGAAAGCTTTATGTAATAAAAATTCTCTTTGGTGTGGTATCGTTGTGTGTTGTTTGCATTTGGCAGTAGCACCATTGTTGCTTCACACTACTCACAAGCCACACCATCTCCACAGCACTGCACATCCTTTCTCCATTCAAGCACCTAGAGTTTGGCAAGCTCTCCCCATTAACCTAAAATAAATCAATACTTCTTCTAAATTCAGAATGCAACTCAAAAAGCCCTTCTTTACCAAAGCCTAATGCTCCTGCTTCAACACAGGGCATATCACCTAGCACCCTAGGATCTCATCTCCTCTCCAAGTCTCCTCTTCTCTCTTAAGATTTACTGAAGATTGACCCACATTAGAAAATGAAGGTATACATTGTACATTACAATCTGCTTGAATGTACACTGAACTGTGCTTGTTCACTAGAATATATATATATATATATATATATATATATATATATATATATATATATATATATATATATATATATCAATAGGTCCTAGTTGTTTCATCGAAAGTACAGTTCATCGAATTGTACTTTCGCGGACCCACTTTAGCGAAAGTGCATTTTTTTCGAGAAAGCACATTTGCTAAAGAAAACCAAAAAAAAAACATGCAATTTGCATGTAACGTTAGTTGTACATCAACATGTAGTGTTGATGTACAACTAAGCAAACTCTTGTTGAGATCGTGGTACAGTGGGGATAAGGGAATATTCCCTTTTCCTCACTGTAGTGCGATCTCGGAGTGAGAATATTAAAGTGGGGGGCTTGCCCCCCTGCATTATGGTGTTTAGTGTTTTTTTTTTTATTTTTCCAAGAAAGTGCATTTTTGATATAATGCACTTTCGCAGGTCAGTTATCGGAAGTACTGTTCGATGAACCATATTTTCGTTAATGCAATGTTGACCCATATGTTGAGCCTGAAGTTGGTCAGTATATTGATCTGTGTACTACCCTGGTAAACAAATATAAATAAATAAATACATTGAAAACATTAGCCCTAAACATTTGAATATTTGCACCCATTCTGTTTTATTCTTTCTTATCCATAAATTATATTCCCTTTTGACTTAATTTTCAAATGGCATTATTTTACAATATTTTCTAAAGTTTCTGCTTCCTTGCTCCCTTGAAACTTAGTGAAAGCAAGGATAAGCTATCTTCATAATGAATAAGTGAGTATTTCTCTAGTCCTACTTTTGGCCCATCTGTATTGACTTGTGAAAAATACTTTTAATAACAACCCATATATGTTAGGAACAGCCATTTGGGCTTGTATACAAAACTTGCAAATCCATTGGCCTATTTTAAAGGGTAATGTGTAATATCCCATAGATGACACTCATATATAACTCACTGATAACCAACTAGCACGCTGAACACTTCTTTTCCACTGTAATGTCCTACTAATATTGCCAAATGCTGCTTCCAAATACCGGGTCTACAAAAATGGTAGATAAAAAATAAGTTATGTACTTAACCAGAACAATAGATTTAGTTGGCATCTGTCTGTGCACTGTAAACCAATGGGCTGGTAACCAAAGGCACCCCTTTTCAGCAACAACAAATCTTTCACTAACTCCAGCTCCTCTTACCCACAATGTTTCTCTCTTAGCTTGCCTTTTCTGATAAGAGTGCAGCCACAGTTTTCTGTAAAATCATGAAACGACAAATCGACTGTTTGAACTAGTGAAAGGCAGAGTGGAAGAATTTGCACATTAAAGATTGGATTCAAGGCCTCTGGTTTTCCTCCAGATCTATGCAGATGTTGGCAATTTGGAGAGGGGTAGGTGGTGCGAGAGTTGTTTTCAGTGTATACCCAGATACCAACTAAATCTAACACTTTGATAAATATATAACTTACAAATTTAGGTTAGTTCTGGGTTTACACTGTAAACTGATAGACTGAATCCTCAGCAGGCCATGCATAGAACTAAGGCACAATTCCTTTTAGGATTAAAACCACAAAAGAGACTTAGACCTAGAAAATATGTTCAAACTGTAATGCTTTGCAAATGTATGCAAGGAAGACCACACAGCAGCTGCAAAAATGTCATCTAGGGAGAGGTCCCTATGAGAAGCATTCAGACTGCTTGAACACTTATAAGAGTGTGCTGTAGCTTTGCCTGGCCAAGATTTTTCACTTAATACATAGCAGAATAGGATACGATTTGATAGCCATACTGACAAGAATAACTTGGTCACCTTTTGTCATCCCTGTGTTGAAAAGGATACAAACAACTGTTCATCTTTCCCTAACTCTTTTGCCCTTTCCCAATAAATTTTAACCAGTTCACGGGAAGACCAACAGTGCCTAAAATTCAAGCCCAATGCTCGTCACCAAATAAAATGTTTTACTCTACAGTGCCTGTTTGCTCCAATAAATTTTAAATTGTCTACGTATATCTAGACATTGCAGTTTATATGTTCCCTTGTCGGCATATTTACTAAAAACAGAATTAAACAACTCCTAATACAAAAACTCCAAAGGAGTTACCAACCCACAGTTGCTAGAGCAGGTCCAGATATGATGACCTGGTCAGGTTAATAATAAAATACTGTTTTGGCTATGTGTGTTGTTGAACAGAGCTTCTTTTGTTGGTCCTCCTCATGATCCTAATGGAAGGAAAACGCTAGTAAAATCTAGAAGACAAATCTTAGGAGACAGATCTTTTTCTTCTTCTTCTTAGTCTTTACTGGTCATCAAAGCAGATAAGTGCTGTTTGAGTTACATCTGGCTAAGAACCACATGTTTGTGTTTCTGTTCCAGATGTCCCTGAGGTGTGTCATTCTCTGGGGGAGTGCCCAGAAGGGAGTGAAATCAAAGCCATGCCTTCTGGATATCTTTAATAAAGTCAATTTGTGGTGCCAAAAAAGACTTAGATAATACATGCTTTTCATACCAGTAGTGCTTAAGCCATTACAATTAACTATAATATCAATTAAGTGAAGCAGTCAAAAGGTTCCTGAGGTTGTGAATTTTCTTCTAATCTGCTTTCACCTGCACTTCATCAGATCTGCCTTGGGAGTGCCCTTCCATTAGAATGTTTTGGTTTGGATCTCTGAACTTGATTTGGATCTCTGAACTTAAGGACTGCAGGGGAGTCTGGCTTTAGTAAAAGCCATATAGGTGATGTATCGTTAGGATGTTATGTGCTCTATACAGCATGAGACGTGGAAAAAATAGATGAGAATCTCAGTGTAGCTAAGTGTTCATTAGAAACCCTTTGTCTCCCCGGTAGTGCAAAGAGTTTTTAACAAGGTTGTAGTGCACTGTACATTGTAGACTGCACATTCTAATAACTCAACCTACATCTCTGGTTATTGTGCGGGTCAGGAGGTTGTGGCACTTACGGTGCTGGTCACTATTTAAAAGCTTACTTTATTTTATTCCCTTATGTTAAATTAAATTAACTCAAACAAAATAATCCCATTCCTCTGGAGGTAAAGGAATTGGTGTGCCGGGGGAAGAAAAAGACTGGAGGGGTTTGATTCTGCTGTAGGTCTAGTGTGGGACCTGTGGCCATGTGGGAGGCTATGGCTATAGGGATTCAAGTCTTAGGAATGAACAAAATGGCCAAGTGGGAAGTCGGGAAGAGAGAGAGTGTTCCAACTGGTGTGTTCATAACATAGGAATGAGCATGGTGGCTACCAGATTTAAGAGGTAACATGCTGAGATTTCCTTACTGAACCTGGATGTAGCTTGAGCTTAGTCAGAATACATGCTCTAAATAAGGGTGGAATGGAGAGAAGCAGGGAAGACTGATCTACTTCATACTTATTAACTTATTATTATTAACAAATAGCACTGAAGCTTAGCATCCCAATTTAACTCTCATTTCATCGCAACTATCACCTCACTTTTAAACAACAACAAATCTAACCAACCCCTTACAGCACTACACTAACTCTAAACCCAGCTACTTCTCTTTTAAACCCATACAAACCTCTTATATCAAAAAACTCCTATCAAAACTAAAACCTACCTGTCTAGCACCTGACAAACTCCCTAATGACTTTTTAAAAACTGCCAGCTCCATCGCCTATCCCGTATCTATCCTAATCAATCGATCCATCGCAGAACAATATGTCCCCATACTATGGAAAAATGCTATATATCCCCCTCCACAAGGGAGGCCCAACTAAAGGTCTCTCTAATTATCAGCCCATTGCCATTCTCTCACCCCTTGCTAAAATCTTAGAGAAATGTATCCACAAGCAGCTCCTAGACCAACACACTACAAATAACATCTTACTTAGTTCACAGCATGGCTTCTGATCAAAACACAGTACCTCCACAGCCCTCATAAGTTTCCCTAACTACATCAACCTCCTCAAAAACAATGAACAACTAGTCTCTACTATATTCCTTGATATGTCCAAAGCTTTTGATACAGTATCCCACCAACTACTACTCAACACTCTAGCCTCCTTCAACCTCAACTCTACAGCTCTCAACTGTTTTTTTAGCTACCTTACTAATCGACAACGGGCAACTAAATGGGATAATAAACTCTCCACGTTCCTTTCAGTCTCTGTTGGGGTTCCTCAGGGTTCCATCCTTGGCCCTCTCCTTTTTATTATATTCACAGATAGTCTAAAGACTGCCACTAAATCTGCTTCTATTATTCAATATGCTAATGATGTTACTCTTATTTGCTCTGCTCCCACACCCCAAGAACGCCAAGATAAACTGCAAAAGTCGTTTCTAGATATTGAAAATTATCTAAATGAACTTCAACTCACCCTAAACCCAAACAAAACAAAATGTATGATCTTCTCCAACAGGAAATCCAAAGCAAAACCACCTCCTCTCTCCATCTGCTCCACTAATGGCACTATAATAGAACCAGTTAACCAAACAAAACTACTTGCTGTCATAATAGACAACAACCTAACATTCAATAAACACATATCACTCACAATAAAGAAAGTTCACATCAAACTTGGTGCTCTATATAGGGCCACACCTTACCTTACTCAAAATGCCAGACTAGCTACAGCCAGATCCCACCTCCTAGCTACTCTCCTCTACCGTTTTCAACTTTTCACTAACCTGTGCATTTCTGATTTACATCTACTTGATTCCTGCTATAACAAAATAGCAACAGTTGCTGCTAATATACCCAACAGGACCCATCATTGCCTTGCTCTTCAAAAACTATACTGGCTTGAATTTTCCAATCTGTTATCACTCAATCAGCTCACCACTGCCCACTCCATTATCCATAAACCTGAAAACTGCCCTGCACTCTCCAACCAAGTGTAACTAAATACCAACCCCAGGACCTTTAGATCATCTGATAATCTTATACTTAAGGTAACTAAGTCACATAATTACTTTGGTGACTCTCTCTTCTCCTTCAAAGTAACCAACTAGTGGAAACTATTACCCCAGAACATCCTAAAAAATGCAGATAGTCATAGCTTCAAACAACTCTTAAAGGAATACCTTACTCAACAATGGCTATGCTCCTGTAATACTCCTGGCTAGTTTCTCATGCCATTAATTAAATGTTTCTTTTCTGCTATCTTCTCCTTGTCTTACATATACCAAATGAAAATATCACAGTGGTTTATTTTATTTATATATCTAATGAGTTTCATATTACTGTCTGCAGTAAGGCTTAAGAAATGAAATGTTTTTCTGTTTTACATTTCCCTTTTTGTAAATTGTGATTGTTGGCAACTGTTAAACCTTTTTTGGAAATCTTTTAAAAACATTTTTGCAATCTTTTTTTGTACTCTTGTTATGGAGCTTTTCTCCCTGGGTCTCTGCTGAAAATGGGCTACTTGCCTAGTCGGACTCTACCCGTTTAACAAATATAAAACAAATAAATAAATAAATAAATTTCTTACTTAAATGGGATGTCTGGAAGGTTTCAGCACCATTTGAGCCCATCTTCTTTTATGTTTTACAATTTAAACCCATTGACCTAACAGGGAAATTAATTTCTCCATTCTCCCTTAAGCAACAGACTCCCAGCTGTGGGAGGGCATCTGGAGTAGCCATAAACTACTGATGGGGTAACAGCCAGTTGGAAAGACTATTCATAATTACATTCAAATTCAGATTAAATAACCAAGGAGTGTGTAGACCTTGCTGAGGTCATTAGTTGTATAGGTAGTTCTATGTAGGGGGTCTAAACATGTTCAATATAAGTTTACACCCAAGCTGATAAATCTGACCTATGAAGGATAAGGAAGCCAACCATTCCAGTTGGTGCAGCCTAACTTGAATTGAAATTAAAATTAAAATTAGAATTAAAATTAAAAATCAGCATAATAATCTTTGTATCATGTGGTTTGTTTGGAACATTAGAATCGGTCAGTAGCAGCAAAAATAGTTCCAAATAAGTTGAAATATATACCTAGGGCAAAGACTTCAGTAAAAAAAAAATGTCCCAATATCACAAATGTTGATATTAGATTATCACATATAAGCTCAACACCAAAATCATGATAAAGAACAGAAAATAAATAATGTTCCAAAGAGTTGCCACATACCTATAGTGAATGCAACTGTCCCATTAATATGAGTGTCTACAAAAAAAGCAAAACTGTTCCAAAAAATACACTGAACCCACAGATATTGCCAACATTCTGGCAGACAGGTTCAGTGCAAATTTCTCCCCTCCCTCACTGCCAAAAGAAGAAATACTTATCCCAGCTGAATGTAACCTCCCTGTCATCTCAGATGTCCAGGTGAGAACCACCCTCAGCAAAGCTAAAAACACAGCATCAATGGGACCTGACGGTATCCCGGGTTGCGTGCTACGTGAACTCCAAGAGGAGCTAAACCCACACATAAAAATGCTATTTAACCTTAGCCTTACTACAGGATATGTACCTGAAAACTGGAGTACAGCAACAGTAGTCCCACTCCACAAAGGAGGCACCTCTACTGACCCTGGTAACTACCGCCCCATAAGCTTAACCAGCCTGGTCTGCAAAGCTATGGAAAGAATCATTATGGAACTAATAAACAGAGACACTGGGGACTTACAGACACTTGATCCCACCCAGTTCGGCTTTGTAAAAGGCAGATCCTGCCTTTTGAACCTGGTTGACTTTTTCAAAACAGTCACTAGAGCCATTGACGAGGGCAAAGCAGTCCATACAGCCTACCTGGACTTGGCTAAAGCTTTCGACACAATACCCCACTCTGGCATCATAGACAAGCTCAACAGCTTAAATGTAAATCCATATGTCACAAGATGGGTGGCAAACTGGCTAAAGGATAGAACCCATAAAGTCAAAATCGCTGGAGCCATGTCAGACTCAAAGCCAGTGACAAGTGGTGTCCCACAGGGCTCTGTTCTGGGACCCCTCTTGTTCGGCATTTATTTCTCAGATGTGAAAGCAAACATGGGAGGGTTGTGGCTGACCAAGTTCGCAGATGACTGCAAACTAGGCACCATAGTTGATACACCAGCTGACACACACATCCTACAGAAAGGCCTCACTGAAATGGACAACTGGTGCCGGAGTCATGGCCTAAATGCCAAAAAATGTATAGTCATCCCCTTTGGGAAAAACAAAGTGCCCACAAATTATCACATAGGCGGTAACCCAGTGAGTACGGAAAAAGTAATCAGAGACCTGGGGACCCAAGTCGATAGTGACCTCTCATTTGACACCCACGTTGCCAAAGTGGTTAGAAAGACTTTCTACCTTGCCCACCTTATCATGAAGGGATTCACATCCAGATCAAAGGAGGTCATTGTGCCCCTGTACTCCTCCCTTATCAGGCCCATGATTAAGTAAAATGCACCATTTGGTATGTATCTCACCCGGCACTTGCAACAGCTAGAGAGACCCCAAAAGTACCTCACCAAGAGGATCAAGGGTCTCCAACATATGTCATATGCTGCCAGACTAAAGAAACTCCAACTCTATTCAGTAGCATACCGCCTACTCAGAGGTGATCTGTGCCTGACGTACAAGGCCATGCCAATCAGGAATTGATGGACATGCTCCACCTCAAAAAATCCAAATCCATCAGAACCACGAGAGCTAAAGATTTGAACCTCAGCACAAATATGAATAGGACATGCTGGAGGGACAGATTCATAACTCAGAGGCTTCCCATACTCTGGAACAGAATCCCAGTTCATGTTAGGCAGATCCCCTCACTGACTCTCTTCAAAAGAAATCTTGACGAGTGGATGGGAAATCGTAGGTTTACCCCAGGGGTCATCTCTGTGTCACTACTAGACAGGGGCACAGTAAATAATTCTATTATGTAAGGGGGTCTCCACTGTGTCACTACTAGACAGAGGCACAGTATTCTAAATCTATTCTGTACACTTTTGTAACATTACATGGGGTGGCAAAAGCCACATCACTATGGCTAGGCTTATAAATGCCCCAGGGCAGATAGCCTAGTACCAAACTATGAAACTATGAAAAAGTTGCCACATACTTAGAGTGAAAGTTTTAGTGAAAAGATGTTTCCTTAAGGCATGTCCATTTTAAAATATGAGGAGAATATAGTTTTACAAAACACATCTGTAAATAAACCCAAAGTCAATAAAAGATATGAAATACAGTTAATGTAGGCTGCTGTGTTCAGTCCAGGGAGGGGGGGGGGGGTTGGCTTGGAGGAAAATCACAATTTCAATTCTCTTTTTTCCAGCTTATCATTTCTATTTCCTTTGAGTGGACCTGAATACTCTGTCTCAATAATGTGGAAGAGGAACATGTTGTGGTCCAGGTGTTTTGCCATTGGGTTGGTGTGGACTCCTTGTCTGATGTCTGTATTGTGTTGAGGTATTTGTGTTTTAAGCTTGTTAATTGTCTTTCTGATGTACAATGCTGGACATCTATGGCACTGGGTTCTGTATACCATGTGGCTGGGGATGCAACTGCTGCAAGTCTGGCTTGTTAGTCTTTGTTGGTGTTGGGGCAGTAGAACTTTGTTTTCCCACTCATATACTGACAGTAGTTGCAAAAAGGTGGATCACAAGGATATGTGCCCGTGGGATTCACTTCAGAATGTCGAATTTCCAAAACTTCGAATTTCATATGGTCAAGACCATATGATCAAAGTTTTGAAATCTCGAAACACTGAAATGAATCCAAAAAAAATTAAAAACCAAGTTTCTTAATGTTTGTGCAGGGGAGCAAGCTGCCTTCCACCCCCCACATCCCCGATACTTAAATATACCAACTCTGAGATCGCAATACAACGAGGAAAAGGGAAATATCCAGTTCCTTGCTGTATGCAGATCTCCGTTCAGAATTTCGAGATTCCAAAACTTCAATCATATAGTCTTGATCATATGAAATTTGAAGTTTTGGAAATTCGATATTCTGAAGGAAACCCATGCCCGGGACAGGGTTGAAGGTGCCAGGGTTGCAGGAATTTTCCACAAAGTCACATATGCTGCAGTTCCTTCTAATTGTTATTCCAGGTTTGGATAGAAGGATTGCATGCACCAATTTTCATTAATTATTTTTTTCAGTCCTTGAAAGTTGGTGGAATAAATTAGTGTAATGCTGGTGTTCCATTTTGCTTTATTTCTTTGTTTGAGGATCCTTAGGAAGTCTCAGGGATTTTTGTTTGGGTTACTGTGAGCTTCATTGTTGTCTGTTCTTTGTTGAATAACTGGGTCATTAATTTGCCAGATTATGCTATTACTGTAGCCTCTTGCCAAAAAGTCTTTCTCCAGGTTGACAATGTTTTTGGTGAAGGTGGTAAACTCTTTACAATCTTTATAATCTGGAGCTTACCACCTTCACCAAAAACTTCATCAGCCTGGATAAAGACTTTTAGCTTTAAGGACTAGATTAGGCTGCCAAGAAACAGGTGAGACAACAGGCAGGAATACTGTGGTAGAAGGAGAGGTTTCCTTATTAGAAAAAAAAAAACAAAAACAGAAAAAGACATATGAGCCAGAATGATGCTATGAAAATCACCTTTGCTTTGCACATAGTGGCTTTCTGTATGAACCTTTCTATGAGTGGCACTGGTGAAAAGTACACAGGAGCCTGGGAAGCCAAGCAAGGACTAAACCATCTCTGTGTGTACGTCCCTTATAAGGGACAGAGGAAGGAAAAGTCACTGCTGTTTTTGGTCTTGAAGGGTGAAGTGAAGAAATTGCAGTGAGGCTTTCATCCCCTTATTGAAAAATGCATTTGACCATCAAGTTGTTGATGTTGGCTACGTGTCTACTAAACTGCCTGCAATCACAATGATTTTCCCTTGGATCTGAATTCTCATCAGAAAGCGATGTGAAGATATGGCCCATTCCCAAACCCTCATGGCTTCTCTGCAGAAAATAAAGGATTTTGATCCACCCTGCTTTTCAATGTACTGTAACACTGCGTTGATACTTCCATTTGGGGAAGGAAGTCTTGAAAGGTCTGCAAAGCTAGGCAGAATACCCTCAATTCCAATATATTTATGTGCAACTGGACCTCTGAAGTTGTCCATGTACCTTGGACCATCTTGTTGATATAACGTCTCCCCGGCCCAGATTGGATGTATCCATGGTCAGAGTAGCTACTACTGAAGGGTCTGAGGTCTTGAGACTTTTGAGGCAGCAAGAAGAATCTTGAGTAAAATCCAGATTTACCCTGATCTGTTGGGACCTACTTGATGGCCCTCTTTGACAGAAGGTTCACAACCTCCTGTTCTGTCACCCTTGTTTGTCTGGGTGGAACCAGGGAGGAATGCACGGAAGTTTTATTGGGCAGAAATGGAAGGTCTTTCACAAGGTTTTCTGGATGTGTTCACAAAAAAGGTGTTTTAAACAAACCTTTGAAAACTTAATTACCTTTGTCATTAGGTGTTTTGACCGACATCATTGAACGTTTAAAGTCCATGTGGCACGCTCATGTGAAATCAGGCAATGGGAATAGTTTTTGCTACAGCTTCAAAAAGATCTGCAACTCAAAGAACTGTGGCCACAGAGGTGCTTGGCTCATGGCACAGTTTTCTATTGCTTCGCGCTATAGAATAAACTCTGATGGCAGAATAGCCAAGTGCTGAATGGTGACTATATGGCAACTGATAAACAACAGTCATTGGGAAGGTTCCACTTGAGGCTTAAGAACACTGATGATAATCCTCAAGGATAGACACACAATTAGAGCAAGTGTTCCCACGCTAAGCTTAATTACTCTTTTGTTGCTGCAGTGATGAGCCTGTCATCCAAATAAGGGAAAATTTTGATCCCTAATAGTTGTATACTGGCAGCTTCTGGAGACATGCATTTGCTGAGCACCAGAAAGACTATATTGAGACCAAAAGGCAGGGCTCTGAATTGACAGTGACTGGGCACCACCTGAAAAAGTAAAAATCTTCTAGATGCCCTGGCTATTTTGATTTGGAGGTATGCATCACATATCTCCATCATGCTAGCATGGACGGATGGATTGCAACATGATCAGCCGGACAGTTTAATTCTTTAAACATTGATTTAGACAGCTGAGGTCAAAAACTGGTCTGAGGTCTTGAGACTTTTGAGGCAGCAAGAAGAATCTTGAGTAAAATCCAGATTTACCCTGATCTGTTGGGACCTACTTGATGGCTCTCTTTGACAGAAGGTTCACAACCTCCTGTTCTGTCACCCTTGTTTGTCTGGGTGGAACCGAGGCGGAATGCACGGCAGTTTTATTGGGCAATGAGAAAATGGTATAGTATTAGCTTCTGTATATAATCTCCTTGAAAAAAAACTGTCCTGCCACACAGCTGTATGCAAGGAGAGACATCCTCCACCTGCCTGCACAATGGGACAGTCAGACAATGGTTCATGGATTTTACTGTCTATTCCCAGGGGAAGGACTGTGGAACCTTTGCTAATGCATTCCACTTCTGCTTCTAGGGTGGCAACCACTGGAGAAATTCTCTATACCCAGGAATTCCTGTCAAAATGCTGCTGATGTGGCTTTTGAGATTTCCTGTATCAAAGGGTTCTAGCTCTCTGGAAAAATCTTTGAGTAGCAGAGAACTTCAACTCTGGCAGCTGTGAGTATGTTGCCCTCCTGCTTTGCATTGTAGCAAACATTCTGTCCAAAATGGAGGTACCATCAAAACAGGCATAAATGAAGGTCACCTTGAAATGTTCCAAAAACCCAGGAAAGTGCAGTCAAACTAGTTACTTCATTGCAATGCCTGATCTTGTGGCATGATCTGCTTCATATGTGATATTATGAGGGAAACACATCCAGATTGATACAACTGAACTTATGACTGCCACTTGAGTCTCCAAGTGTTTGCAGGTATCTACTGGAGATAACTGCTTCAGAGAGAATTGGTATTGTTAGCCAGACATTTCTGAAAGTGAACCACATGCATATGCCTCTAATACCAAGATTACTTGATGTATAACACAGCCTTCTGAGCTTATCCATCATTCTGGAGTTTTTTTTAGCATGTATGGCTTGCACACCTTCTGGACCCTCTCAGATGGTGGTCACAGACACCATGATATAGTCTACAAGTGATCATTTAATGTATTGTGGTCTAACCTTGGAGTGTGCAACCAAATCCAGCTTCTTCCATGCAGGACTGCAAAAAAAGTCTATTAATTTGTTGGGGGAATCCATCCAGACAACTGAAGTAGAGGACATGTAAGCTTCCTGGAGGATCTCTTCCTCCGGGGAGATGGCGTCAGGGGGTCATGATCCTCTCTCTGTTGCAACACTTCCAATACCTCTCTGAACATGGAGTCCTCTGGAGGGGATTTGGGAAAGCCATGTTTGGGGTGGGAAATTCTGGTGATAAGTCAAGGTTCTTTCTCTTATTTTCCTTGGAATGGTTCAAGCTTCCTTGGAGAGTCTAACCCAGACCTCAAATACTATGTATGCATTTCGAATCCTTGGTCATGAAGGGGTAAGACAAATGGAAAGGTACGAGATCATACTTCACTGGTGAATGAGGGGGAACTGAAGAAGCAGGTGCCTGCTCCAACTGACTGATTCTTGATGTTTTGTTTGACACTGAAGGGCCTGCCAAGAAACCTGGGGGCTGTCAGTGCCGATTCCAACAGCATCAGCACCAAGAACTGCCCTAACACCATAATGGGGGGAGACATCAGTCCCAACTGTCAATGCTGACAACACTGATGCTGAGATTACAGGTATAGGACACAGCACTGAAGGGTCAAACCACCAAACAAGTTAGCACTGATAAAAGCACAGAAATATTTGAAGCTGATGTCAGTAAGGATATCTGACATTGGTGTCAACCCTGTCAGACCTGTGGGGGTTGGTGACAATACTGTCAGCACAATCACCTCTACTGTGCCAGACTCATTGATATTGAGGAAGGATTATCCATGGGTGCCAAGGAACTAGGCATGGGCTCACCAGTCAGTTCCAAAACTCCTGGTATTGGAATGGTGCCCAGGATAGAAACTGAAACAGCATGGAGTTGACCATATTCTTGCATTGGCCTGGACATAGAGCAAGCACCTAACTGAAGTTAGGCACTGACAAATGCCATCATTATTTTATTCCAGGACAGCTGTATGGGGCTATGAAGACATCTGGAGGAGTGGAAGGATATAGCTAAAGCTGGTCATGATGACATAAATCTGGACAGTTCCTAGGAGTCCATAGACACCAAAGTATCCTATTGTTCCAGCCAAGGGTGAAAAGGCTGGAACAATAGGATATTGCGATATAAATTGAGTGAAAGACTGGCTATAGTAGAAATTTTATTTGAGTCTAAAACAGAAGCTATTAAAAAAGGGATAATTGGTCAGGCATATAAAATACTGCATGACAACTATAAGAATCAATCAGAAGAGGTGAGAAAAGATTGGAAAGAGAAACTGGAAAGGCAATTTATCAAGGAACAATGGAAAGACATCTGGATGGCTTCAAAGTCTGAAATAAAGTTCATAAGGTTTGGATATTTGCCTGAAAATGTTTGTATAGATATTTCTACACCCCAATCAAACTTTAAAGACATTTTCCTCAGGTAGACAACGAATGCTGGAAATGTGACGGCAAAGAAAATGGTAACGAGGAACAAGTTCCAGGAATCTAATGGGTTGGCAGATTTTCAAAATTAGCTACAGAAGAGTTTTGTCAGAAATCTTGGGACAGCAAATCATTGTAACTAATGACATTGTTGTTGTCTTTCGGCTTTTCCCGGTTAGGGGTCACCACAGTGGAACTCCGGTCCACTAATGATTAGCAGTAGATTTTGACGAACCGCCAAGGTGCCGGCTCGATGTTCAACCAAGGCACGCCCATTTACGCATGTCTTTCGAATGCCTACCCAACCGCGGGGAGGACATGCAGACTCCACACAGAAGGCACTCCCAGCACTCCAGCCGAGAATCGAACGGGACAACCTCTTGCTGTGACGCAACAATGCTACCGCTGCACCACCGCGGCATAAGTATTGTAACTAATGACATTATTTTTTTTTTATTTGGGAGAGAGCCTCTAAATTGTCAAAATGTAGAAAGGCCTTATGAAGTTTAATGCTACTTGGTTCAAAAAAAAGCAATTACCAGAAAAGTATTGAATATTGTAAAGGGGATAAAAAAAGAGGTGGTATTCTTAGAAAAAGAAAAGAGCAATTTACATTGAAGCAAATGAATCTATGGGAACAATGCATGCAGAATAATGTTCAGGAGCAAGAGTGAGGCTTAAAAGAAAGAGGAAATAGAACAATTTATGTAATGTTGGAGTGAATGCCCATTGTGAAAAATGGAAAACATGCATATTGCATGAAATATTTTACCATAGTTTGTTTTCTTCTATATTAAATATGTGCTCCTGTGTCACTGTTGTAGTTGTGATTTAATAAATATGTTTATAAAGAAGGGAAAAAATAAATAAATTGAGATGCTTTGGCTGGGGATAACTTCTCCAAAGCAGACTACCGAATGTCTTCCGGGTGCTTCTTTTCTCCTTTTCCTGCTCTTTCTCTTTGACGTGGTCATGCTTGAGCAAATATTTCAACACTCTCTTAATTCTGTAATCGACAGTATGCATTCAGGTGCATGAACCCCAAGACATGCAACACACAATTCATGTGGATCTTGAGGCAGACTGTTATGGGCACACTTGCTGCATTTTACTCGATCTACACTGGAATTTCTGGATTATTTGGTTCTACCTTTACTTGTGACTGCTACGGTGATTTTATACGTTTTGCTCTGCTTCGCTTTGTCCCACATTTATGACTTTTGCTTTATATACTTTCTTTTGTTGGGACAAAGCGTTTACCAGATTATTTGGCAGTATCCTGTTTTTCTGCATTTTTTTTTAAACTAGTGACCTTGTCCTTAGGATCTCTGTCAGAAGCAGCTACTTGAATTTGTGTATAATCCCAAAAGAAGAAGAAAGGAAAATATCCACAGAAGTAGAGAAAAGTTTTTTTTATTTTAAAGACAGCGTTAAAGAGAGGGGAAAACTTTGGATGAGTAAGTCAGAATGTGTTACTGAAGTACCAGGTAATATAAATTTTAATATAAATATACATATAAATACATGTATAAGGCACTTCATTAAGTGCTTCACAGAAATGTCAAAAATTAAAGTTTGAGGAGTTATCTGACTGCTAAAACACAAAGAAAACTTGCCTATGTTTGAGCTTTCTCTGGAGCACACTGAAACTATAAATCTGGAGACACAACTAGGAGAGTAGTATTATGGGTAAAGAGGAGAAGCTCAAGCTAGTGAAGGATTTGTTGTTGCCAAAAACAGGTGCCGTCAGCAACCAGCCCATTGGTTTATGGTGTATGGACAAAACCAAACTAAATCTTTCCTTTCCATAAATCTATACAGATGTAATGTGAAGCAAATATTTGCTGCTATGAATAAATATTGCAGGTTAAACAGACCTGCTACTAACGTTACTTTCTTTAGTTCTTGTAGGATAATGGATAAAAAAATGAAGTGTCTAACAGTGCTATGGGGCATATTTCAAAGACTCAAGTGTAGTTGTTTGTAAGCAAGAAGGCTAAAATTTTTGCCCACTTTTCTGTGTGTTTTGCATATAGTTAATTTGGTGACCATCTGGGTCAGGTGCTTTGTAATTTTTTTTTTAATTTACTCAAAATTTTCTTGAACTGTTTGACATCAAAAAGCATATCTAAGGTCTTTGTATCTTTATTAATTCTTACCTAATTTACTTGTGCTGGTTGAAACTTGCATGTACAGTATTGCAGCCAGGCATCATTGCTAATACAATAATCTCTGCTCTCCATATTATTTATTTATTCCAAATGACATAATTCATCTAAATTTTTTTTTTTTACTATTACTGCAAACACCTATTTCAACTCATTTTTCATATACCATATTTTCTTACTTTGTATAATTCCTCTAACTTGGCTTCCTACTTTGTTTTCATCCATTTCCTTAAAGTAGAAAAACAGTCTCTTGCTGGGTATTCACATTCTTTGTTGACTCGACCTGAGTTACTCTTCTTGCACATAAAAATAAATATAACTCTAAAGATGCACAAATTGCACGTGCTAAATTTTCCAGGGAACTCTGGACCCTGATTAAACCAACCAAAGCCAGATACAGCTTCCCAGGTAAATACTAGACTATCAGTCTTCAGACTATTACAAGTTTAGCTAACAACCAGAGGTCACAATCAAACAATCAAACCCTGGTAGTTTGTATCTGTAAGGTACGGACTTTAACCATTATACCAAACCCTACCACCTTAGTTATAGGTTCCTCATTAAGTACTTGTCTAGCTGCTTTTGTAGGCCATTTTAAGCTTAGCCAATTTTCCTAAAGGTGAGGATCAAACTCTGCACCTTGTGTCTATGAGGTAAACACCTTAACCATTATACCAACCCCCAAACCAGGGGTATGACATAAAAGGACCTACTCAGGCAAAGGACAACAGCAAAGCTTTCTTGAAATGTGTTAGAAACCTTGGAAACAAGACCTAGCACTCTGCAGGGCAAATACTAAATAATATCAAATACTTGGACACATAGGACCTAGCTACTCTATTTATGGATAAAGTTTGCTCTAACTTCACCCATTCCTTCCCTCCTACATTTGTACAGTTCACACCCACATCGACACTCCTCCCTCAGATCTCTTATGAACAAGTCTTTACAGCCAAGAGTACTGCTTCAATGAGGCCATATAACATATTAGGCTCCTTAGTGGCCAGCCAGAAACAGGACCTGTCAGACCACCTTGTGAGGCTATTCAGTATAAGCCTCCAGCTTTGTCCTGAATGAATGGAAGACAGCAACAGTCATCCCCTTGCACAAAGGTGGAGCATCAGTGGACCTGGGAAATTATAGATCCCAAATTCTCACAGTATAGATCCCAAATTCTCACCAGTCTCATTTGTAGGGCTATGGAAAGGATGCATATGAATTTAATAAATATGGACATAGGTAGCCTACAAACACCCGAGCCAAGTCAGTTTAGATTTGTCAAGGGCAGATTTTGCCTACTTCAATTGGATGACTCTTTTGAGAAGGATACTGACTCAATGGATGAGGGCAAATCATTATATATGGCATATCCAGACTTGCAAAGGCATCTGACACCATTCTACACACTGGTATCCTAGACAAACTATCCCAGTTAAGGTTTATTCCTGTGTAATTCTTGAATAACAAACTGAGTCACAAACAGAACCCAGTTAATTAGGATGGGCTGTTTTACCTGTTGCAAAAGACTTATTACTTGCAGTGTACCCCAGGGTTCAGTCCTTGGAACATTCCTCTTTGGCATTTACTTCTCAGAGGTCAAAACTACTGTTAAGGGTTTATGGCTGACCAAGTTTGCAGATGACTGTAAACGTGTCATCAAAATCTCCTCAGAGGACAATAAGGTCTTCAAGAAGGTCTTTCTCAAACCAGTAGCTGGTGTCCAAACCCTGGACTAAATCTAAATGCCAAGAAATGCATAACAGTACCCTTCGGCAAGCAAAAAATCCATTGTAAGAATCAGACTGATAATTCACCCATGAAAACTGATCCACTAGTCAGAGACCTGAGAATCTCTGTAGACAATAATCTGTCCTTCAATCACCACATGTTCAGTATTGTAAGAAAGTCATTTTTTATTGCACAGCTTAATACTAAGGGAAAGGTGCCCAGGTCCATGGATGGAATCATCCCACTGTATTCTGCACTCATCAGCCAACTGAGTATAATGTTCCTTTCAGTATGTAGCTATCAATACATTTAACATAACTCGAATGGCCACTACACTTTCTTACTAAAGAAATAGAGGGCATAAATAATAAAAACTATGTGGACCATCTCAAAGCCTTGTCTCTCTTCTCTGTGTTGAACAGGCTACATATTGGGTGATCTCTACAGGCTCAACAGACCTTATCCTGTCAGATCTACTGCATATTTGCAAGTCCAATGGGGGCATAGACACCCACTCTAAAGAGATCTCAGTCTCTTTTTCAACAGAAATAGAACATGTTGGAGAGACAGACATGTATCATAGAGAATACCACTTCTTTGGAATTGTTCTTTTCCACATAAACTAAAACTACACTATTCAAAAGTAACCTGGATGATTGGATGGGTAATGGCAAATTCGGCCCAGGTTTAGTACCCTAATCCCTTATGGATGGGGCAAAATGTAAATGTTCTGCTCAGCTCTAGGTTATTTATACATAAAATATAAGGGTTAAAAACTTCATGGGGATGCATGGATAGCATTCTAAAGATCCCCACAGATCCATAGCCTACTAAGTACAAAAGTGCCTATGAGCCTTTTATCCATTAGCATTCTCCTGCTCTCTCCTATTAATTGCAGGTAATTTAAGCTGTACACACTGCTTAGATATTAAGCAAATAATACTTTCTCTATGTGCATACACTTGAGTTTAATGTGTGAGTATTTCTCATTTTTCATATTATTAAATTTGCTGCTTAACTTCCTTAAATGGCCTCTTGCATCCTCATGATCACACTTAGCAAGACCACACGAGGAAGCCATTTTTATATTCAAAGTCATTTTTATATTCAGTTTTAATTCAATACAAAAGTTATCACATTTAGCTACTGCTAGAACTGAAACATTTTAATGCATTATGTTTTTTATCCAAAATAATGCAATGCAATATAGGAGCCCGATTTCCTATTTGTACAAGTAATGCAACTATTTATCATCCACCTGTTTACTGTCCTCAAATTATCATCTTTTATCAGCTTTAGTAAGTTCTTTCTATAACCATTAAGCTTTTTATCCTAGTTCCTTCTTTCAAATCCCCACTGAATGAGTTGTTACAGCTTATAATCCTATGCAAGTTTTCTCATCTGATTTCATTTTCACAATCATTGTTACTGATCAAGGGAATATATATATATATATATATATATATATATATATATATATATATATATATTTATATATATATATATATATATATATATATATATATATATATATATATATATATATATAAATATATATATATGTTCAGTACTAAAGGTGTCTTTCATGTTATTTCTATCAGAATATATATGTTCACTGCTTCTAATAATTTAAGCCTTTGTTTAGTTTTAACCAGAATCAGAGTCCACTACTTGCATAGCCAAAGCTCCTAGACTTTTCAGATTGGTTACATTGTTCTCACAATCTTACACAAAAGTTTTCATTATCCATAACAATATTTCCTGGAGGTTTAAGAAGAGAACTTTATAAAACACTTTTTTTCTCTCAAATTATTGGTTATATTAGCAACAGTCCATGCAAGAATCTTAATAAAAGTTACGGTGCCATCCCATTTACTATAACAATTTGTCAACCATCATATATTCCATATAATTCCCAACATACTACTTGCATACCAAAAGTCATCTCACTTTCCTTGACTTAAATTCTTTCTTTTATGTTTTGCTACAGCATGTCCACTTGTGTTTCCTCTGATGCCCTCTCTACCGAAACTATATCATTTGCAATGAGGTTGTTTTTTTAACTTTACTTCAAATATGAACTTTAGGGAATGTTTTGTCTTCTATGGAGTCATTTTCTATATTCTTGCAAAGTTATATAGGGATATTAAAGAAAAGCACAGTTGTGTACACATCATAAATGTAGACGTTTGAGTGTATTCACTGTTGCAGTCCTAACTGATGTAATTTCCTGCTGTGGAAGGCCCCTTTGGCCGGCTCAGTGTATGATGGTGTCTTTGTTCTGGGTCAACAGGCCTACTCATTGGGGGCAGCAGCCATGGCTCTTTCGTACTGAGACTGAGCAATAGGGGATGCCAACGTTGCCTTGGACTATCTGGGCTATTAGAATGACTCATAGCCCTTCCTCCCTTTAAGGGTATTGGAGGGAAAGCTTAAAGCAAAAGACCTGTCCAAGTGAAGGAGAAGACACCTGTCTTCCAGGACAACTTGATATTGGCCCTTGGGCAAAACTTTTCCAAGTGAGAGTTTTCTTTTGTGGCAAAAAGGTCCATTTCTGGCACACCCCATTCTTTAGCTATGCTGAGGACAAACTTCCTGATGCAACTGCTAGTTTTGAGCGTTAAACAGACTTCTACTTAGGTGATCCAACAGTTGATTTCTTTCTCCTGATAGGTACTGAGCAATGAAGTGCAGACCTAAGGAGTTTGCAGTTTCCCACAAAGATCCACAGTTAGGTGACAAAGAGGGTAAAAGTGAGTCCCCCCAACTTGTTTATGTTTGTGTTTACTAGGAATACACCTGCTTTCCAATAGTCTTTGAATGTGATAAGGCTTTTTTGCACTGCCAACAATTCTTTTTGGTTGATGTGTTTGTTTTTGAATTGGGTGTCCCCTTCTGCCCTGTGCCCTAGCCCCTCAGGCTAAGTTCAAAACATCTGTGGTCAATCTTTGATTCTGAAGAATTATATGGAAGAGGCCTGGATTATGGGGCAGGCTTGGGCCCACCAGGCAAACTTTTTCCTAAGAAAAGGGAGAAGCTTCACTCTGAAGCTGAGGGACTGGGAGTGCTGGCACCACACATTTCTAAAGTACCACTGTAGCTTCCTCATGTGGAGTCTGGCAAGGGGGATCATGAGGATGCAAGAGGCCATGTAACCCAAGCCTCTGAAGAACTCCCTGGTGAGATTGCTCCTGTGAAGCTCACTCAGAAATATCGTGTTAGAAAGTTTTTTTTTCTCTGGAGGAAGGAAATGTTTTTGAAGAGGAGTCCAACAAAGCCACCAGAAACACAATCCTGTTCATTGGGAAGGTCTGATAATTTTGGACATCAACCAATGAAACAAACTAAATAAAAAACAATAAATCGCCAAAGCACACGGAGACTTACTGAAACCCGCTTTTATTAAATACTATTAGCACTTTTGTTCAATGTAATATCAAACATCCTCAGACCTTTTTATTTAATTATGGACATCAGATAGGCCATAGGCAGAGCACAAACCTGATAATGCTTCACATATGCTCTAAAGCATAAAAGCCTCCTGTGAGATTTTTTTCTATGGGAATGTAGAGATATGTATCTTTTAGATATAGGGTAACCATGCAGGCCTGGAGGAAATCATGTGTAACAGTTTTTGAAGGGTAAGCATTTTGAACTTTGGTAGGTGCAAGAATCTGTTGAGCTTTGATAGGTCCAGGATAGGTCTCCATGTACCTTCTTTTCTTGGGACTAGAAATAACCTTGAGTAAAATCACTTTCCCTCTAAATCATTTGTGTACTTGTTCCACAGAACCTTGGGTACACAGTAGCTGAATTTGTTTTGTGGTCTCTGTCTTTTGATTTTGAGAATGTCTAGGAAGCCTGAGCAAGTTGGAGATCACTTCAACTAAAGTTTGTAGTCTGTTTTTATGGTCTTTAATACCCATTGATCCCTTCTAATGTGTGTCCAATTTTTTAAGAAGAGGGACAGCCATCCTCCTAGTTTGGGAAGTGGGGGTAGGGAGATTGGGGTGGGACTTTAGGGAAGGGGAAAAGGGAAGAGCATTGGTGAATCATGATTGCTCCATGCTGGGACCCTGCTGACTGAGTCCCATAGGCCTATTAGAGTCAAGCTGCCACAGTTTCAGTCACTGGTGCGTCCTTTGATTCCTGTCCCTTCTAGGTCTCTTAAGTCTTAGTTTAGACTGGGAGGCTGGAAAGGACCAGTGTTTGGTAGGATAGTTACGGCTGAAGTGTGGAGGTTGAACTTGAAGAAAGTCTTTGTTGGTCTGCATGGACTTGGCCTTATCCTCCATCTTTTTAAGTTCTTCTTCAGCCTTAGGACCAAGAAGGTAGTCTTAGCCCAAAGGAACATCCAAAAGACTTGATTTACATGGTCAGGGAGGGACTGCTCACTCAGCCAAGCATTTCTTCTAATAACTGATCCTGTAGCTGCTGCCTTGCTAGAAGCTTTCAGAGCATCATAGCCACAGTGCAAGGAGTGCTTAGTAACGTGAGAACAGCAGTTGCATATGTCTAGCAGTTCCTAAGAGAGGGCATTATTTTCAATTCCCACAAATGTTTGGTTCATCTGGTCCAAGATTGTCTTCTGATACTTGACCACATGAAATTGGCAAATTAGAGCCCTCACAGCCAGGGTAGCAGAGGTATAAACTTTCTTACCAAACCTGTCCAAGGATCTACTTTCTTTGTCCATTGGCAGAGGATTTGTTTGAAGTGCCAGCTTTGGCCTTTGGACCCTGAGTCACCTCTTCTGGATCTGCAACAGGCTTCTTAGAAAGGTGCCTATGGGGAATCTAGAACTCTGTAAAATTTGTCTGACTTCCAAGGAAAGGGTAGGAGGGAGTCTGGCTGCAAGAAAGAGTCCAACAAGACATTGTCCACTGCCTGTAAGACTGGAGGCATGGCAAGAGATTTATGCCCAGGATGTTTTAGGAATACCCTTACTCTCTTCTTTGATTGACTGTAATCCTGATCTTCCCATATGAAGTGGTCTCTCAAGGGTGTGCAGGGTCTCGTCAAAAGATATGTCCTCAGGGAGTGAGACTGAGGCTAGGTTGTCATCAGAGTCTGAATCCCTATAGGAAACAGTAGATATAGCTTCTCCAAAGATGGATTCCTTATTGTCATCCTAAAAATCAAAAGCATCGGAAGACTCCTGGGGGGAAATGTCCCTTTCTCTTTTACCAGGAGAAAATTCAGGGACATAACCAGGGAGGCTAAGGCATCTAGATTTGACTATAGCAATCAAATCCATAGCCACCAGCCTAACCAGGTCCTGTTAGTAGGTCTGAGTTTGGGAGTGATACCAGTAGGCCTTGGCTGGGGCAAGTTGGATGCAGCCTTTTTATGTGAGGCTTTTGGCTTGGGCCTATGGGAGACATCAGCTCTAGGGCTAGGATGCATATGGGCAGCCGCATTCTGAGAATGGTGAACCAAGGTGATCTCCTGATGATGGGAGACTCCAGTCTCTAATTCAACAGATAAAGAATGGTCATTGGAACTCTCAAAGTGGCTCTGAACCCAACTAACAAGCTAAGTCCTTCAGCTTTATAGAAGTAGATGGACCCAACTGCATATCAGACTCCAAAAGGGTCTTGATATAGGCCTGTGCCACAACCTCTGTTGTTGGTGGGGACTACAAAAGCATCTTGCCTTCTTCAAAGATAACAAGTCTGGGTGGACTGGCAGATGAGCAGTGCCCAGCACCCTATGCTTCAGATACTTCTTCTTGCACTTAGGGAGATCAACCTCAGTCTGATTGGCAAAAGACATGATACAAGAAGTCCCTAATGACTCACTAAGGTGCTTAGCTAAAGTCTCAGCTCTATGCTTGATCGTCCTAATGTTACAGTGAGCACAGAACTGACAGATACATCATGCTCTGGGCCTAAATAAGCTACACAAAAGGAGTAAAAGTCCTGATGTGGTATCTGCTTGCCACAGCAGAGACAATTAACTTTTCTGACATTAATCAAGAACATATGAAAAGTTCTCCAATGAGGTACTTAACTTTAGATATTATCTTTCTCTGGTACAGACTGACCAATGTACTGACTAGCACTCTGCTTCAGGCTCTGATGGTAAGAAAGAACTGACTCCCTTTATACCTGGGTCATCTTGACGTCAGCTAGGGTGTCCCCAAGGTCCTGGAGGGGGAGGGAATACTCTGGTAGTCGGCCTGCCAAGGGCTTCAGTGGTAGGAAATCCCATCAGTTAGGACTGCATCTTTGAAAGACAAAGAACATTTACTTTTCAGCTCCTCTCTTCTTCATTTTTTGTTCAACTTTCTCATTCTTATTCAAACCTTCTCATCTATTCGTACTGTATGTAAGGTCAGGTATGACTTTATATTCTACTTTCCTTTTCAATGGTGCTTTTCTGGGATTTAACCTATCTCTAATTATGACAAACAATATCTTCATCCCTAAACTGTAGTTCCCAACCATAGAGGCTGAAAGCATTTCTATTGCCAAAAATAAACTAGGCTAGATTTGCTGAGAAAGCACAGTTGTGTAAAACCTTGCCATAATAGTATATATCCTTCACTTTACTGTTGCAGCATTCCTTACCAAAGGGATTCCCTAAAAAAGGTAGCCCAATGTCCGGCAAGTATAGCAAAGCCTTAGGAATACATAGACATTGTATCTCACACGTATGCTCCCTGCACAAGTAGTAGGGCATAAAGGTGATGTAAGGACATACATCCCTCAGAAATTAAAAGCCCCAGCAGGAAACATATTCCTATGAACTAGGAGTAACATGTGCATCCAGAAGGAGAATAAGCTAAAGTGTTCCAGGCCAGGAAGGCAGAAGGGGGAGGAGGAAGGGAGGAAGTAAATACTGCAGCAGTGAAGAGAAGGACATCTACTGTTATGCTAAGATCTTACACAACTGTACTATGTCCTTCCATATCACTGTTGCATTATTCCTTACATAAAGGAGAGTACAAAAGTGCAAGAGGAAATTTGGGCAGAGGAAGTCACAGAGGAGTCCTCTAGAAGCCCATGCAGGATAGCTCTGGCAAAGCCAGCTCTTGCTCTGGAAACTACGTACAACTTTCAATGCTTAGTGAAGGTATGGATACAAGTCCAGGTCGCAGCCTCAAGGATGGAAATGGTATCCAATTCTTTGAAAAAAAGCACCGGAGGAAGCAACTGCTCTAGTAGAATGAGACTTTACAGAGGCAGAAAGACATTTACCATGAAATGAATAACAAAAAGAAATGACCTTAGACATCCAGGAGGAAACTGTTTGTTTAGAAACAGCCAAACTTGAGATCTGGGATGAAAGGAAACAAAAAGTTTCTCAGATTTGTGAATGACCTTAGTCTTACCCAAATAATATTGGAGCTGTCTATGGAAATCCAAAGTGTAAAGAACCTTCTCACTAGTAGACTGTGGAGAAGGAAAAAAAGACAAATTAATAGACTGATTAAGAGATCATTCATTTACCACTTGTCCATAAAAGGAGGATTAGTACGAACAGTGTATATAGTTTTTAGGTTCCGTGTTTTTCTTTATGTATTGTAGATGTATTCAATTGTTGCATTTCTTTTGTATTATTGAAAAATTGAATAAAGAGCTTTTTGAAAAAAAAAAGGAAAGGAGTAACAGCCATAACAGCCTGGAGTTCAGATACTCTCTTAGCCAAAGTAAGGGCCTAAAGAACAGTCTTCCTAGTACAATGTTGCAAGGAAGCTGCAGGCTCAAAAGGAGCCTCAGTCAATTTCTCATGTATAATGCTGAGGTCTCAGGAGGGTGGAATTGGATTCCTGGGAGGCCTGCCTTTAAGAAATTGTTTGACCCCAAACTTAGAGGCAAGAGGAGGAGTCAATGGCAGACAAGCAGTAACAGCTGAAAGGTATGCTTTAACCAAATGGCTATAAGAAAGGCACCAGACAGAAAGTCTTTTCCATTCGGACAAATATGATTTCCTGGTAGCGGGTTTCTTAGCCTCCTGCAGAACCCTAAGCACATAAAAAAGGTGCCTAAAAGGGATGAAAGCCCTATCACCCACAATGGACTGGAGACCTCTTGCCTTGTATGACAAGATCCACCCTGTGAGGTAACTTGTGGTTATTGCCGCTATCTAGGTGAAGAAAGGGGAACCAGTTCTGTCTGGGCCAAACAGGAGTCACTAGCAAGATAGTCGGGAGTCTTGCTTGATCTTGAGCAGGACCCTTGGAATCAGAGGAAGGGAAGGCATAAAGAAACATCCCCTTCCAAGGCAAAGATAGGGCACCCACCTTCCAAGCCACAGGATTTGGAATGCTGGCACAAAAAAGAGGAAGTTGTCTGTTCAAAGGGGAGACAAAGATTTACCTGTGGAGTACCCCACTGATGGACAATGTCTAGAAGCACATCTCTGTGAAGTATCCATGCGTGAGTCTACATACTGGACCTTTTGAAAGAGTTTACCACTATATTTTGCTCTGAAAGAATGTAGACAGCCAGAATAGTCACTTGATACTGGACAGCTAGATCCCATGCCTGAACAGTAAGTCTGCAAAGGAGATAGGACCATGTACTTCCTTGCTTGTTGATATACCAAATCACTATGATATTGTCTCTGAAGATTTTGAGAGGCCCTGGAAGAAAGAGGGAATGAAATGTTTGAAGAGCTAAAAGGGGAGCTCTCATGTCCTTTATGATGATGTAATCTGACCTCTGATGAGGAGGCCAGAGACCCTGGACATTGGGGGAACCAAAGGAAGCTCCCTACCCTCTTGTCCAAGGCATCTGAAAAAAGTTCCTGAGATGGGACTAGGGTAGAAAGGGAAATCCTTGGTTGAGAGAAAGCTGATGAATCCACCACTGAAGCTCGAGTTTGAGGCATGGAAGGAAAGGAACTAAAAAATCCAGTAGATGACAGTGTTGAAACCACATTGACTTTGGGAACCACTGTAGTTTTCTCATATGGAGTCTGGCTAGAGGCAGCACAGGAATGGTAAAGTCCATGAATTCTAAAACTCTGACTGAAGCCACAGCAAGAAGAGACTGAAAAAAGGTGATTAGAGAGAGATAGACACTTGGGTGGAGGCAGGGATGCCAGCATGGGAATGGTCTGGATACTGCAGTGAGAAAAGCATGATCTTAAGAAGGAACCAGGATTGATTTTGAAAGTTTATGGTAAACCTCAAGCTTTGTAACAGACAACGAACCAAACGCTGAAGAAACAAAGACTTCCTAAGGTCTGCAGCCTCTTTGCACAGTCCAAGAAATACCTCGTACTTGTTAAAAAGTAGTTTTATTCACCAGTTATTAAAAAAAATAATAATAAAATAAGCACTTTCATTTTACAATGTAAAACTTCTTCAGACAAAAGGTCCACCACCAAAGCACTGCTTATATAACTTCAGCAATCCAAAATAGAGGTCTTAAAGACACAATGTTAAAAATCGTGATACTTGCATACAGCTAAATTAAATTTATTTTAAACCAACTAAAACTCATTCCGAATTAATATAAATACATAATAAAATTGTTATAAAATAATTAAAAAGGATTTTTTTAAAAATGTTTTCAAACTATCTTCATAAGGCAAACCTTAAACTATTACGAGATTAAATACTCCCATGTCCTATCTACGTTGTGATTTTAATTTTAATAGAGGGACAATAGAAATATGTTCATTTAGTCCTGGCCAGCTATATGAATTTCAATATAACTTTCAGAAAATTTCCAAAAGGCAATGACAGAAGTGAGGCATTTGGTGAATACCCTTGGGGCAGTAGAAAGGCCAAAGGGCAAAGCAGAGAACTGAAAATGCAAGGAAGAAACAGATAAATATAAAAACTTCCTGAAAAGGGGATGGATGGAGATGTGAAGATAAGCATCCTTGAGGTCCAGGGATACTAAGAAAGCCTGTGGAAGAAGAAAAGGGAACAGGTTTTGAAGGGACAGCATCCAAAAGGAAGGGACCTTCAGAAATGCGTTGAGTTGAAAAAGATCCAGAATGGGTCTCCAGGTGTCTTACTTCCTAGGAACCAGAAGCATCCCGGAATAAAACACTTTCCCTTCCTGGGCAGTGGGCATGACGTAAATGGTGCTTTGAGACAAAAGGCCATGAAGCAGTTCTGTAAAGAAAAAAATCTGTTCGTAAGGAGACCAAGGAATGCCCAGAAAAGGAGGAACAGATTTCCATACCATGAAGTATCCCTGGCAGATGATGAACAGAACCCAAGAGTCTTGAGTGACCCTTAACTGACTGGGAAGGGACAGGGAAAGTTGAATGGATAAGGGAATCTGACTCAAGGAAGGGGGAAGCAAACTGTCAGATACAACACGGTTTGTCTTGGAAAGTAGTCTTTTGAGAAGTAGGAGTCTGAGTAGACTTAACAGGAGGTACATGCCTAGAACCCTTCTTACCTTTAGGAGGAGGGCAATGCTGTCTGCAAACAAAATCAGTTTTGGATGGATAATTTCTCTGGAACTTAGGAATAGAATACACAGAAGTATGTTTCAATTCTTGGAAGGCCTTGCCTTTATCCTGGAGGGACTTTAAAAGCTCAGCAGAAGAACCAAAAAGGTTCTTATTATCAAGAGGAGCATCCAACATTTTAGCCTTAATATCATCAAGTAAGAATGAGAGATGAAGCCAAGAGTATTGTCTCAAAACAGAACCAAAGGTAGTAGCCCTACAGGAGGCATCATAAATTATATTTAACAGAATGGTGAGCTACTTGAGAGGTAGAACCCAGTATAGAAAGTGCCAAGACCTTCCCTTCTGAATCAAGGAGGTCAGAGATTGCCTGAGAAGCTTGAGAAATAAGGGCTAAAACATACCTGGCCATATCAGTCTGGTAATTAATAGCCTGAAAAGCCAAAGTGGCATCTGTATATACCTTTTTTACCCTACATTCCATAGCTCCACTGTCCTTGTCTGGAGAAAGTAGTTTAGCATATGGCAAAAGTTTAGATTTGTCATATGAGACAGACACTACAGAAGGATCAGCAAAAGGACATCTGTATAAGAATTTACAATAATCAGGCAGCTTGTAAAAATCTATCAGGTTTCTTGGGGACTGCAGGTTGAGAATCAGGGGCCACAGAGGCTCCTGAAAATGTATCTAGAAAGGTAGCCAAGACTGGAGATACAGCAGAGGGCTTAGGAGACTCCATCTGGAGGAGTTCATAGTATCTCTTTTGAATATCAAGAACCTGAGAACAATCCCATTTGAAATATTCCATAATATGTGAAACAATGGCCCAAAGGAGAGTTCTTCCAAGGTAGAGTCTGGATTAATAGAATCTTCCTCCTTGGATCCATAATCCAAGGGAGAAGGAATCTGAGAGGCATATGCCAAAGACTCTTCTCCAGAATCCAAATCCTTTTCATGGAATTTCTGCTCTCTGTGCCTCTTGACAGAAGTAGATGACCAAGGAGGAGTAGGCACAGAAACTCCTTGGGGAGGGTTTAAGACCATTAAGGCATTAAACAACCTCTGGATAAAGTCCTGCCATTCATGTTGGGTATCTTTAACAGCAGGGGAAACATGCTTGTTTTTTTTTTCTTTTGAGGGACATCTGCTCTAAAAACCCTAGGAGGTTCAGACCCTGGCCTACACTCAACAAATGTAGTAGGAATCTCCTTTCAAACTAGCATTTGTGGTATCCCCCTCAGTCCCACAGAAATAATCAGGAGAGATTCCCCCTTAACATCCAGAGCAAACATTTGCAAAGTCACCGAAGACATGTGAGAAGTTGATCCATACTGGCCTCTGACAGGGTCACGTCAAAGGAATCTGAGACAACAGCCAGGTGATCCTCTTTGCTTTTGCCTTGAGAAAGACATCCAGGGGGAGGGAAGACAAAGGCCAAATCAGACCTGAGGTTTTTAGCCCTTTTTCTTGACAGGTGTCTGACCTTCAGAAATGGAAGATTCTGCCACAGCACCTTGCATCAACAATTTAAGATGTTCATTCTCCAGGTAAATCAACAAGGATGAGAGATGAATATTTAGAGCAAAATATGCTTTGTTTCTTTTCCTATAATTTTGATACCATCCTTGTCTTAACTGAGGTCATAACTGAATCTTACAGCCAGCCTTTCATATATCAACTGCAACAATTTTATTTTGTATTAAACAATTCACTCACCCAATTCTTGCCTTGCAAATACTGATGTAAATCATTGTGCAAACAAAACAAACACTAACTGTAATACAAAAATACTGAAAAGCTAATAAATATAATTAATCAACTATTGTAATAATGCACTTATAAAGTTTAAGTTGCAAAGATAGTACATGGTCATTCATTATGGAGGATGACTCACAGGTTACAAATTACATCCCCTAACCAATTACCACAATATAATGAATAAAGTGAACTACAAATTAATGAATTCTAAAATCACCAGTTCAGAACTTTTCTTCTTGCTTTCACCCATGTTTTGCGGGTTAGGAAAGAAGGTTGGCAAATGAATGGATTGGTTGAGAGCCTCACTGGACACCACCTTGGGCATGAAGGATGGATTAGTTCTGAGGGATACCCTGTCTGCATGGAAGATGATGAAGGGTTCCACAGCCATGAGTGCTTGCAGCTTAGAGACTCTTCTGGCTGAAGTGATGGTCAGGAGGAATGCTGTCTTCCAGGACAGAAATTTTAGCACTGCAGAACAAGCTGGTTCGAAAGGAGGCAGGGTGAGCTTTTCCAAGACAAAGTTAAGGTCCCAAGCTGGTGTTGGTGCCCTTCTGGGGGCCTCAATTTGCTAGCCCCTATGAGGAACTGCAGAGGGTGTAAAAAAAGTGGTTGCTCAGTGGGAAAATGAGCAGAAATAGCAGAGGCATGAATTTTTATAGAGGAGAAAGAGAGACCACTGTGTAGTAGGTCAGCCAAATAATCCGGGATGAGAGGGATGGAGGGCTGTGCCGTATTGGCCCCCTTAGTCTCCTTAGCCTGGATCCAGGTGCAGAACCTTTTCCATTTGTCTACATAAGACTTTCTGGTGCTAGGGCATCTGGCCTCTCGGATAACATCCAGAACCTGTTTAATGAGGATGGCAGATTGGTCAGGTGTCAGGATATAAGCCAAGCTGCCAAACTGAGTGTTTGCAATTGAGGGTGCATGAATTCCCCTTCCCTCTGCGTTAGGAGGTTTGGAATCTGAGGAAGATTCCATGGAGGCAGCGGGGGCAAGCTGTGCAGCAAGGGGTACCAGTGCTGTCTGGGCCAGTCTGGAGCTATGAGAATGGTCCTTGGTTTTTCCTCCCTTATTTTGAGCAGTACCCTGGGAATGAGAGGTAGGGGAGGAAAGGCACAGACCGAGATATTTACCCAGGGGAAAGACAAGGCATCCACATTCCATGCCATGCAGTGATGCTCCCTGGTGCTGAATTTGCTGAGCTGATGGCTGGTGTGGGAGGCAAAATGGTTAACCTCCAGGGTCCCCCATTTCTGAGTTATTTTGAAGAAAGTGTTTCTGTTGCGCTGCCACTCGTGGGCTTTCTGCTTAATTGGTCTGCCAGGGAGTTGAGAGAGCCTGGCAGGTATTGTGCTAACAGGTGTAGCTGCACGAAAGAGGCTGTGAACCAAAGGGTCATGGCCAGCCTGCACAGCGGGTAGGAGTGAATCCCTCTCTGCTTGTAGATGCACCACATCACAGTGGTGTTGTCTGTTTTGATTAGTTGAACCCTTGGAGAGAGAAGGGGTTTGAAAGTTATCAAGGTCTGCTGCACAGCCATCATCTGTTTTTGACTGTGTTGTCAACATGTGTTGCTGGGGGTTCCACTGGCCCTGTATGCACCTGCTGTCCAGGTGTGCACCCCAAGCATAGTCTGATGCATCTGTGGTGAGGGTCTGGGTGGCAGGGTGTGGGAAGAAGGGCAGTCCCTTGTTGTGGGAGCAGGATGTTACCCACCAAAGAAATTCCTTCCTCAGGCAAGGAATAATAGGCAGAAGAGTTTCCAGATCTTGAGAATGTTGACACCAAAGGCTCTTTAGGAACCACTGAAGTTTCCTCATATGCAGTCTGGCATATGGAATGAGGAGTATGCAGGATGCCATGAACCCCAGGGCTTGCAGGATTTTCCTTGCAGAAAGCTGGATCCTGGTGGCCAGTTGAGAGAAGTAAGCTGATAGGAAAATGTGTTTTTCTGGTGTGAGGCATTCCACCTGGGATGCTGTGTTCAGACTTGCTCCCAGGAAGATTATCCTTTTGGTGGGTACCTGTTTGGATTTCTTTTCATTGATTGCGTACCCTAGGGAGGTTAGTAGGTCCTTTACAAAGGCCAGGTCTTTGAGGAGCTTTTCCTGGCTGTCTGCCTGAATAAGGTAGTCCTCTAAGTAGGGGTAAATTTGAATATTTCTTTGTCTGCAAAAGGCAATGGCCCGAGCCAGGCATTTTGTGAAAACTCTTGGAGCAGTAGATAAGCCAAAGGGAAGCGCAGAGAACTGAAAGTGTTGAGATCCAGCCCTGAAGTGGAGATATTTTCTGCAGGACTCCCTGATGGGAATGTGGAGGTAGGCCTCTTTTAGGTCCAGGGTGTCTAGCCAAGCGTCCATGGAGAGCATGGGTAGCAACTGCTGGAGGGTGAGCATTTTGAATTTTGGGATCACCAGGAAGGTGTTTAGAAGGGACAGATCGAGGATGGGGCACCAGGTGCCCTCTTTTCTGGTCACCAGAAAAAGTCTGGAGTAGAAGCCTTGGCCTATCTGCTCTGCAGGAATGTGCTCTACTGCCCCCAGGGAGAGCAGGGAATGGATTTGCTTTTCAGCCTCTGCCCACTGATTTGGTGGTAGTTCTGGGAACCCTTTTGGGGTTGCAAAGGTGTGGAAGGAGAATTTGTACTCCTGAGACACAATGTTCAGAACCCATTGGTCCTTGTTAATGGTGGCCCAGGTGCTTGAGTGATAGGAGAGTTTTCTTCCTAGGGGTATTTGGGCAGAGGAGAGGTTGGGTGGGGGTGAGTCATTGAGTTCTTACCATAAGGGGGTGGCTTAGAACTCCCTGGCTTTGAAGTGGAGGCAGTCCACTGCTTAGATCTCTGCAACCCCTGGGACTGCTGTCTGGGGGGGGGGGGGGGGGGGGCTGTTTCCACGGGGCTTAAGCTGGCCCTGTTTACTAGGAGCAGGAATGGACCAGTGTTTGGAGGGAAAATGCCTGCTGAGCCTAGGGGGCTGTACCTGTAAGAAATCTTTAACAGTCTGCATAGATTTTGCTTTTTCTTCCATCTGTTTTAAGACCTTTTCTGCTTTAGTACCAAATACGTTATCTTTGTGCAAGGGTGCATCCAACAATTTTGATTTGACATGATCTGGCAGGGGTTGTCCCTTAAGCCATGCGTGTCTTCTAATGACAGATCCAGTGACTGCAGGACTGCAAGAAGCTTATAGGGCATCAAAACCACGGTGCAAAGTGTGTTTAGTTACTTGACCAGCAGAATGCATCAACTCCTGTAAATCTTTAGATTCTGCCCAAGCATGAAAGGAGGAAATTTTTTGTTTAAGGAGTTCCAAGGTATATGGCTGATATTTAAGCATATGGAACTGACAATTTAGTGCCCTGATAGCAAGAGTTGCTGAGGTGCATACTTTTTTACCCCATCTGTCCAGTGCTGGAATCCCTGTCTGAGGGGGTGGGATTCTTAGCTGAGGTAGCTTTAATCCCTTTTGGCCCTTGGGTAATGACCTCAGGGTTCGCTGTTGGATTTTTAAAAATATATTTGTGAGAGTCAGGGACTCTGTAGTACCTGTCTGGTTTTCTGGGAGCAGGAGTGAGGGTGTCTGGAGTCAAGCTGGATTCAAAGGAAGACATCACATCCAGGACTGGGGGGATGGCTAAGAACCTGTGTTGTGGAAGGTCCAGGAACTCTCCGAGTCTCTTTTTAGACTGTGGGTAGTCTTGACTCTCCCATTTGAAATGCTCCCTTAAAGTATGCAGGGTTTCCCCAAAGGAAAAATACTCTGGGGGAGAGGCTGAAGGAATGGGTTCCTCTGCATCAGAATCCTCATATGTGGAGAGGGGTTGCATGTCTTCATAGTCAGATGCATCGGATCCATCTGACTCTTGTTCAGACAAAACTACTGGAGACAGTTCTCTTTTCCTTTTTGAGGGAGTGGCTTGACTTCCCCTAATCAGCATGATAAGGTCTTCTGCCATTTTAAGGATTTGAGACTGAGGCAAGGGAGCAATCGCCTGAGAATGGGTAGTCGGTTTCTTAGGGGTGGTGCGACTCCTGGGCCTAATGAACTCGGTTTTGGAAAGAACGGTAGCCATGAAAGAAGACGTTGGTTTGTGTCGGGATTCGGTGTTGCGAAGGACTTCCACTGAAGCCAGTGCCTGCACAGTGGCCCATCCAAGGTAGAGATGACTGCAGGATCCTTAGATGAAGAAGAGTTCTGTGGAATACCGGACTCTGGAAGGGTTTCGGTAGCATCCTGTGAATTTAACTGAAGTGGGCATCAGGGGCTGCGAAAGCGCCTCACTGAGTTCCGGAGGACTGACAACCAACTTAACGGAAGCGTTGTCGGAAGGTTTGGTCCTGTGTGGTCTGTCTCTGCCTTTATCTTTGTGTTTTTTCAGAAGATCTGCTGTTGGATGGCTTACCAAAGCCATATCAGAATTTGAGGACTGTAAACAGAAATATCTGGCTACAGTAAGGGCCTGACGATGAATAGTTCTGGTGTTAAAGCACAGAAGTGACAACGAGAGATGTCGTGGTCTGGGCCTAGACAAGTGACGCAGTAAGAGTGTAAGTCCCAGTGTGGTATTTGCTTTCCACAGGTGAGACAATTATTAACTTTTTCTGACATCAGTTAGTGCAAGAAAAAGGCTCCCCCAACAGGGTACATAGCTTTCGAAGACTTCAACTTCAATTCAGAAACAAAACTCAGGTAGCGGCCAACCGGAACTCGTACAAACTGCTTCTGCTTTGGGCTCCACGGCAAGAAAGACTGATGTAATGGCATCGGCTGCCTTCCTTTATATCACTGACGACCCAACGTCAGTCCTCAAGTGACAGCAACCGACGCAGAAATACTAAGTCTCTGGTATTCAGGCCGGCCGAGGGCTACCCTGTTATTAGTGAAAGAGGACAGATGTGATGTCCATTTACAGAAAGACAGAGGAAGTAGAACGCACAAAACTCTGAAATATTTGAATTCATCAAAAATATAAAGGGGTGTGTGGCCTAATACTATGTGAGTGCATTATACTTACAAGAGACAAACTATACCCAAATCCTAGGTGTGTTACAAAGTTAGTGTTTCAAGAAATGCTTGCACAAACTTTTTTTTTCTACACAAAACAAAGATTAAGATAATTCCTCTAAACCTGGAAGCTTCTTGTTGAAGATGTAGTAAAGGTGTGCAAGGTACACAAGAAAATATTTTTGGTTATTGTCAAGTTTAGTTAGTGTTAGAGACAGACTGGCAAACATGACATTACAAAAGGATACACAGATTACAAAAAACTTGTGCTATTAGAGTAGGATGACACTCAAAGCAGCCAAGAGCTACTCTGTTTTTAATGCTGCTGGTACCAAAGAAAAACTGTAACTGAAGAGATCAAAACCCATACTACTTCTAACAGTGAGGGATGTAATTTAGAAAATAAACGATTATAGGAAGTTGAACTGCAAAGAAAACTTCATGCCAAAAATATTTACTTATGTAGGTACATGGGGAATGTACAGGTAATTAACAAGTTTAAGATCAACTTAAGGTGTTAAAGGGGTTGATAAGGGATTGAGAATAAACATTTTTACACTTTTATCATGTAAAATTTTGCAATGTGATAAACCGATATTGAAACACACTGCTAACCATATGCTTAAAACTGCTACTATAACATTTAATTGTATAAGCAATATATGATTACTTTTCTTTTTGAAGTTAGCTGAAGGTGTCCAACCACTATTTTAGTTAAGTTTCATGTTTTACTGTATCAATAACTACTGTTAGTCAAATGATGCATTATGAGATTAATTTAGAGAGAGGTGCTTTACTTACACATATTTGATAACTGACACACTGAGTTTACACCCTATGGACTACTTTACAATAATGTAACTGCAGTAGGTAAATGATTATTTGAATATATGTTTAAACTGTTTAGATAATTTTATATATTGTTATTGAAGTTAACAGCTATTGCTGGCAAAAAAAAAATGATTAAGAGCGAAGCAAACATCAGAGACTTCAGTGAGGAAGGCAAGAGTCCTACACCAGAGAGTCTTGAATCTGACTGGCAGGCAATCTATTACTTGAGGACAGTAATGAGAAACAGTATGATGCTGGGTTTGGACCTAGCACCTCGTGCCAGAATCCAGGCACCCACTAAAATCACATCCAAGTGTGCTATATAAGATGCAGAAATGGTTGCCAGCAAATCTCTGCATCTCTACCAAGAGCGTGCATGGAAGGAGTCGGCACCACTGTCTAACCTAAAATGAGGGCAAACATCACTGCAGCCAAGGGATATTTTTAAGAGGCCAGATCTCGCCTTGGAACCATAGGCCTCCACATACCTCATATCTCCGTCGAATAACAGATGCATTCCAGACAGTTTACCCTTGGCATACTCTTTTCTGTCCTTCACCTTTCTCTTTAGCTGATAGGTGCTTGGTAGCAAGGCAGGTTTTAAGCCTTAACTGCCTGCAGAGATGGGTGATGTAAATCACTGGCAACTATCAGGTTTCAAATCCATATTAAACAGACTGTCACAGTCTGAGATGGATAGTACAGTTGTGTAAGTTGCATTTACTCATAATATTAGATGTCTGAATTCCTCACTGCTGCAGTAGCCCTTAAGCTATATGGGTTGAATATCAAAGCCTAACCTTCCTGGGAGGAGGGAGGAGGAAGGATATGGATACAAGAGCCCCTGGAAAATGTTCCTAGCAAAAGTTCAGCCTGGAAAGTACAGTTGTGTACACTTGCAATAAATGTAGACGTTTGAGTGTATTCACTGTTGCAGTCATCACATTTGGGTTATCCTGCCAGGGGTAGCCCTCAGTCGACCCAAACACCAGAGGCTTAGTAATTCTGCATTGGTTGCTATCACTCCAGGACTGATGTTAGGTCATCAGTGGTATAAAATCAGGCAGCCAACGCCATTACACCAGTTTCTCTTGCCCTGTTAGGAGCCCCCCAAATAGGCAGCTAGGTTATGGTGGAAGAACACCACCAGTAGAAAGTAAATACCAAACAATCTCTGTAACGAGAGAGGAAGAGAGAGAGAGAGAGAGACAAGGGGGATGGAGGGAGAGAAACCAGGACTGCAACACTGAATACACTAGAACATCTACATTTATGGTAAGTGTACACAACTGTACTATGTTCTTCATGTTTCACTGTTGCAGTCATCACATTTGGGTTGATTCCCAAAGCTGAAGAAAAGGGTGGATGCAGTCAAGAAGACTGTGGGCTGGCTAGGATGCCCTGCAAGACTGCGGTGGCAAAGCCTGCCCTGTATTGGGAGAAGATAGGCAGGTGGTAATGCTTGGTGAAAGTATGAACAGATGTCCATGTTGCAACCTCCAGGATGTCCCTGGTGGGGACCCCTCTGAAAAAGGCTGCAGAGGTGGAGGTTGCTTTGGTGGAATGTGTCCTGACCCCCTTTGGGGGTGGTTTCCCATGCTGTCTGTAGCAGAAATTAATGCAGTGTGCTATCCATTTGGAGATTGTTTGTTTGGATATGGCCTTGCCCTCTGCTCCTGCTCTGAAGCTGACTAGCAATTGATCAGTTTTTATGAAAGATTTAGTCCTGTCCAGATAGAATCTTAGCTGTCTGTGCATACCTAGAGAGTGCAGAATCTTTCCCCCTTGTTTTGTGGGTTAGGGAAAAAGGAGGGCAAATGTATGGATTGGTTGAGAGCCACACTGGACACCACTTTAGGCATTAAAGACGGGTTATTCCTGAGTGAGACTCTGTCAGCATGGAAAATGATGAAGGGCTCTGCAGCCATGAGTGCTTGTAGCTCTGACACTCTTCTAACTAAAGTGATGGCCAGAAGCAAGGCTGTTTTCCAAGAGAGAAATTTTAAATCTGCTGAGGCTGCAGGTTCAAACGGGGGTAGGGTGAGCTTTTCCAACACAAAGTTAAGGTCCCAAGCTGGGGTAGGAGCTCTTCTGGGTGGCCTTAAGTTGTTAGCCCCTCTTAGAAACTGTTTGATGAGAAGGTGTGAGAAGAGAGGAGGCTCTGTGCTGTAATGAGCAGAGATGGTAGAGGCATGAATTTTAATAGAAAAGAAAAGATAGACCCCTGTGTAGTAGGTCTGCCAGGTAATCTAGGATGAGAGGTAGGGAGAGCTGTGCAGTGCAGGCTCCCTTAGCCTGGATCCAGGTGCAAAACCTTTTCCACTTGTCAACATAGGATTTCCTAGTGCTGGGGCATCTGGCCTCATGTATAACATCTAGGACTTGTTTGATTAGGCTGGCAGCTTGAGGGGTGATCAGGGAATAAACCAGGCTGCCAGGTTGAGGATCTGCAATTGGGGATGCATGCATTCTCCATTCCTCTGGGTTAGGAGTGTTGGGATCTGAGGTAGGTGCCATGGTGGCAGGAGTGACAGGCTGCGCAGCAGTGGGTACCAGTGCTGGCATTGCCAGTCTGGGGCAATCAGGATTGCCCTCGGTTTTTCTTCCCCTTATTTTGAGCAGTACCCTTGATATGAGTGGTAGAGGGGGAAATGCATAGACTGAGAGGTTTACCCACTGGAAGGATAGAGCATCCACTTTCCAGGTCTTGCTGTGAGGTTCCCTGGTGCAGAACTTTCTGAGCTGATGATTGGAGTGGGAAGCAAAAAGATCAACCTTTGGGGTGCTCCATTTCTGGGTTACAAGGGTGAAGGTTCTGTGGTCTAGCTGCCACTCGTGTGGGTCTACAGGTTTCTGCTTAAGTTGTCTGCCAGAGTTTAGACAGCCTGGCAGGAATTGTGCTAGCAGGTGTAGTTGCATGGCTGAGACCGTGTGCCAAAGGGTCATGGCGAGCCTGCAGAGAGGATAAGAGTGAGTCCCTCCCTGCTTGTTGATATACTACATCACTGTGGTGTTGTGTGTTTTGATCAGTAGAGGCCCCGGGGAGAGTAGGGGTCTGAAGGCTGTCAGGGCGTGCTGAACAGTTAACATATCTTTTTGGTTGATGTGCAGATGTATTTGATTTGGATTCCAATGGCCTTGAATGCACCTGCCATCCAGGTGTGCACTCCAGGCATAGTCTGATGGGTCTGTGGTGAGGGTCTGGGCGGCGTGGGGTTGTGAGATGTGAAGTCCCTTGTTGTGGCTGCGAATCTTCATATTCAGATGCATCAGAGTCATCGGACTCCTGTTCAGATAAAACTACTGGGGAGAAGTCTCTTTTTCTTTTGGAAGGGGTAGCCTGGCTTCCCCTAATAAGCATAATAAGGTCTTCCACCATTTAAAGCATTTGAGATTAAGGCAAGGAAGCAGGCGCCTGAGCTTGGGTCGTCAGTTTTTTGGGTGTGGTTTGTACCCTGGGCCTTAGAAACGCGGTAGTTTTAGAAAGAACGGAAGACGCGAAAGAAGTCGTCGGTCTGTGTCGAGTATTGGCAGTGTGAAGTACTTCCACAGGATCCTTAGTCGAAGAGCCTCGCGGCATACTAGTCTCCGAAGGGGTCTCGGTAGTGGCCTGCAAATCCACAGAAGCAGGCATCAGGGGCTGAGAAAGCGCCTCACTGAGGACCGGAGAACTGATGACTTGCTTAGCGGAAGCATCGTCGGCAGTGTTGGACCTGTGCGGTCTGTCTCTGTCTTTATCCTTATGTTTTTTGGTAGTTGGATTGCTTGCCAAAGCCATATGGGAATTCAAGGACTGAGAGCGAAAATATCTAGCTACAATAAGGGCCCGATAACGTATAGTTCTAGCGTTGAACAAAGCACAAAAGCGACAGAGGGGGACATCGTGGTCTGGGCCTAAACAGGTGACAGTAAGAATGGAAGTCTCAGTGTGGTATTTGCGTTCCACAGGTGAGACAATTAACTTTTTCTGACATTGGTTAGAGCAAGAAAAAAGGATCCCCAATGGGGTACTTAGTTTTAGAAGACTTCAATTTCAATTTGGAAATGAAAACTCAGGTAGCGGCCGACCAGCACAAGTGCAAACTGCTTCTGCTTCGGGCTCCTTGGCAAGAAAGACTGATGTAATGGTGTCAGCTGCCTGATTTTATACCACTGATGACCTGACAGCAGTCCAGGAGCAACAGCAACCAACACAGAAATACTAAGCCTCTGGTATTCGGGCCGACTGAGGGCTACCCCTGGCAGGATAACCCAAATGTGATGACTGCAACAGTGAAACACGAAGAACATCTACCCCTTTCCAGTATGCCTTTGAAGAAGACAAGGCTCTAGTAGAATTTGCCTGATACTGCCTGGAATGGTTCTGCCATGGTGGGAACAACAAAAAATATATATAGCCAAGTGCAGCCACCTAGAAACTGTTTAGACACAGGGTGTCCCTTTTTATCCCACTGATAAGAAATAAATAGCGGATCAGCTTTTATACAGGTGTTACTTCTGTCAAGATATTACACAAGCTGCCTATGCACATCCAAAGTATGCAGAATCATTTCTCCTTGGTAGAAACCTGTGAGAGTCATGGCTTGATTCAAAGTAAATCCTGAAAATACTTTGGCCATGAATAGGTTCGCAGGTAAGTACTAGGCTAGTTGCCCTTGTATGTCATTTTAACCTGTTAGTTTTCCTTTTGGTGCTGAAATAACCTAACCTATTTGGTTATACACTGGCCTTACCCATCCCATGATCAATAATTATAAATTACCCCTAATGAGAATAACTGGGATCATACCATAGATGATTTGATGGGATCCATGTATGGGATAAAGCATTCAGGAGCTGCTGTCCATTAGAAGTACAGGGGTCAGTCCTGGGGTAGATTTTCTGTTTCCCATTCATAGATGTAACTTGCACTTAAAAATGAACAGGGATGAATTTTTTTTTATGTGGCTGGGGAGTCTGTTCCACAGGAGCAGTATCCTCTGCAAGATAATCCTGTCCTACCAACCATTCTGTTGATGTTGCAGAAGAGGTTTAGATCCCTAGACAGTGAACGTCAGATGCCATTTGACTTGCAGATGTGCAGTAAATCTAACAGTAATCGGTTGGAGGATGCCTTGTATGCCAAACACAGATCACCTCTTAGCAGTCTGTAGGATACCGATAATAGTGACAGAGCCTTGATTTGGTCCATGTAGGACATGTCATTTAGGCCTTGCATCCTTTTGGTAAGGTATCTCTGTAGCTGTTACAGTTGTTGCATGTGTCTGGACAGATACATGCCAAAGGGGACAATTCAATGATTAGCTTTATGAGGGCTAAGTAAGGAGAAAGAGTAGTTGTGTAAAAATCTTGCCATAACTATAAATGTCCTTCTCTTCTATGCTGCAGTATTCTTAACATGGGGGAGATCCTCCGCCCAAGTGACCCAACGTTTGGCCAGCATACAACAGCTTTCAGCTACTGCAGGTATGGTGGATGTCGCACACATGGCCTGGTGAACACCAGCCATAAAAGGATGTCCACACGTACAATCCTCAGAACTGAAATGCCCCAGCAGAAACACCAGTGTAAGGAAATCAAAAATAACCTGCCATCCAAGGAAAGAACAAGGTATAGGGGGGGAAGGAGGGAGGGATAGAATACTGCAACATAGAAGAGAAGGACATCTATGCTTATGGTAAAATTTTACACAATCTATGTCCTTCTATTCTAATGTTGCAGCATTATTAACATGTGGGAGAATATCAAAGCTTAGGAGGAACCCTGTGAGGAGGAAGGAACAGAGGAACTTTCTACAAAGCCAAGAAGGATGGCTATAGCAAACCCAGCCCCAGCTTTACAAATACTATCCAGCTTTTAATGCTTGGTGAAAGTAAGAACAGAAGACCAAGTGACAGCCTCCAAGATGATGCTAGTATCCAAACCTTTAAAGAAGGCACCAGAGGAAGCTAGAGACCTAGTAAAGTGAGCCTTTACAGGAACAGGGAGACTATTACCATGAAACACATAAAACAAAATTGCCTTAGAAATCCAAGAGGAAATAGTCTGCTTGGAAACAGGCAAAACTCAGAGCCCTGGGATGAAAAAGAAAAACGTGATCAGATTTTCTGATAGTCTTAGTTTTACCCAAATAACACCAGAGTTGTCTATGCACATCCAAGGTATGCAAGATCCTCTCACTGGAGGATTGTGGAGAAGGGAAAAACTGGGCAACTAAATAGACTGATAAAGACAACTCATTCACCACCTTGGGAATTAAGGAAGGATTAGTACACAAAGAGACCCTATCCTTATGAAAAACAAGAAAAGGTGGAGAAGCCATCAAAGTTTGAATCTCACAAACCCTCTTAGCAAAGGTTAAAAGCTAGTAAAAAAACTGTTTTCCAGGTACAAAATTCTAAGGAAGCTAAAGCTGCAAGTTCAAAAGGGGGCTAAAGTTAGCTTCTCTAAGATAATTCAAATCTCAAGGAGGTTGAAGTGGTTTCCTGGGAGGATTAATGTGAAGAACAACTTTGAGAAAAAGTTTTACTTGCAACCTAGAAGCTAAAGGGGCCGTCAATGGTAGACAAGCAGAAATGGCTGACAAGTGAACTTTGACTAAGGAATAAGCCAAACCACTGTTAAGTAACTCACTCAAGGAGGAAAGAACAACTGGGATATCCACTGAAAGTGAATCCAGATTACATGGAAGACATCAAGTAGAAAATCTCTTCCATTTAGATAAGTAAGTTTCCCGATACTGGCTAAGGCTCTGGCCACCCCTATAGAGCCTTTTTTAGGCAAGGTTCAAATGACAAATTCACCACCGTAACCGGTACAAGCAAGCAAGATCTGAGGGTAATGCTACTCAGTGCTAGAAGTCTAAACCTCAAAATGCATTCACTTGAGGCACTCCTTAAAATGAAGAACATCGACATCTGTGCAGTGACAGAGACCTGGTTCAATGCTCCAGAGAGCACCACTGCATTACCAGGCTATAATTCAAACCACACCTTTCAGCCACCTAACCTGGACCGAAACACTAAAGGTGGAGGCTTGTCCATATTCATTAAGGATATCCACACCTCCAGGCTAGTTGCTCAGCATAATGCATCTGAGATTATCCAAGTGCAACTAACTCTGAGCAAGACCGCAATCCAAATTGTAACTTGCTACAGATCCCCCACCATTCCCACTCCTTATTTCTTGATACACTGGAAAATAGAGTTCCTATTAGAATGACGAAAATGTATTTTGTCGAATGCGTTTTCATCGACAACTAAACAGCGAACAGGCAAAACAGCGAAGTGGCTGTTCAGCAAATTCCTTCCCTGGGAAAGAAGTCACTTGACCACTTCGTTAGTTTGCTGTGTTCTGCACTGTAGTGTGATCTCAGAGATTCCCTTCTCCAGTATAGCTCCTGAACGTAAATGTGCAACAGTTACTGACCTTAGGGATAGGGTGCAGGTTAGGTAAGTGCATATGTATCAAACTGTTTACTTTTTTTTTTTTTTTTGCGTTAGATGTACGGTTGAGTTAAGTGCATATGTGTTTTAAGCTGTTTACTTTTGTTTTGGGGGGTAGAATTAGGGTTAAGGTAAGTGTGTATGTGTTTGGAACTGTTTATGTAAATGTGCAACAGTTACTGACCTTGGGGTTAGGGTGCGGGTTAAGGTAAGTGCATATGTTTTAAAATGTTTACTTTTTTTTGCATTAGATGTATGGTTGAGTTAAGTGCATATGTGTGTTCAGCTGTTTACTTTTTTGGGGGGGTAGAATTAGGGTTAAGGTACGTGTGTATGTGTTTGGAACTGTTTACAGTTTTTTTTTTTTTTGGTTGGAACAGCGATTTCTTTCCCTAGGAAAGAAATCGCTGTTCTGAGGTGTCGATATTTTCAGCTTTCACTGAAATAGGGTCAATTAAACATCTTCGCTGTTTTAAGTGTTCGATTTGTAATATAGATCTGGAAAATATTAGGGTACAACCCAACACCCTAATAATGGGCGATATCAACTATCCCACCATTAACTGGGAAAACTATTCATGTACCAACTCTTTTGCTCAATGTTTTCTGGAATTCATAAAATCCAACACCTTGGATCAACTTATCCACACCCCCACCAGGGGCAGCAATATCCTAGACCTGGTCATTACCAACATGGGTGACCGGTCTTCCAAACCAGAGGTCAATTCCTCGTTGGTCAGATCCAACCACAAGCTAATCAGCCTAGACATCCACATCCCGCCCCCAGCCCCCATTAGGGAAACCACCATAAAAATATTTTCCAAAGCCAACTCTACGCTTCTTAAGACAGAAGTGGCAAACTTCACAACACCCATGCAGATGGACAGTAGAGGTATGACTGCTGAATCCTACACAAATGCACTTTATAAGCACTTACACGACTGCATGTATCGTGCTATCCCTAACAGAACCAAGATGTTATCCTCCAAAAAAAGGAAGCCAATCTGGTGGCCCCCTGCCATAAACAAACTCTACAACAGAAGAAAGAAACTGTTGCAAAAAAGAGTAAAATCTCATGACGGGAAGAACTCCCTGGTCATCCTCAGTAAGAAGCTGAGATCCCTCATAAAATCTTCCAAAGCTAGTTATGAAAACAAAATTGCCACTGATTCTAAAGACAACCACAAAGCATTATATACCTATGTCAAGAATCTCAATGGCAACACTCAGATCTGCTCTGAGTTACAGCACAATGGCACTAAATATACAGAACAAACTGATATTGCCAACATCCTGGTAGATAGGTTCAGTGCTAACTTTACCACCACCCCCCACCCCCTAAAGGGCCTATCTCTATACCAGAAGAATGCAAAGTTCCTGTAATCATGGCTGCACAGGTAAAAACCACACTCTCCAAAGCCAAGAACACAGCATCCATGACAACATCCCAAGCTGCGTTCTACATAAACTTACAGAATGAACTGGCACCCCACCTAAGCACCATGTTTAATCGTAGCCTCACCTCAGGCTTTGTGCCTACTGAATGGTGCACAGCGACACTTACCCCACTGCACAAAGGGGGAGCCACTACGGACCCCAGGAACTAACCCACATTAGCCTAAAGAGCCTGGTCTGCAAGGCCATGGAACATATCATTATGGAACTTATAAACAAAGACATTGGTAGTCTCCAAACTCTGGACCCCATCCAGTTTGGGTTTGTAAAAGGCAGATAATGTCTCCTAAACCTGATTGACTTCTTTGAAGCAGTCACCAAAGCCATAGCCGAGGGTAAGGTGGTTCACACAGCCTATCTAGATCATGCCAAGGCTTTTGACATCATCCCCCACTCTGGAATTATAGATAAACTCACTAAACCAGGTATAAATCCCTATGTCACAAGATGGGTTGCCAACTGGCTCACTGACAGAACCCACACTGTGAAAGTAGCAGACTCCAAATCCGATTTCAGACCAGTGACAAGTGGAGTACCACAGGGTTCAGTCCTGGGTCCTCTCCTGTTTGGTATCTACTTTTCTGAAGTACAGGCTAACACAGAAGGTCTTTTGCGAATGAAGTTCACAGATGACTGCAAACTAGGAGCCATAATTGAAACTCCTAACAATGTGGACATCCTACAAACAGGTCTCATTGAGACAGATGACTGGTGTCAAAGCCATGGCCTCAACTCAATCCCAAAAAGTGCATTGTCATCACCTGTGGTAAAAACCCTGTATCCATGAACTACCACATAGGTGGTAGTCTACTTAACACCGAAAGTGTGATAAGAGACAGTACAGTTGTGTACACTTACCATAAATGTAGATGTTCGAGTGTATTCACTGTTGCAGTCATCACATTTGGGTTATCAGCTTGCAGTAGTCCTCAGTCGGCCTGATTATCAAAAGTCTTAGGTCCTTCATCGATTGCTGTCTCATCTTCCATGACGTCAGGTAGTCAGGGGTGTAAAGCATGCAGCCGATGCCATTACATCAGTTTTTCTTGCCCCAGATGTTAGGTGCCTCCCTAATGGAAAGCAATTAAATATATATATGCAAGGTTATACCTCCAACAAAAAAGCAAATACACCAAAAACCTTTTAAGCATAGTGAAGGAGAATAGAGGTATAGCCAAAAGAAGTCAGGGGGCTGGAGGGAGGGTAACCAAGACTGCAACAGTGAATACACTCGAACATCTACATTTATGGTAAGTGTACACAACTGCACTATGTTCTTTGTGTTTCACTGTTGCAGTCATCACATTTGGGTAGATTCCCAAAGCTAAGGATGGGAGGAGGAATTTAGATAGCATTAGGACCAGCTTTAAGGCCCTTCAAGACTGCAGTGGCAAAACCAGCTCTGGATTTAGAGAAAATAGGCATATGATAATGCTTGGTGAAAGTATGTACCGAAGTCCAGATAGCAGCTTCTAGGATGTCCCCGGTACGGACACCTCTGAGAAAGGCTGTAGAAGTAGATGCCGCCCTGGTTGAGTGTGGTCTTATCCCCTGTGGGATAGGTTTTCCATGGTGCTTATAGCAGAAATGAATGCAATGGCCTATCCATTTAGAAATGGTTTGCTTTGAAATGGCCTTCCCCTCTGCCCCTACAGCAAATGTCACCAGCAGTTGTTCAGATTTCCTTTGAGGTTTAGTCCTGTCCAAGTAAAATCCAAGTTGTCTGTGCACATCTAAGGAGTGCAGTATCTGTTCCCTTTTGTTCTGTGGATTAGAAAAGAAGGTTGGCAAATGAATGGACTGATTAAGAGCCACACTGGATACTACCTTGGGCATGAAGGAGGGATTGGTCCTGAGTGACACCCTGTCTGCATGAAAGATGACGAAAGGCTCCACTGCCATAAGGGCTTGTAATTCAGATAGCCTTCTTGCTGAAGTGATTGCTAAACGGAAGGCTGTTTTCCAAGAAAGGAATTTTAACTCTGCACTTGCAGCTGGCTCAAAGGGAGGCAGAGTGAGTTTTTCCAATACAAAGTTTAGGTCCCGGGCTGGAGTTGGGGCTCTCCTGGTTGGTCTTAAGTTTTTGGCCCCTTTGAGGAACTGCTTGAGCAATGGCTGAGAGAAGAGGAGTGGTTCTGTGTTGTAATGAGCTGAAATGGCTGAGGCATGAATTTTGATGGAGGAAAAAGATAGGCCCTTGTGAAGCATCTCAGTTAAGTATTGAAGAATCTGAGGTAAACTGGGCGCTGCCGTGCCCATCCCTTGAGTTTGGTTCCAGGAACAGAATATTTTCCATTTTTTAGCATAAGCTTTTCTAGAACTAGGACTTCTTGCTGCCAAAATGACATCCAACACTTGTTTGCTGAGGGATGGTAATGGAGAGGTCAAGTAATTAGCCAGGCTGCCAGGTTCAGGGTTTGAAGTTGAGGATGGAGAATCTGGCCCTCCTGTTGGGACAGCAGGGTAGGGGTCTGAGGCAAGTGCCATGGTGCCAGCAGTGACACACTGCACAAGAAGTGGTACCAGTGTTGGCATGGCTAGTCTGGTGCAATCAGCATCGTCCTTGGTTTGTCCTGTTTGATCTTTAGTAGTATTTTGGAGAGGAGAGACAGAGGAGGAAAGGCATAAACTGATAGATTTTTGCAGTTGAAGGGCAGGGCATCTACTTTCCAACTTGTTTGTGAGGAGTCCTTGTGCAGAATTTGTCCAATTGGTAGTTCCAGGGGGAGGCAAACAGGTCTATATCTGGGCTCCTCCATTTGTTTATCAACATGTTGAAAATCTTTGGTTCCAGTTTCCACTCGTGTGGGTCCATGAGATTTCTGCTTAGTTCGTCTGCCAGTGTATTTAGCTTTCCTGGTAGGAACTGTGCCTGTAGATGCACTTAGTAGCTCAAGGCTGTGTTCCACAGAGCCATGGCTAGTCTGCAGAGGAGGTATGAATGGGTCCCCCCCTGCTTGTTTATGTACCACATAACAGTGGTGTTGTCTGTCCTTACCAGGCTGTCAGAGCATTCTGTACAGCTAACATTTCTTTTTGATTGATATGCATGTGCATTTAACTTGGGTTCCATTTGCCCTGAATGCACTTCCCTGCCAGGTGAGCCCCCCATGCATAGTCTGATGCATCTATTTTAGGGTTTGGGCAGCAGGGGGTAGAGTGAATGGTGGTCCCTTGTTTTGCTAGCAGGCCTCTGCCCACCAAAGGAAGTCTAACTGTAGGCAAGGTATGATAGGCATCATTACTTCTAGATCCTGAAAATGTTGACACCATAGACTTTCTAGATACCATTGTAGTTTCCTCATATGCAGTCTATATATGGAATTAGGAGAATGCAGGAGGCCATGAACCCCAATGCTTGCAGTATTTGCCTTACAGATAGCATGTTTTTTGTGGCCATTAGTTTGAAGTAAGCTGTCAAATGAATTTGTTTCTCTTGCGTGAGGAAAGTTATCTGGGAAGTTGTGTTCAAGCTTACTCCCAGGAATATAAGGTGTTGACAGGGTACAAGATGCGATTTATTTTTGTTTGTGGTGTAACCCAGACAAGTTAGCACCTTTTGTACAAATGCCGGATGAATCAAAAGTATGTCCTGGCTTTCTGCCTGAATTAGACAATCATCCAGGTATGGGTATATTTGAATACTTCTTTGCCTGCAAAATTCAATGACTGGAGCTAGGCACTTTGTGAAAACCCTGGGTGCAGTAGATAAGCCAAAGGGCAGTGCAGAGAACTGATAGTGCATGTAGCCTGCTTTGAAGCATAGGTATTTCTGCAAGATTCCCTGACTGGGATGTGCAGACAGGCTTCCACCAGGCATCCTCGCCTAGCATAGCAAGCAACTGGTGAAGAGTTAGCATCTTGAATTTTGGGATCACCAAAAAGGTGTTTAGGACAGAAAGGTCCAGGATAGGATGCCACGAGTTGTCTTTTCTGGGTACCAGGAAAAGTCTTGAGTAGAAACCTTGTCCCTTTTCCTCTTCTGAGACAGGCTGAATAGACCTTATGCTTAAGAGAGAGAGTACTTGCTTTTGAGCCTCTGCCCACTGATTTGGGGGTAGATCTGGCCAACTGTTTGGGGTTGGTAATGTGTGGAAGTGAAATCTGTATCCTTGGGAAACTATATTTAAGATCCATTTGTCCTGGGTAATTAGTTTTTTGTCTGCAGAGCAATCTTTCCCCCTAAAGGAGCAGTCAGTTTAGAAGGGCTTGGAGGTTTTAAAGTTAAGTCATTGAGACAGTTTACCATAGGTTCATAGGTAGGTACTAGGCTATTGGCCCTAGGGCCTATGCAAGCCTAGCCAAAAATGTACCCTGGCTTTCGCCACCCAAGAAAATTATTTTCCTGTGCCCCTGTCAAGCAGAACCACAGAAGTGATCCCCGGGGTGAATTTCCTATTACCCATCCAATCATCAAGATTTTTCTTGAAGAGTGCTAATAAGGAGCTCTGTTTGACATAGATAGGTAGTCTGTTCCAGAGTATGGGAAGTCTCTGGGACAGGAATCTATCCTCCAGCATGTTCTGTTTATTGTGGTGACAAGGTTTAGGTCCCTAGAGCGTGTAGCTTGGAGGGATTGGGATTTCTTTAAGTGGAGCATGTCCAACAGCTCTGGGTTTGACATAGCTTTGTATGTTAGGCAGAGATCGTCTCTGAGTAGGTGATATGCGACGGAGTAACGCTGGAGTTTTTTGAGACGATCTGTGTAAGGCATCTGTTTGAGGCCAGTAATCCTCTTTGTGAGGTATTTTTGCGGCCTTTCTAGTTGTTGTAGATGTCTTGTGAGGTACATACCAAAAGGGGCGTTGTACTCTATAATGGGTCTAATGAGTGATGAGTAGAGGGGAACAATGACCTCTTTTTTTCTGGATGAGAAACCTTTTGTGATGAGGTGTGCCATGTAGAAGGATTTCCTGACCACTTTGGCGATGTGATTATCAAAGGAGAGACTACTGTCCACCTGTGTCCCAAGGTCTCATCACACTTTTGGTGTTAAGTAGACTACCGCCTATGTGGTAGTTCATGGGTACAGAATTTTTACCAAAGGAGATGACAATGCACTTTTTGGCATTGAGCTTGAAACCATGTCTTTGACACCAGGCATCTGTCTCAGTGAGGCCCTTTTGTAGGATGTCCACATCGTTAGGAGTTTCAATTATGGCTCCTAGTTTGCAGTCATCTGTGAATTTAGTTAGCCAAAGACCTTCTGTGTTAGCCTGTACTTCAGAGAAGTAGATACCAAACAGGAGAGGACCCAGGACTGAACCCTGTGGTACTCCACTTGTCACTGTCTGATTTGGAGTCTGCTACTTTCACAGTGTGGGTTCTTTCAGTAAGCCAGTTGGCAACCCATCTTGTAACATAGGGATTTATACCTAGTTTAGTGAGTTTATCTATAATTCCAGAGTGGGGATGGTGTTGAACGCCTTGGCGAGATCTAGATAGGCTGTGTGAACCACCTTACCCTCATCCATGGCCTTGGTGACTACTTCAAAGAAGTCTATCAGGTTTAGGAGACATGATCTGCCTTTTACAAACCCAAACTATGTGGGGTCTAGGGTTTGGAGATCTCCAGTGTCTTTGTTTACGAGTTCCATGATGATACGTTCCATGGCCTTGCAGATGAGGCTCGTCAGGCTAATGGGGCAGTAGTTCCCGGGGTCTGTTGTGGCCCCCCCTTTGTGGAGTGGGATAACTGTCGCGGTGCGCCATTCAATGGGCACAAAGCCTGAGGTGAGGCTATGATTGAACATGGTACTTAGGTGGGGTGCCAGTTCATTCTGTAGTTCATGTAGAAGGCAGCCTGGGATGTTGTCAGGTCCCATGGATGCTGTGTTCTTGGCTTTGGAGAGTGAAGTTTTTACCTGTGCAGCCGTGATTACAGGAACTTTGCATTCTTCCGGTACAAAGATGGGCCCTTTAGGGGGTGAGAGGGGGGTAAAGTTAGCACTGAACCTATCTGCCAGGATGTTGCCAATATCAGTTGGTTCTGTATATTTAGTGTCATTGTGCTGTAACTCAGAGTAGATCTGAGTGTTGCCAGTGAAATTTTTAACATAGCTATAGAATGCTTTGTGGTTGTCTTTAGAATCAGTGGCAATTTTGTTTTCATAACTAGCTTTGGAGGATTTTATGAGGGATCTCAGCTTCTTACCGAGGCTGACCAGGGAGTTCCTCCAATCGTGGGGTTTTACTCTTTTTTGCAAAAGTTTCTTTCTTCTGTTGTAGAGTTTGCTTATGGCAGACCACCACCAGATTGGCTTCCTTTTTTTGGAGGATAGCATCTTGGTTCTGTTAGGGATAGCACAATCCATGCACTCGTGTAAGTGCTTATAAAGTGCATTTGTGCAGGATTCAGCAGTCATACCTCTATTGTCCATTTGCATGGGCGTCATGAAGTTTGCCACTTCTGTCTTAAGATGCGTGAAGTTGGCTTTGGAGAAATTTTTCACGGTTGTTTTCCTAATGGGGGTTGGGAGCAGGATGTGGATGTCTAGGGTGATTAGCTTGTGGTCGGATCTGACCAACGAGGAGCTGACCTCTGGTGTGGAACACCGGTCACCCATGTTGGTGATGACCAGGTCTAGGATATTGCTGCCTCTGGTGGGGGTGTGGATAAGTTGATCCAAAGCGCTGGAATTGATGATTTCCAGAACACATTGAGCAAAAGAGTTGGTACATGAGCATTTTTCCCAGTTAATGGTAGGGTAGTTGAAATCACCCATTATTAGAGTGTTGGGTTGTACCTTAATATTTTCCAGTGTATCAAGAAAAGAGGAGTGGGAATCCTGGGGAATGGTGGGGGGTCTGTAGCAAGCTACAATCTGGATTGCGGTTTTGCCCAGAGTTAGTTGAACTTCGATAATCTCGGATGCATTATGCTGAGCAACAATGTGTTTTAAGCTGTTTACTTTTGTTTTGGGGGGTAGAATTAGGGTTAAGGTAAGTGTGTATGTGTTTGGAACTGTTTACGTAAATGTGCAACAGTTACTGACCTTAGGGTTAGGGTGCGGGTTAAGGTAAGTGCATATGTTTTAAAATGTTTACTTTTTTTTGCATTAGATGTATGGTTGAGTTAAGTGCATATGTGTTTTCAGCTGTTTACTTTTTTGGGGGGGTAGAATTAGGGTTAAGGTACGTGTGTATGTGTTTGGAGCTGTTTACAGTTTTTTTTTTTTGGTTGGAACAGCGATTTCTTTCCCTAGGAAAGAAATCGCTGTTCTGAGGTGTCGATATTTTCAGCTTTCACTGAAATAGGGTTGATTAAACATCTTCGCTGTTTTAAGTGTTCGATTTGTAATATAGACCTGGAAAATATTATGGTACAACCCAACACCCTAACAATGGGCGATATCAACTATCCCACCATTAACTGGGAAAACTATTCATGTACCAACTCTTTTGCTCAATGTTTTCTGGAATTCATAAAATCCAACACCTTGGATCAACTTATCCACACCCCCACCAGGGGCAGCAATATCCTAGACCTGGTCATTACCAACAGGGGCGACTGGTCTTCCAAACCAGAGGTCAATTCCTCGTTGGTCAGATCCAACCACAAGCTAATCAGCCTAGACATCCACATCCCGCCCCCAGTCCCCATTAGGGAAACCACCGTAAAAAAATTCTCCAAAGCCAACTCTACGCTTCTTAAGACAGAAGTGGCAAACTTCACAACACCCATGCAGATGGACAGTAGAGGTATGACTGCTGAATCCTAGACAAATGCACTTTATAAGCACTTACACGAGTGCATGGATCATGCTATCCCTAACAGAACCAAGATGTTATCCTCCAAAAAAAGGAAGCCAATCTGGTGGCCCCCTGCCATAAACAAACTCTACAACAGAAGAAAGAAACTGTTGCAAAAAAGAGTAAAATCTCATGACAGGAAGAACTCCCTGGTCATCCTCAGTAAGAAGCTGAGATCCCTCATAAAATCCTCCAAAGCTAGTTATGAAAACAAAACTGCCACTGATTCTAAAGACAACCACAAAGCATTCTATAGCTATGTCAAGAATCTCAATGGCAACACTCAGATCTGCTCCGAGTTACAGCACAATGGCACTAAATATACAGAACAAACTGATATTGCCAACATCCTGGTAGATAGGTTCAGTGCTAATATTACCACCCCCCCCCCCCTCACCCCCTAAAGGGCCTATCTCTATACCAGAAGAATGCACAGTTCCTGTAATCATGGCTGCACAGGTAAAAACCACTCTCTCCAAAGCCAAGAACACAGCATCCATGACAACATCCCAAGCTGTGTTCTACATAAACTTACAGAATGAACTGGCACCCCACCTAAGCACCATGTTTAATCATAGCCTTACCTCGGGCTTTGGGCCTACTGAATGGTGCACAACAATGGTTATCCCACTCCACAAAGGGGGAGCCACCACGGACCCCAGGAACTAACCCCCATTAGCCTAAAGAGCCTGGTCTGCAAGGCCATCTTGTGACATAGGGATATATACCTAGTTTAGTGAGTTTATCTATAATTCCAGAGTGGATGATGGTGTCGAACGCCTTGGTGAGATCTAGATAGGCTGTGTGAACCACCTTACCCTCATCCATGGCCTTGGTGACTACTTCAAAGAAGTCTATCAGGTTTAGGAGACATGATCTGCCTTTTACAAACCCAAACTGTGTGGGGTCCAGGGTTTAAAGATCTCCAATGTCTTTGTTTATGAGTTCCATGATGATACGTTCCATGGCCTTGCAGATGAGGCTCGTCAGGCTAATGGGGCGGTAGTTGATGATTTCCAGAAAATGTTGAGCAAAAGAGTTGGTACATGAGTAGTTTTCCCAGTTAATGGTAGGGCAGTTGAAATCATCCATTATTAGAGTGTTGGGTTGTACCTTAATATTTTCCAGTGTATCAAGAAAAGAGGAGTGGGAATCCTGGGGCATGGTGGGGGGTCTGTAGCAAGCTACAATCTGGATTGCGGTTTTGCCCAGAGTTAGTTGAACTTGGATAATCTCGGATGCATTATGCCAAGCAACTAGCTTGGAGGTGTGGATATCCTTAATGAATATGGACACGCCTCCACCTTTAGTGTTTCGGTCCGGGTTTGGTGGCCGAAAGGTGTGGTATGAATTATAGCATGGTAATGCAGGGGTGCTCTCTGGAGCTTTGAACCAGGTATCTGTCACTGCACAGATGTCAATGTTCTCCATTTTAAGGAGTGCCTCGAGTGAGTGCATTTTGAGGTTTAGACTTCTAGCATTGAGTAGCATTACCCTCAGATTTTGCTTGCTTGTACCTGTTACGGTGGTGAATTTGTCATTTGAACCTTGCCTAAAAAAGGCACTATAGGGGTGGCAAGAGCCTTTGCCAGTGTCCGGAATCCCAAGGGCGACAGGTGCAGGCCATCTCTGGCAAAGCAGCGTGGTCTGTCGATCATGTCGTCCCAGGCAGACAGATACTAGATTTCCTTAGAATGACACCAGAAGCTTAGCCAATTGTTAAAGTCAATCATTTTGTCCTTGTACTGTGGTGTCATTCTGGGTGATGGCAGGATGCTACTCAGGGCTAGGGTCATACCGGCCTGGGCTACAAGATCAGAGAGCTCCTCCATGTCTCTTTTCATGTAGTCCAGGGAGAATGCCTCAGGTCATTCACACCAACATGGACAATGACAGAGTCATATTTGTACTTGTTGTGGAGTGACCTGAGTGCGTGCGTTATGTGGCAGATCCTGGCACCTGACAGGCAGCTGACAGTAACTTTTTCCTTGTTTAGCCTGGTGAGTGGAACATCAATGTGCCTGACTATAGAGTCACCTATGACTAGAGTGTTGGGTACATTATGCCTTACGGGCTGTAGTTGAGTGGCACACTGAGTATGTGGACTATGTGTCATTTGGGTTGTGTTGGAGGGTGGAGGTTGCTTGCATTTCTGCTTTGGAGGTCTCTGTTGTTTGGGCAGATTAGTACAGAGAGCCTCCGTGAATGTAGGTGTGTGTTTCGTGGTTCTGTGTGTGTGTTTAGGTTTTGAGGGACTATGTGATGAGTGTGGTGTGGTGCGGTGCAAGTGTTTACCTTCTCCTCTTGACTGTCTCAGCCTGTCTTTGGTAAAGAGAGCTTTGCTTCCAGTTTGGCTATATAAGTGCATCTCTCACAGGTCGTAGTGTTGGGTGGTAGGAGGAGAGGGTTGTCTGTGTACATGAGGCAATTGCTGCATTGTCTCAAGATGCCCAGATTCATCAGGTAGACAGGAGAAAACACCGTGAGCTGACCTTTAGACATGCCTGAATAGGTGCTTATTTATTAAGTATTAAAAACTGTTTTCCTCTAGACAAGTGAGGAAAGTTGAGTGCTGTAGTAATTTGTAACTTATTTAGTGCTTACAGATGAGTGCTAAAACTAAAAAGTTGGATAGTTGGAAGGGAAATTTTGAAAAACAGACTTTATGGCACCAGGAATAGTTTAACCCCAGTTAAGTGGGGGGGGACTTAGGAGCTCACAAACAGTCCTGGACACAGCAAATCTGTATCTGACCTGCCACAGGAAAGGGGGGAAGCAAGCTTAGAATTTTTTTTTTCCAGTAAAGTGGAAATGGAGAAAGCTGGAACAGAAGTTAATTCAACGTTAAAAATCTGTGTGGGTTGGCTTTCACAAATGTTCTCTATTAGATTGAGTGAACTAATGACACTAGACTGGGAGGAGTGTCAAAGATCAAATATACAGTATGGGCGGTCAACTGCAAAGCCACCAAGTATAAAAACACACAACACTAGGGTGGGTGGGGAAAAATTACAGTTCCTAGCTGTAGCCACTAAATGAAAGTTTTAAACAGATCAAGGAGCATACTAGAGAATGCTTTTAACAGACAAAAATGCACATAAAGGTTCGGACCTAGTCTTACTACTCCCTGATTTGGAAGTGGGAGCCCCCCACTGCTTAGTCCTTTGCGTACCTTGGGACTGAAGTCTGGGTGTTCTGCTGGTTCTGGGTTTGGGCTGAGAAGGCCTGGAAGAGGCAGGAAAGGACCAATTCTTAGAGGGCCAATGCCTACTAAATCTTGGAGGCTGTACCTATACGAAATCTTTAACAGTTTGCATAGATTTAGCTTTTTCCTCCATCTTTTTAAGTACAACTTCTACTTTGTTGCCAAACAGGCGGTCCTGATTTAAGGGAGCATCCAGCAATTTAGCTTTAACATGATCTGGCAAAGATTGCTCCTTAAGCCAAGCATGCCTTCTAAGTATAGACCCAGTGACAGCAGCCCTGCAAGATGCTTCTAGTGAATCAAAACCACATTGCAAAGTATGTTTTCCAACTTGTTCAGCAGAATGCATTAAATCCTGTAAATCCTTATTTTCAGCACAGTCAGGAATCAACATAATTTTCTGTTTAAGCAATCCAATAACATGCTGCTGATACTTTAACATAAGAAACTGGCAGTTTAAGGCCCTAATGGCCAAGGTTGAAGAAGTGTATACCTTCTTTCCCCAACTATCCATCACCCTGGAATCTCTATCAGAGGGGGTAGGGTTTTTGGCAGTAGTAGCCTTAATGCCCTTGGGTCCCTGTGAAATGGTCTCAGGATCCGCAGTAGGATTTTTAAAAAGGAACTTGTGAGAGTCAGGAACCCTGTAATATGTATCAGGTTTTCTGGGAGGAGGAGGTAAAGAGTCAGGGGCCAAGCAACATTCTTAAAAGACATCATCAACAATGACCAGTACAGGGGGGAATAGTTAAAGGCCTGTATTGAGGCAGGAGTAAGAAATCCCTAAGCCTCTTTTTAGAATCAGAGTAATCCTGGCTTTCCCAGCGAAAATGCTCCCTAAGAGTATGCAAGGTTTCAACAAACGAGAAATTCTCTGGAGGGGAAGCAGAGGGAATAGAGTCCTCAGCATCAGAATCCTCATAGGTAGATATGGGTAAATCCAGGTCATCAGAAGAAACAGAAATTTCAGAATCCTGATCAGAAGAATCATAAGCAAATTCAGTCCTAGGTCTCTAAGAAGGGGAAGGTTGGCTTCCCCTGATTAAAGTAATAAGGTCTTCAGCCATTCTTATCATTTGTTTTTAGGCATAGAGGCCTGACCATGTGGTCTGGCCGTCGGTTTTCTAGGCATGGTTCGAGTTTTAGGCCTTGAAGAAGAAGATGGCATTGGTTTAATATGCAAGTCAGTAGGCCTGAATATACCATCAGAACCGGTGCCTGCACAGCGGCTCCGGATCCATCCAAGGTAGAGACATCTGCAGGTTCCATGGTTGAAGCATCTCGTGGCATACCGGACTCTGAATGGGTCTCAGTAGAGGCCTGCAAATCTGAAGTAGAGGTTATCAGGGGCTGTGAAAGCACCTCACTGAGTACCAGCGAACTGGCGACTAGCTTAGAAGCATCGTCAGCGCTTTGGACCTAGGCCGCCTGTCTCTGTCTTTATCTTTGCATTTTTTCAGAATGTCGGTAGTCGGGTAGCTTACCGAAGACATATCTGGGTAATTGAACTGAGTACCAAAATATTTTGAAGCGTAAATATACCGACGATGAATAGTTCGTTGTTTAAATAAGGCACAAAACTGACAGTGAGGTACGTCCTTGGTCAGGGTCTAGGCAAGGAATACAGTACGAATGAAAATCTTTATAAGGCATTTTCTTTCCACAAGAAATACAATTACTGACTTTTACTGACATCGGTTTAGAGCAAGAAAAAGTTTCCCCAACGGGGTACTTAGCTTTAGTTGAAGACTTCGGTTCTGAAACTCGAAAATGAAGTCGGACGGCCGGCACTTGCAAACTGCTTTTGCTTTGGGCACCACACAGCAAGAAAGACTGATGTAATGGTGTCGGCTGCATGCTTTATACCCCTGACTACCTGACGGCATGGAAGATGAGACAGCAACCAACGCAGGACCCAAGTCTTTGATAATCAAGCCGACTGAGGGCTACTGCATGCAGATAACCCAAATGTGATGACTGCAACAGTGAAACAAGAACATCTTGGGACACAGGTGGACAGTAGTCTCTCTTCTGATAATCACATTGCCACAGTAGTCAGGAAATCCATCTACATGGCATACCTCATCACAAAAGGTTTCTCATCATTGTTCCCCGCTACTCGTCACTCATTACACCCATTATAGAGTACAACGCCCCTTTTGGTATGTACCTCACAAGACATCTACAACAACTGGAAAGGCCGCAGAAATACTTCATAAAGAGGATTACTGGTCTCAAGCAGATGCCCTACGCAGACCGTCTAAAAAAAACTCCAACTTTACTCCATCGCATATTGTCTACTCAGAGGCGATCTCTGCCTAACATAGAAATCTATGTCAAACCCAGAGCTGTTGGACATGCTCCACTTAAAAAAAACCCAATCCCTCCAAGCTACACACTCTAGGGACCTAAACCTTGTCACCACAATAAACAGAACATGCTGGAGGGATAGATTCCTGTCCCAGAGACTTCCCATACTCTGGAACAAACTACCTATCTATCAAACAAAACTCATTAGCACTCTTCAAACAAAATCTTGATGATTGGATGGGAAATAGGAAATTCGCCCCGGGGAGCACCTCTGTGGGTCTGCTTGACAGGGGCACAGGAAAATAATTTTATTGGGTGGCGAAAGCCAGGGTACCTTTTTGGCTAGGCTTGTATAGGCTCTAGGGCCAATAGCCTAGTACCTACCTATGAACCTAGTATTTCTGGCCTCCTTCAGTACCCTAAGCACATCCTCAGAAAAAAGGTGTTATGAACGGAATCAAAAGTTTATCACCCACACAGTCAGTTGTAAAGTTGACAGATGTGGATGAAGCACAGATCCCTTGTCCTGTGTGAGAAGGTTCACTCTGTGAGGTAACTTGTGATGACTTCCCTTGGCTAAATGCAGCAGAAGAAGGAACCAAGGCTGTCATGGCTAAAAGGGAGTAACCAGCAAGACTTTTGGTTTGTACTGCTGAATCTTGAGCAGAACTTTTTTAATGACAGGAAAGAGGAAGAATACATAAAGAAGCATTCCTTTCCACGAGAAAAATAGGATGTCCATCTTCCAAACCAGAGGATCTGGGACTCTGGCACAAAAAAGAGGAACTTGTTTGTTCAGACGGGAGGCAAAAAAACCCACTAGAGGAGTACCACACCAATGGACCAAGTCCAATAACACATCCCTGTGAAGCATCCACGTGCTTAGCGTGTCTGCCAAAAGATTTTGGGTGGATGGAATGTTAACCACTTGAAGAGTCACCTTATACTGAACTGCCAAGTCCCATGCCACCACAGCCAACCTGCAAAGATGATATGACTTTGACTCCCCCCTGCTTTTTACATACCAGAGGACTGTGGTGTAAACATTTTCCGAGTCCCTGGATGAAACAGAGGATGGAAAGCCTGTAGAACTAGTATGAGGGCCCTCATTTTCTTGATATGCTCCTTCCTTTAAGAAGAAGAAGACCAGAGACCCTATACCTTTTTTGACACAAAGGTTACCTCCCAACCTGTGTCCGATGCATCTGTGAAAACCTCTTGAATTGGATGAGGCTGATGAAGATGAAGATCTGGATTCAGAAAAAATTGCTGAAACCACCAAAGAAGCTCTGATTTCAGGCGAGGAAGAAGAGGAAGTACAAACTACAGAGGATGAGCATGCTGCAGCTAAACAGATTCTAGGTACCACTGAAACTTCCTCATGTGGAGTTTTGCCAGGGGCACCATTGGCATTGTTGATGCCATAAATTCCTGTAGTCTTAGAAACTCCCTTGCAGGAACAGATGGAAGAGACACTAGATTGACAGAGAAGGTAGTGTGAGAGATTTTTTCTGGTGGAAGGAAAGCCATCATAAGATCTGTTCTTAGCCTGCACCCTAGGAAAATGTGATCCTGAGAAGGAGAAAGAAATGATTTTTTGAAATGTTTTGATAACCCCAACCTTTGCAAGAGAGAGATGGCAAACTGCAGATTCTGAATTAACTGTTCTGAAAGAGGAGCCACAAAAAGAAGATCATCCAGGTATGTATACACCTGAATTCCTCTGATCCTGTAAAAAGCAATCACAGGGGCCAAGCATTTGTGAATACTCATGGGGAAGAAGCAACAGCAACCGACGCCGGACCAAGACTTTGCAACTCTGGCCGACTGCGGGACTGCCTGATAGCAGGATAACCAAGTGTGATGACTGCAGCAGGGTAACACGATGAACATCTGAAAGTGCAAGGAAGCCATAGAGAAACATAATTTCCTGTAATGAGGATGGATAAGTATGTGAGGGTAGGCATCCTTGATGTCCAGAGAGGCCATGTAAACCTGAGGAGAAATTACAGGAAAAAAAGTCTGTAAAGACAGCATCTGAAAAGTTGTAACTTTTAGAAAGGTGTTTAAATGGGATAGGTCCACAATGGGTCTCCAAGGACCATCCGTTCTGGGTACAAGAAACATTCTTGAGTAAACCCTCTTCCTCTTTGGTCCAGAGGAACATGCTGAATTGTACTTTGAGAAAGAAATTCTTTTAGAACCTGTGGAAAACAAATCCAACTGGTTTGAAGGGGGTTAAGGAATGCCTCAGAAAGGAAGAAGGCTTTTCCACATTATGAAATATCTGTGTTGGATAATGGAGAGCCCAGGAATCCTGAGTTATACTTGTTCAAGCTGGAAGACAGAGGGACAGACAAAGAGAAAGAGGAATAAGATTTGGAAGTAGTTGGTAGTCACAGACTACCTGGCCTGCCCGGAAAAGGCTGCTCAGAAGTGGGACCTGAAAGAGAAGTTTTACGCTGAGGAGGTCTTCTAGCAGTCTTCTTAGATCTGGAAGAAGAAGAAGAAGGACATGTCTGTCTCCTAAAAAAATTAAGTCTTAGAAGGAAAATTTCTGTGGAATTTAGGGACAGGTGACACAAAAAATGTGCTTCAAGTCCTGAAATTCCTTTCCCTTTTCTTGTAAGGATTTAAATAAGTCTGCAGCTGCAGTACCAAACAGAGCATTGTTATCCTGAGGAGCAACCATCAGTTTTGCTTTGATGTCATCTGGTAGCGGCTGAGGCCTCAACCAAGAGTACCTTCTAAGGACAGAGCCAGAAGCAGCTGCTCTAGATGATGCTTCTGCTGCATCATAACCACTTAATTCAGTGTCTAGCCACTTAAGAAGAAGCTTCTAAAAGAGTCTTAACCTGATTTTTAATGTCAGAGTCTGGAAGCTCTGAAAGAGCTGATGAGGCCTGAGAAAGAAGGGCCATGGAATACCTTGATATGTGTGTGTGATAGTTTATGGCTTGGAAAGCCAAATTGGTAGAAGTGTAAACCTTCTTCACAAATCTTTCCATTATTTTGCTCTCCTTATCTGAAGGAAGAAGCTTACAAGATGGTAACAACCTACAGGATTTTTCAGAAGCAAAGGATACCACTGCTGGATCAGCTGAAGGACACTTGTAAAGGAATCTGCAGTCGTCAGGCACCTTATAAAATCTGTCAGGCTTTTTAGGTGCAGGAGCCTGTGAATTTGGGACATGCAAAATATGAAGGTAATGCTACTCAATGTTAAAAGTATAAATCTCAAAATGCACTCTCTCGAGGCACTCCTAAAAATGGAGAACATTGATATCTGTGCAGTAACTTAGACCTGGTTCAAGGCTCCAGAGAGCACCCCTGCAATACCAGGCTACAACTCTTACCATACTTTTCGACCACCAAACCAAGACCAAAACACTAAAGGTGGAGGAGTGTCTATATTCACCAAGGATATTCAAAACACCAGGCTAGTTGCCAAACACAATGCGTCTGAAATTCTCCAGGTGCAACTAACACTAGGTAAGACTGCAATCCAAATTATAGCTTGCTACAGATCCCCCACCGTGCCGCAAGATTCTCACTACACCTTTCTAAACATACTGGAAAATATTAAGATACAACCAAACAACCTAATACTGAGTGATTTCAACTACCCTGCCATTGACTGGGAAAACTACTCGTGTGCTAACACCTTTGCCCAGCGGTTCTTGGAATTCATAAAATCCAACGCCCTGGATCAACTAATCCTTAATCCCACCAGGGGCTCCAATATCCTAGTCCTGGTCATTACCAACATAGGAAATCGATGCTCCACACCTATGGTCACCCCCTCATTGGTCAGGTCTGACCATAAGCTAATCACCCTTGACATCCACATCCCACCAGGAAACCTCTGTAAAAAACTTCTCCAAAGCCAACTTTATGCTACTCAAGTCAGAAGTGACAAACTTCATGACACCCATGCAGATGGGAACTGTAAGTTCGACTGCTGAATCCTACACAAAGGCACTGTATGAACACATCCACTCGAGCATGAATTGTGCCATGCCCAATAGAACCAAGACACTCTCCTCCAAAAAAAGGAAGCCAATCTGGTGGTCCCTTGCCATAAACAAACTTTACAGCAAAAGCAAGAAACTATTGCAGAAAAGAGGAGAATCCCAGGATGCAAAAAAACTCCCTTACCAGTCTCAGTAAAAAGCTGAGATCCCTCATAAAATCCTCCAAAGCTAGTTATGAAAATAAAATTGCCAAAGATTCCAAAGACAGCCACAAGGCATTCTATAGCTATGTCAAGAATCTAAATGGCAATGCTCAGATCTGCTATGAGCTACAACAGAATGGCATTAAATATACTGATCCCAAGGATATTGCCAATATCCTGGCAGATCGATTCAGTGCAAACTTCACCCCCCTCTCAGCCCCTAAAGGGCCCATCTCAATACCGAAAGATTACCAAATTCTGGAAATAACGGCCACACAGGTAAAAAACGCACTCTCCAAAGCTAAGAATACAGCATCCATGGGACCAGACGACATCCCAGGCTGTGTACTACATGAATTACAAAATGAACTGGCACCTCACCTAAGTGCCATGTTTAATCATATCCTCACCTCAGTCTTCATGCCCACTGAGTGGCACACAGCTACAGTCATCCCACTCCACAATGGGGGATCCACCTTGGATCCCAGGAATTACCGCCCCATCAGTCTGACAAGTTTGATCTGCAAGATCATGGAACTTATAAACAAAGACATTGGCAACCTTCAAACACTGGACCCCACGCAGTTTGGGTTTGTGAAGGGCCGATCTTGTCTCCTGAACCTGATTCTTCGAATCAGTCTCCAGAGCTGTGGACAAGGGTAAGGTGGTCCACACAGCCTATCTGGACCTCACCAAGGCCTTCAACACCATCCCCCACTCTGGAATCATAGATAAACTTACTAAGCTGGGCATTAATCCCTACGTCACTCGATGGGTTGCCAACTGGCTTACTGACAGAACCCACACTGTAAAAGTAGCTGACTCCATATCCAGCTCCAGACAAGTGACAAGTGGAGTACCTCAGGATTCAGTCCTGGGACTGCTCTTGTTTAGCATCTACTTCTCTGAAGTACAGGCCAACACTAAGGGACTCTGGCTAACAAAGTTCGCAGATGACTGCAAATTGGGAGCCATTATTGAATCCCCAAATGATATGAATATTCTACAAAAGGGCCTTACAGAAACAGATGCTTGGTGCCAGAGTCATGGGCTCAAGCTCAATGCCAAGAAATGTATAGTTATCCCCTTTGGGAAAAAACATGTACCCGTGAATTACCACATAGGTTGCAGTACACTAAACACCAAAAGTGTGATAAGAGACTTAGGGACACAGGTGGACAGTGGTCTCACCTTCGATAACCACATTGCCCCAACAGTCAGGAAATCCTGATAGCCTAGTACCAACCTATGAACCTATGGAGAGTTCTGTGGGTCCTTTGGCAAAGCTGATTTTGAAGAGTAAGGTCAGTAAGCCTAGGCCTGAATCTTCTTCTGCTGCATCTCTTTCCACCGATGTATCCCATGAGGTTAGTGAAGAGCCGAAAGGTAAGTTCCAAGGTTGGGTCTGGTTCTTCGGTGGGTACCTCTTCGGAGGCCGTTAAATAATCTGACCTAGGCACATCCTTAGAGGCAGTGCAGACATCCATTTTGTATGGACAAGGGGAACCACAGCTTGCTATGTTGGAAGGATCCAAAGACATACCTCATACCCAATTAGGGAACTGGTCTCGGTGTTGGTCGCTGAAGGCAGGCCTGCATCAAGTCCTTCAACTTGTCTTCAAGCAGAGGTGGATGTTAAGAAAAAATAGAAAAAACAAGCATCTTCCGGCACCTAAATCACCTCAGTCTGACTGGGATGCCTTTTCACAGTGATTGATTAAGACTATAATGGCTCTTAAGCCTTCTACTGCTGTTTCTGTTCTTTCTTTTACTTCTTCCCCTGTTAGGAGGGTTAGGGAACATGAGGTCTAAGAGGATGTTTTCATCTAATGAGGATTCCTTGGCATACTCCACTCAGTCTAGTGTTGGAGATTCTCCAGTGGAGGAGATTTTTGTTTTGGGGGGAGGCTATTGATAAGATGAGAGAATTCTTTAAATAGGACTGCTCTCAGGTTTCTGATGTGCGAAAAAGGTATGACCTTTTACAAATGGACTCTCCATTTCCTGCTCTGCCACCTGTTTTCCTTGTATTTTTAGACATTCTCCTTGGCTTATAGGTTCATAGGTTGGTACTAGGCTATCAGCCCTAGGGCCTATACAAGCCTAGCCATAACAATTCCCTGGCTATTTCTTCCCACACTATTTACTTCCCTGGACCCCTGTCTATCAGGGCGACTGATGTGATCCCCGGGGTGAATTTCCTTTCTCCCATCCAATTGTTAAGGTTCCTTTTGAAGAGGGACAAAGAGGCACTCTGCTTGACATGTATGGGCAATCTATTCCAGAGTCTGGGGAGTCTCTGGGTCAGGAACCTATCCCACCAGCATGTTTTATTTATTGTGATGACAAGGTTTAGATCCCTAGAGCATGTGGCTCTGAGGGATTGGGATTTCTTTAAGTGTAGCATGTCCAACAGCTCTAGGTTTGACATGGCCTTGTATGTTAAGCAAAGATCGCCTCTGAGTAGACGATATGCAACAGAGTATAGCTGGAGTTTTTTAAGGCGGTCAGTGTAGGGCATCTGTTTTAGGCCTGTGATTCTTTTAGTGAGGTATTTCTGCAGCATTTCCAGTTGTTGCAGATGTCTTGAGAGGTACATACCAAACGGGGCATTGTATTCTATAATGGGTCTAATGAGGGATGAGTACAGTGGGACAATGACCTCCTTTTTTCTGGATGAAAAGCCCTTAGTGATGAGGTGTGCCACATAGAAGGATTTCCTGACTGTTGTGGCGATGTGGTTATCGAAGGTGAGACCACTGTCCACCTGTGTCCCTAAGTCTCTTATCACACTTTTGGTGTTTAGTGTACTGTCACCTATATGGTAATTCACGGGTACATGTTTTTTCTCAAAGGGGATAACTATACATTTCTTGGCATTGAGCTTGAGCCCATGGCTCCATAACATCCTTAGCTAGTCTTTTTAAATGTTAGTTCTCTAACTAGAGGTTCAAAGCAAAAAGACTGCTTTGCAAAGTCTTTGGGACAAAGGCCTGACAAATAGAGCAGGAATGGTGATCGTGATTTGGTACTAGACAAAATAGGCAAAGATTGTGGCAATTATCCTTATGTGGAATTTGCCTTCCACACCTACACTTGCCCTTCCTGGATGACATGAATTAAACAAAAAAGACAGGCAATGGAACACTTATCTGAAAGCAAGAGGCAACAAACTGAAACAGGCAGCAGACCAATGTATGATGCAAGCATTCCAAATGGCACCAGAGAAGTTCTGAGGATTGTACGTGCTGATGTCCTTTTATGTCTGACATTTGCTGGGCCATACATGTGATGTCCCACTTACCTGCAGTAGCTAAAAGCTCTTATATGCTGGCTGGATGTCGGGTTGCTTGGGGTAGAGGGTCTCACACATGTTAAGAATACTGAAACATTAGAACAGAAGGACATAAATGACATCCCTAGATCTAGACACAATCTCTTTGTTTATAAGCTGTGCAATAGAAGGATTTTCTCAGAATAGACACATTGTTCTAAAGTTAGGTCACTGTCCACAAAAGTTCCCAAATCCTGAACAACTGGGTCAACTTTTAGGGAGCATTTTGTCAGTGTAGTAGTTCCCTGGGGTAGATGATTTCCCAAAGCATACAGTAATGCATTTTTTGTCATTCAGTTTCGGTGCATGAGTTTGGCACCATTTATTTGAGACAAAGCTTCCTGCAGGACGGACAAGTTGTTTGAGATTCAGTGACTGCTCCCACATTGCAGTCATGTGCAAGCTTAGTCAGCCAGAGCCCTTTGATTTTTGCTTTTACTTCAAAGAAGTAGATGCAAAACAGGAGAGATCCCAGCACAGAACCCTTGGAGAGCCCACAGGTGACTGGCCTATCTGTGGAGTTAACTTCCCCTATTTTGACACAGTCTTATCTGTGTTCCAGTTGGCAATCCACCAAGTGACACAGAGGTTTATTCCTGATTTATTTAGCTTTTTTACCATGCCTGAGTGGGGGAACTGTTTCAAAAGCTTTGGCCAGGTCAAGGTATGTGGTGAGTACTGTTTTGCCTTCATCCATTGCTTTGGTGATGTTTTCAAAAAAATCCACCAGGTTGAGTAAACATGACCTGTCCTTGGCAAATCCAAACTGAGCCAGATCCAGTTTGGAGGTTCTCATGTCCAGATTAATTCCATATGTCTTTTCATGGCTTTGCAAGTGATGCTGGTTAGACTTGTGGGTCTGCAAGTGCCTAGGTCTGTGGAAGGTCTTCCCTTACGCAGGGGAACAATTGTAGCTGTTCTCTATTTTCTTGGTACAAAATCTGTATAGAGGTTGAGACCGAACAGTGTTTTTAGGGGTGTTGCTAAATAGCACTTCATCCTAGTTAAAATGCATCCAGGAATATTGTCAGGACCCATCGATGTAGTATTTTTAGCTTTTGATAGCACTTGTAGGACTTGGTCTTGTGTGATAGCTGCAGGCAAGACAGTTTCAGGTGTATCTTGATTAACAGATGGAGGGGAGAGAGTGGTACAGCTGAATAAGGTGTGTTTTGTTAAAGAGACCCTATCCCTGTGGAAAATCACATAGGGTTCAAGCACTATGAGAGCTTACAAATCAGATACTCTTCTTGCAGATGTCAGAGCAGTGATAAGTGCAGTTTTCCAAGTCAAGACCCATAAATCAGCTTGATGGGCAGGTTCAGTCAATTTCAACAGTACACAGTCAAGATCCCAAGGAGCAGCAACCTGTTTATGGGGTTGTGTCAGAACTCCTTTCAGAAAATGCTTCACAACAGACAGAGAAGAAAGAGGAGGATCCATGGGCAGATATGCTGAAATGGCTGCAAGGTGAAACTTTACAGGGGAATAAAGGGTGCCGTTGGAAAGTATATCACTTTCTGATGTACACCTAGTCATTGATTAGCCACCAACTAGAAAATCATGCCCATTTACTAATATAGGATTTTCCAGTAGCAAGTTTTCTTGCCTCCTGCTGTACTTGCTACACGTTCTTGTGAAATAAGTCCCTAAAACTTATTAAACTTGAATAATCCAGGCAGTCAGATGAAGTTGACTGATACTGGGGTGTATCAAACTCCCTGTCTTGTGTGATTAGATCCAGTCTGTAACAGTTGCAGTAATTGCCAACTCCATTAGAAGGGAGAACCAATGTTGCCTGGGCCAAAAGGGGATCCCCACAATGATTTCTGTGGTATCCTTGTTCCTCACAACTGGATCAATTCCTAGATGACCTCCACATTTAATTTCCATCCATGAGGGTCTCTCTTTGTCTTGCTCTTCTTGTCTGCCCCTATGTTTTGCTCTAACAGAATGCAAGAAACTTAGAGGGTTAAGGAATGCTGAAGAGCTAACTTCAAAGCTGTCAGCCTATATAGGGAGTATGGCCCTGTAATTCTCTGCCTGTTTATATACCACAATTATGGCATAGTCTGTAATCACTTGAACAGGTCCTCATGAAAGAATAGTGTAAAATCTTACCACAACCATAGATGTCCTTCTCTTCTAAATGCTGTAGTATTCATAACATGAGGGAATCCACCTCCAGTTGACTCATATGCCCGGCCAGTATACCAAAGTCTAAATGCTACTGCAAGGTACATGCGATGGTGCATGTCACTCAGCATACATCGGCCATAAAGAGACATTGGATATAAAGAGGATGTCAGTATGTACCTACCTCAGAACTGAATGCAGCAAAGCACCAGCTTGATGAAGTGAGCAACATGTAACCAAGGACCAGGCAAGCATCAGGGAGAAGGCAGGGGGGGGGAGCAGTACTGCACCTTATAGAAGAGAAGGACATCTGTGGTTATGGCAAGCTATTACACAACTGTTCAATGTCCTTCTATTCATATGCTGCAGCATTCACAACATGGGAGAGAATGTCAAAGCTCATGCAGAGGCGGAATTGGGAGGAGAAGCAGAAACATTTTTCCACAAAGCCATGGAGAATACCTCTGGAGAACCCCGCTATGGACTTGGAAATGACATCCAATTTATAGTGCTTGGTGAAGGTACAGAGCACCAGGTAGCTACTTCCAGGATAGAGGCTGTATCCAATCCTTTAAAGAAGGCCCAGAAGAGAACACTGCCCTAGTAGAGTGTGCCCTTACAGGAAAAGACAGATCCTTTCCAATGGCTAACAGAAAGAAATGGGTTTTAGAAATTCATGAGGAAATAGTTTGCTTGGAAACAGGTTGCCTCAAGGCCCTTGGGTGATAGGAGACAAACAATCTGTCAGACTTGCAGATGGGCTTAGTTTTGCACAAGTAGTATTTGAGTTGTCTATGAATGTCCAAGGTGTGGAGAATCCTCTCTCTGGAGGATTGGGGAAATGGGAAGAAAGTAGGAAGATTGAAAGCCTGATTCAGGGATAACTCATTAACCACCTTGGGCATGAAGGATGGATTAGTCCAAAGAGAAACCCTGTCTCTATGAAAGACAGTGAAGGGAGAAGAGGCCATAAGGGCTTGTACACCAGAAACCCTTCTGGCAGAGGTAATAGCCACTAGAAGAACTATTTTACATGTGCAGTGTTGCAGGGAGGATGACATTGCTGGTTTGAGGAGGCTAGGGTAAGTTTTTCCGGGAAAAAACTGAGATCCCAAGTAGGAGGCATTGGTTTCCTTGTTGGTCTAATGTGAATGACACCTTTTAGGAAAAGTATGACTTCCAACCTGGAAGTCAAAGGAGAAGACAAAGGTAAACATGCTGAGATGGCAAAGAGATGTGCCTTGACTGAGGAATATGACAAGCCATTTTCATTAATTCACACATAAGACAAAACCACTGGCACCTTTACAGAAAGTAGTTGTGTTTTTTTAAGACACCAGAAGGAATCCTCTTCCATTTGGAGATATAGGATTTCCTAGTAGTGGGTTTTCGGGCCTCCTGCAGAACTTGTAGCACATCCTCAGTGTAAAGGTGTCCAAAGGGAATTAAAGCCCTATCATCCACAGAGTCAAGTTTAGGGTTGACATTTGTGGATGTACTAGAGTTCCCTTGTTCTGTGTGAGTAGGTCCATCCTGTGGTGTAACTTGTGGTGATTGCCCTTGGCTTAATGTAGGATAAGGGGGAACCAGTGCTATCTTGGCCAAAAGGGGGTCACCAGCAAGATTTTTAGTTGTTCCCGCTGAATTTTCAGCAGAACCTTCTGAATGAGTGGGAAGGGGAGGAATGCATACAGAAACACCCCCTTCCATGGAAAAGATAGTGCATCCACCTTCCATATCCCAGGATGTGGAACCCTGGCACAATACTTGGGAAGCTGTCTGTTCATTGGGCAGGCAAAAAGATCTAGCTGAGGGATACCCCATTGATGGACAAGGTTCAGAAACACATCCCTGCTCAATATCCACTCATGGGATTGAGTCATGGACCTGCTTAGAGAGTCTGCCATCACATTCTGATCTGAGGGAATGTAAACAGCCAGGAGGGAAACCTGACTCTACTGGGCTATCTACCAGGCGTATAATGCCAGTCTGCAGAAGATATAGGACTTTGTCCCTTCCTGCTTGTTGATGTACCAGAGGACTGTGGCATTGTCTGTGAACCACCTTAGAACCCCTAGTGAAATCCTGGAGTTGAAGATTTTGAGGACAAAGATCACAGCTCTCATTTCCTTTATGTTGATGTGCTCTTTTGTCTGAGGCGGGGACCACACATCTCTGACCTTCCAGTTTTCCAGAGTTACATCCCATTCTCTGTCTAACACATCCATGTATAAATCCTGGGTGGGTGGAAGTGGTTGAAGGGGTAGGCCTGGATTTCTGGAGAGCTGGAAAATCCACCACTCTAACTCCTTTGTCAAACAGGATAGGAGGAGGGCAACAAATTACAGAGGGTGAGAGTTTTGCTTCCAAACTGTTCCCAGGAGCCACTGAAATTTCCTCATGTGTAGTCTGGCAAAGGGGAAGCATTGGAACAGTTGAGGCCATAAACCCCAGGAGACGCAGGAACTCCTTGGCAGTCAGGGATTGAAGTAGTATTAGGTCCTGGAAATAAGAGGTGAGAGACAGGATAATTTCTAGGGGTGAACAAGCTATTATTGCACCTGTCAGAATCCTGCACCCCAGGAAGATATGATCCTGGGAGGGAATACTTTTGGAAGTTGATGGTAAACTCTAGTCCTCTCAAAAGGGACATTGCATAGGAAAGAATGCCCTGGAATATTTCTGGAGATGGGGCCTGGAGGAACAAGTCATCCAAATATGGAAATATCTGTATGCCCTGCAGTCTTCAGTGGTCTATAACAGGGGCCCAAACATTTTGTGAATACCTTTGATGCCATAGATAGACCAAAGGGCAAAGCATAAAACTGAAAATGAGAGGAAGCCACAGAAAAGTGAAGAAATCTCCTGAACCACTGGTGAATGGGGATGTGAAGATAGGCATCTTTTATGTCCAATGCCACCATGAAAGCCTGGGGAAGAATAAGAAGGAATAGAGTAGGCAGAGTCAGGATGTGAATGGTGGGAGCTTTCTGAAAGGTGTTTAAATGGAAAAGGTTTAGGATGGGTCACCAAGGGCCATCCTTTCTTGGGACTAGAAACATCCTGGAGTAAACTTCTTTTCCCCTTTGATTGGGTGGCACCTCCTAGATAGTGCCCTGAGAAAGAAAGGAAGAGAGGACTAGTGGAAAGAATTCCAATTGGTCCTTTGGGGGTTGTAGGATTCCCTTGAAGGTAGGAAGGGTTTCCCATAGCATGAAGTAACGTTTTACTAAGGATTTGTTGGTGGAACGTAATATTCTTGGGTTAGAGTAAGGTTCTAGTAAGTTTTGTAGGATAGGAGTTTTGCCTGGTTGGTTAAGTAACTTACGTGCTGTTGTCAGTTGACTGTAGTGAAGAAGGTGTGGGAATTCTAGCCAAGATAATTTTTTTAGTGCTAGGCAATTGTGTGTTTTATATAGTGAGTCAGTGGTGAATTTAGCTATTTTATTGTAGCAAGTTTCTAGTTTACTTATATCAGACTTTCTAAGTTTTGTGAATATGGGTGAGGCGTAAAGAAGCGTTGAGAGTAGGTGAGTTCTTGCAATGGCTACTTTGGTATTATTAGTAAGGAAATTTTTTTTTGTATAAATTACCTAATTTTTTGTGAACTTTCTTAATAGTTTGAGATGTGTTGTTCGAATCTCATGCTGTGATCAATAGTGATACCTAGGGATTTAGTTTGTATAGTGGGATTGATTGTTGTATTGTCTGCAGGTGTCATGGTAAAGTTGGGTGGGAGGGGGCAATGGCCTTAGTAGGTTGGAAGATTATTAGCTTGGTGTTATTAGGGTTAAGTATGAGTGGAGCATTGGTAAGCCACATTTCCACTGCTGAGAAAGATTTTTGTGTTTGCTCTTGTAGTTCCTGAAGGGTATGGGTTGCACATATCAGTGTGGAGTCATCTGTGTAATGGACTAAAGTAGCTAGAGAAGCTGCTGTACAGAGACTGATGGTGAAGACATTGAAAAGAAGGGGGCCAAGAATGAAGCCTTGTGGTACCCCTAATGTTACTGGAAATTGAGATGAGATGTCTTGTGACCATTTAACTGCTTGGTGTCTGTCAGATAGGTAGCTTTGGAACCAGGTGGGGGCAGATGGGCTAAGATTTAGGTTGGGCAGGGCTGTTAGGAGTTTTTATGTGAGACCGTATCAAAGGCTTTGGACATAGAGCAAGATTGATGAGACAATCCCCAGGATTCAGCAAGCTCTGCACGGTATGCAGGAACAGTGCAGGAGCTGCTGGAGGCAATATGGCTGCCGTGCGATCTAGGAATAAGCTCCTGGGACGTGCACGAGCGCTCCTGCACTATTCCTGCATGGACACAGCTCCTGTATGCAAATTGCCCCATTTGCAGATAAAAACCATGCAAGTGAGGTGAATTTGTGATCCAGGAAGCTGGCAGCTGGCTGTGCAGGACTACTGTAGTCTGCAGAAATGTACTCGGTTAGTAACTGAGTACATTTCTGCAAACTAGAAAACGGAGCCATGACAGCTCCAAATAATGGGTGTATATAGTGTGGAAACCATGCCAGTGGCCAAATATATGGCCATTGGCATGGAAAACAGTTGCAAAAAAAAAAAAAAACTAATTTTTTTTTTTTGCTCATTTTGGCTGTTTAAGAGTAGGGCAGCAGCGCGCAAATGGGATCGAGCCGAAAATTAAAAAAAACTTGAAATAAGCATTCTATCCAAAATCACAATTTTGCCATTATACTCAATGGCAGGCAGAAGACAACATGGCCAGTGAATAGTGGTTGCTAAGCGGGAAGGCTCAGTGTGGGACTTGTAGCTATGCATTAGCAGGCAATCCTATGCAAATGAGGGGAATGATACTGAATCCTAGATCCCCCCTTATGGCTGGCCTGCACCCAATTGTGTTGGTGCAGGAAGACCACGGTGCAAGCCTAAGCGCTAGCTAACATCATAGAGGGGTGTGTCAGGCATACTGTAAGCTTATTGGAGCCCTGTGGCTCTGGTTTGCCCTTAGCTTAGCAGAGCTAAGCAAGGAGGTGTGTTTGAGGCTGCCTAGCAGTCTTTACTTTGCATAAACAGGTGTGTGCACCGTATTTTAAAGGAAAAAAAAAAGTAATCCAGGAAATAGCAGCTCCGTGCACATCTGAGCACTGTGTTTGTGTGGCACGCCCCTGGGGTTAAACAGGAAGGCAATGGGAATGGAAAACAGCAGTAGGAAGGTAATCAAGGAGAACTAGCATAGCTGGCAGGTGAAATGTATTAGAATCAGCCAATTACACAGGCAGTGGCCTAGCCCAGCACACCACTATAAACTATGCAAACACCTTTCCCTCTGATTTTTCCCACAAACTCTACACCACTGGTGCACACAAGCAGGGAAATTTTACCAAACAAAAGCAACAAAATAATAGGGGTTGCAACAGTTATCATAAATCAACATGTGGAAGAGGTTGAAGGTGATGAGGATGAGAATGCTGGCATCCAACCCACAGTGAGGAGAAGGAGAAGAGTGCACAGACCCAGGGTAACCTACCAGGGGTTACATGAGCTGGAGATAATGGAGTGCTATAGGGTGGACAGGGACCTCCTACAGCAAATGGTTGACCTGTGCCAGCCACACCTCACACACAGAATCAACAGAGGGGAACCCATCCCAGTGGATACCAAGGTATGTGTAGACCTAAGAATACTAGCCACAGGTACCTTCCAAAGGCCAACTGGGGATATCATGGTGATCTCACAGGCATCAGCATCCAGGGTAGTCCACCAGTTCCTGTATGCCATGTCAGCACATGTCGATGAGCACGTATATTTCCACAACACCTGTGAGGCGTTGGCCAGCAATTTGCATCTCTTCCACCAAATAGCAGAATACCCTGAGGTAGTGGGTGCTATAGACTGCATGCACATATGCATCAAAGCACCACCCGGTGACCGGGGTAAGGTCTATATCAACTGCAAGGGCTACCCCTCCATCAACTAACAGGTCGTGTGCAATGCCCAGGGCATTATGATGAATGTGTGTGCTGGCTGCCCTGGAAGCTATCACTACTCCCACATCTGGCATCTGACGTAGCTGTACCAGCGATTGGCCAATGGGGACATCCCTTATGCCCACCTAGTGGGGGATGCCGGTTACGCACTGGAGCCGTAGCTGATAACACCAATCAGAAATGCACACACACCCGAACAAGAACTCCATAATGAGGCACATGCACAGACCAGAATCATAATAGACCATGTGTTTGGGATGCTCAAGTCACTGTTTCAGTGCCTAGACATATCCAGTGGAGCCTTGCAGTACTCACCAGCTACATGTACCCAAATTGTCATCGTATGTGCCATGCTACACAACATGATCCTGTGGAAACAGCTGCAGCAGGAATAGCATGGGGCAGGGCCACAGCCCGCCACCATTGCCAAGGCCTGCACAGGCACAGAGTGACTTGGAGGAGGAACAACCTGAGCCTGCCCTAGTAGGCAGAAGGAGGCATGCCCAGTATGCCCAGGCTGTGGCAAAGAGGCAATGCATAGCACATACACTGACATGGTAGGAACCCAGGGAATGACACCTCTCTCTGACTCGCACATACAGTAAAAGGGATGCCAAACATGACACTACCTGTGCTTAACCATGTATAGGGAGTGTACTATGTGCATCCAACATAGTCAGCCCTCCAGCATCATCTTCAATACTGGCACAGCCACTAGGTAAGTCACTCTTCCTATCAATTGCTGAATGGAGTAGTATGAGTTGTTACTTGTATCCATGGTATGGATGTGAGCATGCAAGGGAATTGGGCGGCTGAATGGGATGGCAGTAGATTAAAGACACATATAGTGCTAGCATTAGATCTGTAACAAATACTGGTGTCACCACAGTAGCCAGTACTAGACAAGGTGACAAAACTCACTGCAGGAAATGTGCTGGGCCACATGTGTGTCCACAGGACACACACATGCCAGTCATGGAGACTCACATACCTAACAACAGTCTCAGCCAGCAGGACAGATGTAGACAAACACAAACAAAGGCTGTGCTAAGGCCTCTGACTGATGGCTATGGAGAACACCCCCCCCCAGACCTACACAGGCAGACTACAACAGGTCAAGCAGTGGGATGTTAGTTCTGAAGGGTAAGCAGTCAGAAACTGAAATGAAGGTTAACCAAACCTAAGACCTGTAGTACACTGATATGCCTCTAGTCAGTAAGATATGTCAGAATATGGAATGAAAGGGAGTACCTGAAATACCAGTACAGCCATAGAAAATGTGTACAAGTGTCAGGTGTGCCCCTCCTCAATCCTATGTAGAAATGTAGTAACAGTCAGGTGTGCCCCTCCCCAATCCTATGTAGAAATGTAGTAACAGTCAGGTGTGCCCCCCCAATCCTATGTAGAAATGTAGCAACAGTCAGGTGTGCCCCCCCAATCCTATGTAGAAATGTAGTAATATGTATGTGTAGGTATAATAACTGTGGAGCACAGATTACCTGAGCTGGCCAAGGTAGCAGGATAGATTGTAGCATGTGTACAATATGCAGGGCTGTGTGTGCTGTATATTGTGTGAGAGTGGTCAGTATGTATGCATGGTGAGGATTGTCTTGGTGGCCATTGGCCAGTACTACTGATGATAGGGCCAAGTTCTCACAAATGCAGTGCCAAAAGCAATGCTTCCCAGCAAAACACATTCCAGCAGTAAGCCATAGTAAATGTTTGGAAGTAATATGTGTCACCGTCTGAAAGATGGACATGGCATGAATGTGGGCCTAGACATACAATCAGTACACAGGAGGAAGTACCCCAGACAGACAGTGTATAATATGTAACTGTCAAATGGACACACCCTTGGAATTGTACATACAGGTTAGCAGCACATTATTTGGGCTTGTAGTAGGGAATACCGATGTCGTCTGGTCAAACACTGGCAGACCACAAAAATCATAGGTATGAAGTATTGAGAAACAGCTGATGTCCCTATACAAGCCACCATAAGTGGAATGCCCCATGCATATCTGTGAGTCAGATGCAAGTAGTGTCCATAGCACACATGCACCCAGCTCACCCCACCACCACCCACAGGTACCTCTCTGGTCTTATCACTGCTGTTGGGAATGAGTACAATATGACCCCCACCTCTGTATGGCAGTAGCTAAAGAATGCAGCATGCAGAACAGGTGTCCCATGCAGGTGTGTCCCTAGCTGTAAGCAGCACCCTGCCAGCATCCACACCACTGGATCAATAATGACAGAAAGTATTGGTATTAACACCTTGCACAAATACCCTGTCACTCCAGGGGAACATAGTGTATTGCAGTCTGGGACTGTAGGAGTGACTGAATGCAATGGCCTGCTACAGCTGGCCTGCATCACTACCAAATGGCCTACAGTCCTCTGCCAAAGGCCTGTGTCTCACCTGTATTGCCAATGTATGTTATGTCATGGACTCCCAAATAACATAACACAGTCCACAGAACCCAAATGCAAGGCTATGTGGACAAATCTCAGTAACATGTCCACCATGTCCTACTGCATGAGCTGTGGAAAAACACCAAATTACTGCTGGAATGAGGTGATAACTATAGGGAACATATCAGATAATGTTTGGAAGAGTATAGAATAATGGGGGGGGGGGGTAGGAACAAGGGTGGCATGGAGTGTGTGAAGTCCGAAACTCAGCCATGTGCACATACTATCCCTGGCTGCAAACACAAGAATGGATGGCTACAAACCTGCTCATAAACCACAATGTGAAGGGGTAATGTCCAGAATTATGACCACTGCCTCTGGGTAAACTGTGTGAATCTGTACAGCTGTGAGGTATAGCCACAGCAGCATATGGCCATACTCGAACATCAATGGATGTACAAGCATGGGATCCTCAGCCACCACTGTACCAAGGTGCTGAACAATTTACACAGACCCAGCAGCAAGTGTGTGCAGCTTCTCCTCCAGAATGGTATGGTTGTGCAAGAATATCTAGGCTGCTGACCACAATACTGGACATAGCTGCATTCAACCTGTGTTCCCCAGGACATCACTGCAAGCAAATATGTATACCTGACAGCACTTGATGACATAAAACATCACAGTGTAAAACAGTACACATGTCTGAATATCTCTGCTAACACCAAGACCATGTAGCGGAAACAGCATAGACACAATTACCTACAGTAACCCACTACCCTTTGCCCATTTTGACCCCATATTGTCAACCAATCTACAGATATCCCACAGAAACAGGTTGCTAGCTGTAGGTGTAGAACACAAAAGTCTGCACTGGAGTACAATCTACCTGGAATGGGTTCACATATTCAATACAAAAGGTCATACTGGGCATGCTCCCACACTTACAGAAATGAAGCCCATGTCTGGCAACAACAGTAGCCCATACATATCTGACAGTCGCTGATGTTAGTGCATACACTCCTCAGTACACACCAGTAATGCTTTGCATGCACATTGGATAGGAATACACACATACATCCAAGGACAACACACTATAATAGGCCAAAAATTCACATACATAGATGTGTGGAAGACAGTGACAGTGACAAAGAACCTCCCATCATGAGGCTTATCCCACCCAGCACACATCCAATTGGCTAAAACCACATGATGTGTAAATGTCAATCACCGTAGACATTTGCCTCTGGTATCCCTCAGCACTACAGTGCCTGTGGTGCTTGTGCTAACTGTGTAACATGACTGTACAAGTCAGTAGTCATCTAACAGTTGTATACACATACCTGTGGAATATAAACCTGTGTGTGCCTGAGTGTTGTGTGTCTGCCTCTAGATGAATGGGTTATGGCCCATGCACACACACTGCACTCCCCATTGCCCTACTATTGCAAGCCTGCTGATGTCTTCACCTTGAAATACACCTTTGGAGAATTAGCCCAGTAATCTCTGTGGCACGTCCTATAACTGCATAATGCTGTAGTGTGATGTACTAGTTAGGTAGGAGTTCTAATCCCAGACGTGGCAACTGTGTGTGTTTGTGTAGGGATCAATGCTTTTTAGGCCAGTCACACTCACTACATTTTCAAATGCCCTACTTTGGCAGGGCTGCTGATGTCATTCACTTTGAAATACACCTTTGGGGAAGGAGTACCCAGTAATCTCCATGGTGTGTCCTATAACTGCACAATGCTGTAGTGTGATATAGTAGTTAGGTAGGAGTTCTAATCCCAGACATAGCAAGTGTAAAGGTTTGTGTGTGTGTGTGTGTGTGTGTGTGTGTATGTCTGTGCAGGGATCAATGTTTTTGAGGCCATTCACAGTCACTACAACTTCCATTGCCCTACTTTGCAAGCCTGCTGATGTCATTCACTTTGAAATGCACCTTTGGGGAAGAAGTAACCCAGTAATCTCTGTGGCGCACCATATAACTGCGTAATGCTGTAGTGTGATATACTAGTTAGGTAGGAGTTCTATTCCCAGACATGGCAACTGTGAAACTATGTGTGTGTGTGTGTGTGTGTGTGTGTGTGTGTGTGTGTGTAGGGATCAATGTTTTTGGCCATTCACAGTCACTACACACACCTAAAAATGGAGAACATCGATAACTGTGCAGTAACGGAGACCTGATCAAAGCCTCCAGAGAGCACCCCTGCAATACCAGGTACAGCTCTCACCACACCTGTTGGCCATCAAACCAGGACCAAAGAGTCTCCATATTCATCAAGGATATTAACACCACCAGGCTACTTGCCCAACAGAATGTGTCTGAAATACCCCCGGTGCAACTAATAGTAAGTTAGACTGCATTTCAAATTGTATAGCTTGCTACAGATCCCCCACCATGCCCCATGAAACCCACTACAGCTTTTGAAACATACTGTGAAATATTATGATACAAGCAAACACCCTAATACTGGGTGACTTACACTACCCTGCCATTAACTGGGAAAACTACTTGTGTACCAACACGTGTGCCCAACGGTTCTTGGAAGTAATAATTACCAATGCCTGGATCAAGTAAACCATAGTCACACCATGGGTTCAGTTATCCTAGACCTGGTCATTACCAACATGGGAAATCAATGCTCCACACCTATGGTCACCCCATGAGCTAATCACCCTAAACATCAACATCCCACCCCCACACCCCAGTAAGGAAACCTCCGTAACACACATATCCAAAGCCAATGTCATGCTACCCATGTCAAATGTGACTAATGTCATGACACCCATGCAGATGGGAACTGAAAGGACGATTGCTGAATCATACATGAAGGCACTGTACGAGCATATCCACTTATGCATGAATTGTGCCATTGAATATAGAACCATGATGCTTCCCACCAAGAAAAGGAAGCCAATGTGGTGGCCCCCTGCCATAAACATACTGTACAACTAAAGGATGAAACTGTTGCAGAAACGGGGGAATTTCCAGGATGCAAAATACTCCCTTAACAGCTACAGTAAGAAGCAGAGATCCCTCATAACATCCACCAAAGCTAGTTATGAACATAATATAGACAAAGATGTCAAAGACAACTGCAAGCCGTTCTATAGCTATGTGAGGAATCTAAATGGCAATGATCAGAACTGCTCTGAGCTACAACAGGATGGTATTAAATATACTGCTCCCAGGGATACTGCCAATATCCTGGCAGATCGATTCAGTGCCAACTGCACCCCCCTCCCAACCCCCAAAGGGCCCATCTCAACATGGAAAGATTGCTAGATTCCATTCATAATGGCCACATAGGTAAAAACCACACTCTCCAGAGCTATGACAACAGCAGCCATGGGACCAGTCAACATCACGGGCTGTGTACTACATGAGCTACAAACTGAATTGTTACCTCACCTACGTGCCATATCTAATCATAGCCACACCTCAGGCTTTGTGCCCACTGTGTGACACACAGCTGCAGTTATGCCAGTCCACAAGGGGGATCCACCATGGATCCTAGGAACTACAGCCTCAGCAGCATGACGTGTCTGATCTGCAAGGCCATTTAATGTATTATCATGGAAATTAAAACAAAGACATTGGCAACCTGCAAACACTGGACCCTAACCAGGTTGGGTTCGTTAAGGGCCAATCATGTCACCTCAACCTGAATGACAACTGTGAATCCATTTCCAGAGCTGTAGACTTGGGTAAAGTGGTTCACACAGCCTATCCGGACCTCGCCAAGGCCTTCAACACCATCCCACAGTCTGGAATCAGATAAATGTATCAAGCTGGTCATTAATCCCTATGTCACCCGATGGGCTGCCAACTGCTGTACTGACAGAACCCACACTGTAAATATAGGTGACACCAACCCCAGCCCCAGACAAGTGACAAATGGAGTACCTTAGGGTTCAGTCCTGGCACCACCCTTGTTTGGCATCTACTGCTCTGAAGTATAGTTCAACAGTAAGGGATTCTGGCAAACAAAGGTCGCAGATGACTGTACATTGGGAGCCAATATTGAATCCCCACATGATGTGGATATCCTACAGAAGGGCCTTACAGAAAGACATGCTTGGTGCCTAAGCCATGGCCTCAAGATCAATGGCAAGAAATATATAGTTATCCCCTTTGGGAAGGGACATTTACCTGTGAAGTACCACATAGGTGTCAGTACACTAAACACCTAATGTAATGGGCCATTGTAGTCTGTACTGGGTCTACTGAGAGATGACTACAGTGGGACAATGGCCTCCTTTTCCTGGATGTAAAGCCCTTAGTGGGAGGTGTGCCACATAGATGGGTTTCCTGACTGTTGTGGCAATGTGGTTATCAAAGGTGAGACCCCTTTCCACCTGTGTCCCTAAGTAGACCCAGTGCAGACTACAATGGCCCGTTAAGTATGTACCTCACAAGACATCTGCAACAACTAGAGAGACTGCAGACATACCTCAAGAAATGAATCATAGGCCTAAACCAAGATGCCCTATGCTGACCATCTGAAAAACATCCAGCTATACTCTGTCATGTATTGTGTTCTCTGAGGTGATCTCTGCTTAACATACCATGCCATGTCAAACCCATAGCTGTTGGACATGCTACATCCAAATCTTGTCATCACAATGAACAATACATGTGGGAGGGATGTGTTCCTGACCCAGAGACTCCCCAGACTCTGGAATAGACTGCTCATACATGTCAAGCAGAGTGCCTCTTTGGCCCTCTTCAAAAGGAACCTGGACAATTGGATGGGAGACAGAAAATTGACCCTGGTGATCATGTTGGTTGCCCTGCTAGACAGGGGTCCAGAGAAGTAAATATTGTGGGAATACATAGCCAGGGACTTGCCATGTCCAGGCATGTATAGGCCCTAGGGCTGATAGTCTAGTATCAACCTATGAACTACAATTTCCATTGCCCAACCTTGGCAAGGTTGCTGATGTCATTCACTTTGAAATACACCTTTGGGGAAGGAGTAGCCCAGTAATCTCCATGGTGTGTCCTATAACTGCATAATGCTGTAGTGTGATGTACTAGTTAGGTAGGAGTTCTAATCCCAGGCATGGCAAGTGTAGAAGTTTGTGTTTGTCTGTGGAGGGAGCAATGCTTTTGAGGCCATTCACAGTCACTACAACCTCCACTGCCCTACTTTGGCAAGCCTGCTGATGTCATTCACTTTTAAATACACCTTTGGGGAAGGAGTAGCCTAGTAATCTCCATGGCACGTGCTATAACTGCGTAATGTTGTAGTGTGATGTATTAGTTAGGAGTTCTAATCCCAGACTTGGTGTGTGTGTGTGTGTGTGTGTGTGTGTGTGTGTGTGTGTGTGTGTGTGTGTGTGTGTGTGTGTGTTTGTCATTTGTATCCTGTGTGTAGGCAGCTGAGTGTGTGTAACAACTGGACTCATTGTGGAGCGGGTTTTGCAAATTTCTTATATGGTGGGCCTATTATATGTCACAATGTCCACCTTACAAGGATAACAGATGTCAAACAGCAGAGAGGATGGGGTAGGCAATCCATACCCCTACATGTGACATCAAGGCCTGGTGAACAATATAGACAACCCTTGTATTACCCAGAGAACATTCTCAAACCATGTCTCATACACAAACACACTCGGCTAGGCAACAACCACTATGTTGGCAGTTCCCTGCATATTGCCCACAGATAGTAACCATGATGTGATTGCAGTGGACTACAGATGGCATGTCACCCTGTCCCATCCCTACAATAGGCACATAACTGCATACAGTGCCCCTTCACTATGTTCCTCACTGGATGCCTGCAACAAATGTAGAGCCAGCAAATATAACCCACAAACGACATACCATGCCTTATACACATGCCCTGTATGGACAGATGCCATTGACACCAGGGAATACCTGTATCATGCTGTCAATGTAGATGCAGGGTCAACCTGGTGTCATTGCCATTTCTCACCACATGAGGCCAGGAATGGCACATCTGATGATAATCTGTGTACACAACATGCCCCAGACACCCCAGGTACACTTCCACATGTCACAGAACATGCATGTGGGACATGTGCACATCCCACACACTGCCCATGTCATGGACTATAGAAGACATAGATGGCAAGCATTGCACAGCACTGGCCACCCACAACAGGAACCCAAATGACTGCATGGTGAAAACAACACTACAACACTAAGCCACACAGCAGACCATTGTCATGTGGCCTGATGCCAAGGTATACCCTTTACCTAGCCTTGTACAGCCTTCTGGCACAGTCAACCACTACACACCTATGAAGCAATGCACCCATGCATGTCAATACTGGCAACGTGTGTGTGTGTAGTATAATGATTTGGATGCCATTCACACTCACTACACCTCCCATTGGCCTACTGAAGCATGCCTTCTGATGTCAGACACCCTGGCATACCCTTTGCCTATATATCATCCTGATAACCCTTGTGGTGCATGTGATACCTGTGTTTTACTGTATTCTGGCAAACTACCTAGTTAGGAAGTCTAATCCTGACCCTGCCAACTGTGATAATGTGTGTGAGTCCCTGAGAGAGTGTGTCTGTGTTGACCTTGACACCAGATCATGTGGACAGGCATGTGTACTACACCTACCTTATCCCTCCTTTATCACTGTTGCAGATGTCACTCACCATTGAATACATCTTTGGACAGCTCCCAACATGTAAGCTCTGTGGCTCATGCAATAACTGTATAGACATGTGATAGCAATACATAGTCAGTCAGGGGGTTGAAACCCAGTACTGGTAAGTGTGTGACACAAACATGCTTAGGTTTTACTCTCCCACCCCCTCCCTGTCTTACTTTGTCTCTGTCTCTCTCACTCCCTCTCTGGTGGATGTGGAGAAGTACACCTGCTTTTCTTAGGCAGCAGCTTGTGTTTTGTAAGGGCTGCTCATGATCAGCTTATCGCCTCTGCATGAATTGCAGTCCCCCACTAGCTGACTGCATGTGGGACAGCTGTGGTAACATTCCCATAGCCAATTGCATGGAAACACACTCCTATAACTAGGAGCATTGTGTGGGTGTTGGCCCTTTTCATTCACTGTGAACAGGACTTCATGTTGGTGCTTGACAAACAGCATCACAGATGGTAGTGGGATATACCTCTAACAACATACACTGTGGAGACAGGCCAACAAACAGGATGTTCCAGACATGACCACAGAATGTAAGTGATGCTCTTCTGCATTTGGAGTAATGTTGGTTTAACAGGGTTTGTGTGGATATGGCTGGTCTACATGATTTAATACCTGTCATGACAGTGTTGTGTTTGAGGAAACACCCACCTGTAGGGTTATCTGCAGACTGGCCAGTGTTTGGAGTCTTATGCTTCTTGTGTTATTCACAGTTCATCTCTCTTAGAACTGCAGAAGCATAGTCTGAGGATTGCAGTCAGTACACGGCGACAGCCATGGGAGTTACTGACTTCATATCCCTCATAGGGCATATGTCACAACAAACCCTGCTACAACAGTAAATATATGAGGGTATCACAGTAACATGCCAATATTGGCCCAGTGTTTGTGGCAACAGCCACATGTCTGTCAACCTTTGTACATATGTCATGCAGTAAGAGGTGCATATGTTCTGTACGCCATTATGTATTGACATCATACCTGATAACAAGCCAGTCAGACATCAGACTGCTAGACATGTTATGTATAGTAGGGGTTATTTCTGAGGACAAAACCTGGGCATTCTGTGGTTGTGAGTACAGTAGTAGGGTCTGTGTACTTATGGTGATTGTTGACAATATTTGTATTGTGATTACGTACCTGGCCTGTGTACAGACTGTGGTAGAGGTCATCGTTCTTGGTCCTGCTCTGATGTGACATGCTGCTCCAGTGTATGGTACCCTATCGGCTCACATGTTTGTAGGACCAAACACAAACGTGTCCCATACCACAGACAAGCATTGGACCACACTGTGTTGTGACCCAGTATATGTAGGGTTAGTGTGTGAGTAGCACATATGAGGATGGTGTTGATCAGACAGTCCATATACTGTAATATTAAGCTTGTGTAACATATGTGGCTGTGGCTCTGTTCACACTGGTTGTGGGTATGCACTTTCACACAAGTGTGCTGTGACATGCCTGTAGAGCCTGCTATATTTGCAGGTACAAGTGTATACCCCCATATGAAATGTAAGCCAGTGTTGTGGCAGTCTGCCTGTAGTTTGCACAGTGCTTTGTTACATGCCTAGCAGCTTAGTGTAATTACCCAGTGTGATGTTATGTCCAGATATACTGCTGTCGGGCCACCATAACTGTTGTGTATTTCTAACAAAGCTGTGGGATGCTGTACAAATGTATGTCACTAACTACTGGGTAGCATGTGGCCATGTGATCTCTGCACCACCAGTTATTGTGTGACAGGACAGACAGGAGTGTGTGAATGCATAAACTATGTGGGCATATGTAGTCCAGTATTTACATGATATAGCCATATACATGGCTGTTAACATCCACATCGTTAGGCTTGGTCCACGTCTCGCACTAAGGGGATCTGTGTATACCTCTGGGCTGACCAGAGTGTGTGAGACTGTCCACATATATTGGTCATATCTCTGTTGTAGTCCACAGGATCACTATGATGTCCTTAGGATGTCTGTCAGTAACTGATGGCGCACATGTCAATAGCAGATGTTACCTCCCCCACACGTCTGTTAAGACAACCCCTGTTACAGTAGCAACAGTTTACATATATGCCTGCTATACATACATGACATCCCCTTGCACTAAGAGGTTGAGACTGTTCTGGACATATGGTAAACATATATATATCCATATATCGATATATACACATATACATATATATATATATATATATATATATATATATATATATATATATATATATCTATATGTGTGTGTGTGTGTGTATATATATATATATATATATATATATATATATATATATATATATATATACACACATCTATATATGTCTACATATATACAGATATATATAGATATATGTGTACATCTAGTCATAGATATCTACATATATATCGACATAAATAGATATATATGTGCCTATATTATATATATATATATATATATATATATATAGATATATATATATATATATATATACACACACACACACACACACACATACATACAGAGAGATCTATAAATGGCCATATATATGATGCACTATACAGATGTGTATAAATACATATATATGTGTTTGTACATGTAGACATACATCTACATATGTATGTGTATATATCCATATCCTTGTCATGTGTAAACATTACTGTTGTGTATACCTTGCCAGATGTATCACACCATATGTATCTGATATGTACATATTTTGATATAACATATGTGATGCAACAGTAATATCACTAACAAGTACTATACAATTGTAGAAGTCACAGCAATTGTTCAATACTATTCAATATGTCTACTGACAGACGTATTGGAAAAACAACAACTGTCTTCACAGCTGTCGTGGCATAGTAGTTAACTCTTGTGACTATAGTGTACAGGGTCCTGAGTTCAAGTCCTGCAAGGGCTGTTTATTTTGTTGCTGGGCAGAACAAGGGCTGTTGTACAGAATGGTTAAGGCAGTTTTGAGCAGCTTTAAGTGCATTTGCGCAGGTTTGCGTGAAGCTAAGCGGTGCTAAGATACGGTTAAACATAGTGGCGCTTACACCATTTAGGCTTCACTTACCAGTGTGCAAATGTGCTTAGCTGCTATATTGCAGCAATGCTGATACTTGCTAAGCATGGCTCAGCCCTGGTAACCAGTGCTCACATCCCAGTCTGATAACAGCAGGGTAATGACATCTGTAATAGGTGTATGTAATGCCATGTACATAATCTTGCATCTATGTGCTGTCATTACAGTAGCAAGGGGTGTGAGTCTCCTGTCTGGGACACTTAAGTATATATGACGAGTACAACACTCTTATCCATGTGAATGTGTTACATACAAGGGTAGTATCCCAGGTTATGTGCAGTCACACTGGCATGTAGTGTATCATGACGTTAATACTGTTGACAGTGTTTTCCCAAGCAAGAGTAGATTGCTAATTGTAGTACTGGCAACAAACACCCCTGCATACATAGATGGACTCTGAGTCCTCACTGTCGTGTTCCTGGTGTGAGAGCTGTGCCACATTATACATTTCCTACTGGATAACGATCTGACATGTGGAAATTAACTGTAGACTACTGTCTGATAGCACATGTCGGTGAGGGCTGCCATCATGTAGTAATGGCATACCAATCTGTGTCAGATGTCTATCTGTCAACACATTCATCCTATTACATAGCTAGTTGGCAAGCTGATGTCTGTCAGTCCCTGTACAGATGTGCAGATGTCAGGTATCCCAGCTTGGATATGTACAGGCAACCTATGCTTGACTGACACTGACATGTCTGCCCAGCTGTGTTATAACTGGCACAGATAGGACACAACACCCTGTACGCACCACATGCCATGGATACCTCCACTACACTACCACACTCAACAGAATATGCTTGGGTACAGGTCTCCAAGACAGACACTAACCATGTTATGTAATACATGTTGCATACATGTCAACTGGAGCACCTCACCGGCCATGTGCAGGAGTACCCAGAGGACTGGCTGATGCATGTCACCCTCACCCTGAGGATCACCACAGTGGTGTCTGTAGATTGCCTGCTGGCACATGGCAGGTGGTATGATACCCCTGTACACACATCCCCTACACTTCCCATCTCTCCATGGAAATTAGCCAGGTACACACCCATGAACACCTGCACTGATGCACCCCAGTACTGAGAAATGTGTACGTGTGCATTACTGAGGATATCAGTGCCTGTGTGTTAGTACACCTCTAGTTGGGAATACCCTGAGTCCCATCGCACCCACTGCAACACCCATTGCCATAGTTAGATGTGGCTGCTGCTGTACCAGACATTACTTGTACCTTGTTACACTCCTCTCCTTAAGGGCTACATGGGCCTTGCAGTACCAGAACAACACTTTTGTACAAATGGGTTGATAGGCATGGGATACCCACTGAGTTCTAGCAAGTGTGTGTATGATGCATGTGTGTATATATGTAGGGTACAGCATTCTGAGGCCACATACTCCTATTACAATACGCATCTCCACACAGTATTAGGGATACTGATGTTGCTGCCCATAGGAGAGGCATGACAATGCATCACCCTACTATGCCTGTGGCATGTGCATTAGATGCATATCCCTGTAGTAGCACTCTTGGGATGGACAAGGGGTTGTATTGCAGTCCTGGTCAATGTGTGATGGTGGGTATGTCAGAGTGTCATTATGGGTTCCAGTGCGTACACTATCCACAGTGGGGTGTGAGTGTTGGGTATACTGTCATTACACCATGGTACCCCTGGTACATGACACATGTACCACTGTATGGTGACCACTGTCTCCATCAACCACACAGGTAACTGATAACACTATCCAGCCCAGTTATGCATGTGCTGTGTGCAGCCTGCCTGTAACACAGTAGACACACTGACAAGTTAGTTAGCACTGACAGACCCAGGTCTATCGGATGTGTGTCTGACTGTTATGTGTTTGTAAATGTGTATACGATGGTATGTCACACTATGTATTGTCCATATACAACCATTACATCCCCTATTACCATACTGTACATGCCTGGGGATGTTCTGCATGTAACATGCAACTGGGAACACACCTCATCATAAATGCTGTGTGGTGTGTGCAGTTAAAGCCACACAAATCAATAGCGCTACATACTTAGGTAGGGGTCTAGTCCCAGTGTTGCCAAGTGAGAATGTACATGTATGTGGAGGGATCTACTTCAGGCTGCTGAATACACATGTCCCAGGGGATCATCTGTCCATGTGGCACTAGCAGTAAGTGTTATGCAGCCCTGTGACATGTTCAACTGTTCCCCAGATATGGCATAGCCATGGAGTCACCACAGTGTCATACCCCATGAGATATGACAGCAGACCATCCTCCTGCTGACACATGTACACCTACAACACAAATGGATAACATTATGGAGACCACAATCACTCAGTGTTACTAACAGTTATAATGCATCATGGCTGGATAGCTACACTACCTGACATGCAAGCATTAAACATTACTGTTGACAACATGTTACACAGCAGTACATTAGTCCACTGTAGTAAAGTCACCAAGTAAATCAGAACCATATTAGCCTGTCCCTGCATCGATGTTATGGATAATAGGGATGTGGCACAGGTATCATCATATGCACAGGGTGTGTTGTTGGTTTGCCAGAGACCTCGGGTGGGCCATATGTTTGACACCATATGTGTGAGTGAGGGTTGTAAGTTACTAATATGGCAGTGGTGATGTGGTGTGTGTAGGTATGGGGTTGCCCTAGGTGTGTTTGTATTGTGTGTGGGTATGCATGCACATAGTTCTGCCATGTGGCTGCCCTATACAGGTGTTTGCTGGACAGCTGCAGACCATACCTGGCAGGGTGTGCAGTTCACCACCTCCAGCCATAGACACGAGAACTGTGCCTGCCAGGGGTTCCACGGGCATGTCCAGGTACAAGCCTTGATATGCTACTCTCCCCTGAGGATGACATATGTTCACTGGAACCAGGTCCCTCCTGGGACTGGCCAGGGCCCCGTGCACGTAGCTTGCTGTGGTGTGGTGTGGACAGTGTCCCCCTGCAGTACTGGGGCTGGTACTGCCACTATGGGAGTGGTTTGGTGTCCTTGCACATCCACGTCAACCGCCAGACATTGGTGTTGTTGGCCTATGTCCATGTGGCCATCGCACCAGTCCCACCACATGCTCTAGCATGGAAAATCCATGGTCGAGGAGGCCCACCATTTCACCCAACCATCTATCTATGATTTCTGTATAATCACGAAGGGCACCTGCAAGATCACAGATGTTGTCACAGCTGAAAAAGCAGCCCTCTGCAGCCTCAGACCCTGTCTGGTGTACCGTTCCATATATGCCTGCACCTCTATGACAGCCTGAAACACGGGTCTGGTGGTACCAGATTTGGCACTTTTTCCAGGGGCACAATGACCAGCGGACCTCCCACGAGCACCCCGGTACATCTGCCTATGTGGTACCCTGCTGGACATACAGCTATGGCTGCTGTGTCTAAACACAGCAGCCAGAGATACCTCACTGTCCTGTGCACTGCCAACAACCAACTGTCCCTCTGCTATGGCCACTGGTGATGGGGTATCTATAGGCACTGCGACTGTGTGAGGGGATGGGGTGGATAACAAGTGGATTCAAACGATGGCGCAGTTTTGGCCTCTGCCAACCCTGCTTGTGCCTTAACACACCTATCATCATTTTCAGTGTCTGTATGGACACCAATATCAGATTGTATGCAGGAGGGACCCTGACCCACCTTGCCACCTGTGAGGGGAAAACAAGAAATGCACTTTAAGACCTGTACGTCATTGCTCAGCAGTACACAATTACATATACATACACACACACACACACACCCTGACATTCCACCATAATACCTACCTGTCCCTGAGTTTACAGACTGTCCCAAGTTTATTCACGTAAGTTCCCCATCATGCATTACACTTGGAAACTTACACTCATTAAGACCAATCATTAAGGTATCATTCTTCTAATTGCCTAAACAAGTGATCACAAAACATGACCTGCTACTCCATTATCTCTTTGACTTGATTGGAGTCGGTTTTACAAGGACTCACTGCTGTCATCCAGTATTCACCCTGGGTATGTCCGGACATCGTGAGCATGGCCCCCATATGTTAAGGGCTACTATGGTCACTCAATGTCACGCACTGGAGTGTCATACGTAACTATTGCTTGCTCAGTAAATGCAAGATCTGTTGCTCAATCAACTTATTTGGACAACAGTAATATTTGGATACACTCACTGGTGTTCTCTAGTAATTCCCCAATGCATCTGTAGTGCTGCATATGCAGGTAGTCTTTCACCTTTCTGTTGATTGCAATTTTAACAGAATACCTGGTGTCTAGTTTCCTTCCCAATGCATGTTCCATGCTACAGATCTTATTATACTATCAGCTGTCCTGAGATTACATATCAGACAAGTATTCCTGGACTCTCATGTGTCAGTCCATGTACTGCACGATTCCAAAGGGAAGTAGTGACGTATGAACCCCACAATCACACATGTGCATATATGGACACACACACATCCTACATGTATCAACCCCCCTCCACTCCACCAGATTGCACTTACAGACAAAATCCCCCCCCCCCATACACACGCACACTTACAGGTGAGGTTGCACAAAGATATTACACACAGAGCTCCCATTACCCATCTTTCAACATGCATAACATATGGTATTCAACAGCATGCAGTGCAGCTATAGTCAATCTATGCTAGCAATAGTATACATGTGTGTGATACATGGGCTGTGTTAGTAGGTGATGCCCCTTCTCCCGGAAAACCCTGCACCCATGTACACAGAATTGCTGTGCACCTGTTCAGCACCCTGCCATGTACTGTGCAGCATACCTCACACATGTACACATCATTGCTGAATGTGTATTACTGTGTCAGTTATGTCTGATCTGCTGCTCACAGCCCCTATGTGTTTGTCCGACACACACCTGGGATGATATGTGGACAGATGTCATTTGTGAATGCCTGATGTCTCATTTACAAATGTCATCATCAGGGGTGCATGTATGACCAATACGATACTATTACACTGACAACCGTTGAACCTTACCATGTCTATGGGGAGTGTACACACCCTTATTGATATGATTCCTCTTCCTTGATATGCCATGGGACCACATTACTGCATATGTTAACATTACATGAGCCTGATATGTGACATATGTCCTGTACAATCAAATGCAGTGTCAGACAAATGTGTTAGTTGTGCTGATGCTGATTGAGATGCATACACTTCGTGGATGCATATGTGTGTATGCCCTTATGATGGTTTGTTGCACCTACTGTTATGTGTACCACAGCAGTCACTATTCCTGGTAGGGATATACTAGCATGGGCCATCTGCATTTGCCAGTATATGGTCTGGCCTACACATGTCCCCCAACTCTGCATGATTGCAAGGTCAACTCATGTGCACATTCCTTGGAGTTCACACACTGCCGTCACTATTGCTGTGGAGTCAGGGTTATGTCTGCCACAGTTCCCGACCCTGACTGTGTGCAGACACAGCCATTCGTAGCATCGTTTGGATCCCTGCTGCAGTGCACTGTTATGTCATGACACCACCTCCCCACCTTCAGCCTTTTTGCAGATGCTTGACAACTATGGCCTACATGTGTGTCAGTATGCAGTGTCCAAAACACTGAACACCACATGTAACAGCCTAGTCCCAGCTAATGAATGGCAAACATACAGGTGTACACTGGCCCCTCCACAGTACATATGGTGATGATGGGCCTGAGGTGGGGTGAGGCATTGGTTGTGCAGCACATGTATCTTACGTGATACTGTCTGTAGGTTTCCAACGTGGTCTTGGTACACCAGTACACACTGCAATGCATGTCTTTTGGGGACCTCTTCTGTTATGCAGACGCTACCTGTAGAGAGCCCTGGCTGATGTTTCCTGTGGTACAACTGTCATATCTGATTAACCTAACCCATAGGCCACACGTTTGCAGAGTCCAGGCAATTGCTGACACGGGTACTGCACAGTCAGTACTTGCTAGACATTTCTGCAACCCCCTCAGTGTTGTGGCATGTTACTAGGCAGCCTGCATGACCGGTTTGCTACAAGTGACATCATCTGTCTTGGATGGCCATCTGTTCATTTCCTACATCATTCCTGTCCCATACATCATTGCCACATATATGGCTGTCTGCACTGTTTGCCATGGTATATGCAATGGTGAGATATGGCTACATGTCCAGCTCATGGATGCTACCTGTTGGGTATGGGATCCATGCCATGTCATGTAAGATGTGTGCAAGCCATGGCTGCCTCTGTTGCAGGTAAGTGTGCACATTTGATGGCCAAACATCTTGGGCAGCAGACCAATACTTGGTGTGACATTGGGGATGTGTACTTGCTGGAAGATGCATTTCATGCCAAATGCATGCAATCAGTACCTCAACAGCTGCTTCCACTATAGTTTATCTGGAGTGTGTGCACACATATGCTTCCAGTGTTTGTAAAGATATGTATTCCCCATATTTGCTGCCCTAACCTACGATTCCATATTACACACTCACTGCTCATGTTGGGACCACATTGCAGGTTGTAAGGGTTATGGACCGCAGTATTATGATATGCCATAGTGTAGATCTGTAACAGTTGCCATTGTAATACTGGTATATACACGGTTGTAGCACTGTATAAAGGTGATGTTTCACACATGTCCCTATTGTAGGCCATCTGTCCCACCATTATTTTCATCTCTGTGCACACATTTTGCAATGACAGGATGTTAGTTATATTGCAGGAGTCTGACATACTCTTCAGATACACCATCATGGTGACCACTGTGATGCAGTGCAGTTAACAGCAACAATACGTGAACATGTATGGCATGCATTATGGGTAGGTGTGTTAAATGAGTGCATGGACTTTACCATAGCCATAGCATGACCGGTGTATAGACAAAGCTGAACAAAAACCATACTCAGCTACAGGCTGCTACCTTGGATGTATACCAGAGGGACCTACATAAGTGTGAGAGATGTGAAGTCACTAGCCACAGCTGTGGCATTGGTACAGGGTGGTTGCAACATTACAGTACATCAACAGTACAAGCCCGCAATACTACAGTTTATGCATATCTATTTATTACTACAACACAGCAACAGACTATATATGTCATCTCACATATGCATGATCTAACTGTACAGATGCAGATGGATACACAACAGTGGTCTACTGATGTGTCCTGTGGCCTTACCTGCAAGTTCCTCTGCCAGTGTGTGGGTAGCACCCACCTCCACTATACTCTCTGCCAGTTGTGTGTGCGGGCGGACAGATGTCCTGAAGCTGGCAAGGAGCTCCTTAACATGTGTCAGGGGTGATGGATGGCATGACCCCCCCAGTTGCGAGGTGATCCGCCCTGACTGCAGCAGCACACCGATGGGCACTGCGAAGTAGATCAGTGCAATAACGACGGACCTGCTCATAACTGTGGTTATGCAGGCTGACATAATTTACCCTGTGGACAAGAGAGGTCTGCTCCTGCTGCTCATGGGCTGTTCTGCCAAACAACACCTGGTAGTGCTGCACCAGGTGTGTGATGATGATCTCATTCTCGTCCGCTGTATAAACTGGAAGTCTCTCATGTGACATCCTGCCTGAAAGACAAACATGGAAAGAGGTCTGAGCAACTCGTACAATAAGGTTATCATAGTTCTTAATACACATCTTTGTCTCCGCCCTACCATATCTGCAACAATAATCTGATCACACAACTCAATAGGTATGGCTACAGAATACCTACCATTGGGACATATATTGTATTGTACCACACTTTTGTCATAGGTGCCGGAAGCTGTTAAAGACTGGGAGGGGGCGAAGGGTGACAGGGGTACTTAGTGAACTAAAAAGGGCATTTTTTTATACCTATTTGCTACCACAACATAGGTTTACTTGGCATACATTTTAAGCTTAGCCAATTCCCTTTTGGTGCTTGAATTAACATTTTCTGATTGGTCTTAGCTATTCCCATGGCTGATAATTGTATTTTAGCCATAGTGAGAACAACTGTGATCATACCATAGATAATTTGAGGGGGGCCATGTAAGGGATGCAGCAGTTAGGAACTGCCTCTATCTATTAGTGGTATGAAGGGAAATCCTGGAGTACATTTTCTATTACCCATCCTTAGAACCAAGTTGCATTTGAATATGGATGGATGAGCTTTCCTTTATTTTTATGAATAGTCTTTTCTGGAACAGTGGTAGCCTCTGTGATATACATCCATCTCTCCACAACATTCAGTTTAGATACCTGGACTGAGTATTTCTGATGCCATTTGACTTGCTGATGTTCAGTAGGTCCATCTGTATTATGTCAGAGGATGCTTTGTATGCCAGACATGTCACCTCTAAGCACTCTGTAGGATACTGAGTGTAGTAATAAATCTTTGAGGTGGTCTATGCAAGCCCTATTGTTTAGGATGTGTATCCTTTTAGTAAGGTATCTCTGAAGGTATTCCAATTGTTGCATGGGGCTGGACAGATACATGCCAAAGTGGGCATTATACAAAATCATTGACATAATGAGAACTTTGTAAAGGGAGACAACAGCATCTCTAGATCTAGTCGTAATCAATGTGTTTATAAGCTTTGCAATATAGAAAGGCTTTTTTTCTGTCTCTGGGCACATGCTGGTAAAAAGTTAGGTCACTGTACAAACAAGTTCCCAAATGCCAAACAATTGGATCAGTTCTCAGAGGGCATTGTCATGATTTTGACACCAGTTATTATTTTGACAAACCTTCCTGCATGATGGTTAAGTCATTTGGGGATTCAATAACTTCTAGTAGCTTGCAGTCATCTCAGACTTAGCTGGCCAAAGCTCTTTGGTATTTCCTTTTACTTTTGAGATGTATATGCCAAACAGAAAAAGTCTCATCACCAAAATCTGGGGGACTCCATTGGTGACTGGTCTCTTCCCGTTTTGATCTCCTGCATCCTGTGAGCCAAGTTGGCAATGCAGTTGGTGATGTAAGTGTTTGCTCCTACATTATTCATCTTTTGTACTACACCTGAGTAGGGGATTGTGTCAAAAGGCTTGGTCATGTCAAGGTAATGTGGTGTGAACTGTTTTACCTTCATCCATTGCTTTGGTAACAAGAGTAAAGCTTAAAATTTACCCATGATTTTGAGCCTTTCACACATTCCTCTGGGCTGTTTTCAAACACATTTTTAGGGCCATGCATACATGCATGCATTTCTTGATTCACCTTCCTGATTGTATTAAATTATATTCCTTGTATAATACAGCACACACTTGTTATACTTAAGTTAAAGCACATTCTAAATTTACTGTTTAAACATTTTTCCAGTAGGCAATGAAACAAAAATGCATTAACTAATTATGACAAAACTGCCCTATTCAGAACATTTCCATCATAAAGGTCTACTTCCACACACAACTGCATTTTAAATTTATTGTTTGAACATTTTTCCAGTAGGCAATGAAGAAAAATGCATGCACCAATAATGACAAAACTGCTCTATTCGGAACATTTCCATGATAACAGTCTACTTCTACACACAATATATAAATACAGAATCACAGTAGTGTAAGCCATAGGCATGTTGAACAGCTTCTTGAACTTATTTTCAATTGGGGGGGGGGCAAATGTCAAAAACCAGGGATAGATTTTAAACTAAACAGAATAGGAGCTAGCAAGTACGGCTGATGCAAGGCAACCAAACTAGTATGACCAAAATAAAAATGCCAGCACCAATAATGAGCTGAGAGAGCTTTATTAAACTGAGAACTAGACCGGTTTCAGCACATAGCTTTCATCAGTAGAGTAACACTGAGATAAAGGAAATGCCCAACAATAAATACCCCTTCCAATGAGGTAATATGACATCATTTCCTGTCATGGAAAAAAGTATTATAATTAATATATACGCAAACCTGTAAATACAAAAAGCATGTGTATTAATAATAAATTGCCTGCAACAGTAAATCTGGCATGTGAATATAATATGATAAAGATAAGATCACAATTTATCATTAAGTCCAGGGGAAAAGAGATCCCCAAGTTTCACTATCCATTTTCTTTCCTTGTTATTAAGAATTTCATTTTTTATTTTGGTCATACATTTTAAACATTGCTTGTATAATTTGGAAAAGTTGCTTGCATAAAATGTTGTGTTACCGCCATGCATTTCACTGCCAAGTCTTGAACCCAGAACCCTATGCACTACAGTCAGAGCAATATACCACAAAGCTAAACCAGCTGTTTCTTGAAAGACAAGACAAACTTAAATGGCTATCATATCATTTAGTGAATTCAGTTCTCACTTTTCACCATAGCGCTCAACCTCTTAGCACAAAAATACAGAACAAAGCCAATAATGGAGGAATACAGCCCCAAAATAGGGACACATTTCAAATACTGACTTTATAACCTTAGAAAATTGCTAGAATAAAAGATTTTGTTTTACCACTCCTGAAAACAAGAGGAACAGAACAAAAATGTGAGGCATAAATTCACAAGTGATGGTGGCTAGGGACTTTAGGCTCTTTTTACCTGTAGCCAAGGTACAGGGACATGCATGCGTACACGTACACACACACACACACACACACACACACACACACACACACACACACACAGTCTGTGTTCATCCAGCAGCTTACTCACTCTGAAAATAAATGTTCAGCTTCTCTGTGGGTACATCAGCCAGTCCAGACTCCATCCTCAATCCTCCGAGAAGCAGCAGCTTTCACCTAGGCAGCAGGCAGCTTCTGAAAATAAATCCTTCACTGATGCAGCAGCTAAATAAAACCGTCCGTTCATTCTTGCTCACAAAAAGCATTTAAAACCAGCTGGAAACCCAGAAATACGTGCACCGTGAGCTCAACTCTGACAGGCTGGTAGCCCTGACGAGCTGACATCATCGCTCACACGATGATGTCAGCTAAAGTGCGAAAAACAAAAATAATTCAAAAATAAATAAGTAATTTGGGACAGTTGGGAGGTATGGATGATCTGCAAAAGTGGGGGGGGCTCCCCTCGCCCCTCGATCTATGGTTCCGGCACCCATCTACTTTGTGCTATATGTTTGTAGCCATACTCCCTGTGGGGACACTATCATTGCTGGCCTGTTATGGACAATGTCACCTGCATGCCATTAAAAGGGCCACTATGGTTCCATATATGCATGTAGTCTGTTTGTGATTGCTGCACATCTGTTTTTTGTGTTATTGGGGGATATCTATGCATGCTGTTGGACATGATCTAGGAATGTGCGGACTATTAATACCCACATATGTTCTATAACAGTGACACAATAGCATGTTTAGGGAACAGCTGCCAGCAGATCCACCTCTCCCACCTCATCTGGCTATGTTACCAGGCCACATCACATGTGGGACCCACCATGGGGCCTCCTGATCTACTGGTCCAGCACTACCTTCAGGTGGAACCACCTCAGGGGATGATGCCCCCCCCCCCCCCGGGAGCACGCACAGACATGATCCTATCACCCGAGGTCAGGTCCAGGGTATGGTACATAGGGAGTTCCACAGAGACTTGGGGGATATGCTACACCACCTTGAGGCACTCAGTACACACTCACAGGGTCCACATGCTCCTCCTGCTCAGCCTCCAGCCCAGGCACCTTCAGGGCCATGAAGCTGATGTTGTGACTGGCAAAGTTTGGGGGCCTTGTTCCCATTGTTTCCATATGGGGACTCATGGGGCTCCCACATTGCAGATGACACTTCCCATCCAAGGTGTTTACCCACCACATGTCATATACCTCCCCTGTAAGCTGTCTTCTCTATCTTCCACCCAACCCACCTCCACAAATATACCCGCTATCCTTCCCTAAATTCCCAATCCCACCTTCACAAAAAAGGACAATGTGGTCCCAACATGGGGTTCACATGTGACATAACAGTCCATGTAGCACACACTTACTGATGTATATATATGTGTGTATTGATATGTGTGATGTTCGCTCACGCATAGCATGCAGCACTGTGATGCAAACCTAGGGAACATGCATTTATATACATATGTGTGTGTTTGTATATATGTATACATACACACACACACACATATATATATATATATATATATATATATATATATATGTGTGTGTGTGTGTGTAGATATATATTGTTTTATACATATATATATATATATATATATATATATATATATATATATATATATATATATATATATATAGGGTGCATTCAGACATCAGGTCCACAATGTCTAACTCTCCTTCCTGCACAGCTGCACTGTTCTGCCTTGCTACAACACAGACAGGTGCCACATGTGGACAGAGCCTAACATTAGGAGGTATATATAGGGACAGATTACAGGTAAGCCTATTACACATCTATGGCATTTCTGCATGCTACATTACAAGTTAACTTGAGTGTCCTGCAAGTGGTGGGCTCTGGAACACACGTCCATCATAATGGCATTACTTCCACCACCAGCTATTGGCCACACTAATATACATGTTTTCCATTACACAACATACACTATGACGGCTTACATTTTGTCAGTCAGTGCTGATCTGCACAGCTGATGGGTATGGCCCACTACACACTGGGACAGATGCTATTGTCCATAGCAGTTGTTCAGCTGGACATCATTACACCACCACCTGATGGCACATATAAATCATTCCACATAATCTATCCCATTATTATGGACCAAATACTACATTCAATTAGATGCATATATACTTCACATACCTGTTGTGGGAATGATGTCTGTTCTGGATAGTTTGCTGGATGGATTTTTTTTTTTTTTGGCTTTGGCTTTCACACACACTATCTTGGTCTTTCTCCAGTAAATGGATTGACCTGCTTTGAATAGATTGCAGCATGGATTTTGTAGGTGATGCACAAGATCAGGTGATGGCCTCTGCACCAGTCAGTGTCCTCCACTTGCTACCTGCATGCTGTGTAGTACTTCCAATTACCACCATCATGGCAACCCACTACTATAAATCCCTACATCATGTGGGCGTGGTCCCTTCACCTTTCCTGTATGGAGGACATTCTTCCTGTGGGTGGGCAGCAGTGTTACCGACAACAGGTAACACTATCTCTTACAAGAGGACTTGCAGACTTAGGCCAGATACATATTTGTATAAGGTTCAGAACTACAGAGAGAGTGTGAGTAGTGTTGTTATATGCATTGTATAGCACCAGTGTTACAGGGTGTGTGTGTACATACTAGTTTAACATGGAATGCAGTCTGTCTGCATAGCTCTCAACTGTGGGCCTATCCACATGATGGCCAGAGGTGTGCCTGTTATGTTTTGTCTGCCCACCACACAGGTCTTGTGTCAGATATATCACTGGCATTGTGTGTTGAGTGCTATTAGTATACGGCTACATCCATTTATGTTTCTGACTTCATATTCCTGACTAAGGGTATGTTGCAGACTATCCTGTAACACCAGCAAATTACTCATTGTATGACAACACTATTTCACATATCGGCCTGTGTTCCGGCCTCTGTCCTCCACCTACATACCAGGCTTTGTCCAATGACATGCAGTAAGGGGTTGTTATGTAGTGGCCTGTGATTATGTCATGCTGCCATTCCTGCCATCATTCCAGTGCTGTTGTGACCCCCACACATATTGTGGGATAGGGTCCATACATATGTGGGCTTCAGCTGCACAATACATGTGTGCCCTTCTACAGTCCAGAGGTCAGTGTATGTAACAGTGTTATATGCCCCTGTAAGTCAGTCTATAGGGGAGTGATATGCACCTTATATAACCTAGGCTATTACAACATGAGGGATATCATTAGTAAGCTGCCTTAAGGTATATGGCTGTACATTCTCATATATTTCACCTTGGGAACATTGGTGGCCTAGTGCTTTATGCCATACAGACTGTTCTGCTGACAGTGTGATTGTGATATTTTCAGTTATGCATTGTTATGCAACAGATACATCCCATTGTGTCAACTTAAGTCTTTTCCACCTAGGGATTGAGTACAGAGTGTAATTAGAGGTTGCTGTACTGCATTACTTACTGTTGATTGATTGTTATCCTCTGGCCCAGTCTGTCTTTACTGTTGTGCTACTTGAAGACCTTGGCCTGGACAGTGACATATGTTACGCATTTGGATTTCTGTATAAAATTATCTGCTTAAGAGTAGCATTAATCAGTATGTATTTCAAAGTCTTAACAGATATATGAAATGGCATATACAACTGTAATAGTACACAAATAAAACATTCTTATGTAAGCAAACCTGTGTGCCATGTCATATCCTTTGACTTCTCTGTGGGTATATGTTTCAGGCAACAATTGTCTTTTGCATGAGTGACTTATACACTGTCCATTTGAAAAGGTGGCAACAATAGGAATACTGGCTGTTCAATATGCTGTACACCCTCTAAATACGTATCTTCCTATGGTTTCACTTCATAATCTTGAAATGCTGAAATACCGAATTTCAGCATTCCGAGACCATGAAGCTGAAACTGTATAATGCCTAAAGTGCATAAGATCGAATTTGAATATCTCAAATCCGCGCTTATGCATTTCCGGTATGTTTCGTATAGTGTTATGGTGCCTGAAATTACAGGTGAGTGAGTGTTTGTGTGCGTTTTTGTACACTGTATATGTGGGTAAGGGTAGGGAGGTGTAAGTATGAGTGTGAGTTTTGGATTTGTTGGTGTTTGTGTATGTGTGATGTGTATTTGTGTGCGAGCGAGTGGAGAATACCGTGGTGTGTTTTTTTTTATGTTATGTGCAGTCTCTGAGTTGGTATATATAAGTAGGGGGTGTGGGGGGGCACAGCCCCCCACATGGGGGTGCAGAGGGACTTGCCCCCCTGCTTATATGTAGTGTGGGGTTGTGTGGCTTGTGCGCTGTGGTTGGAATGGTGTGTGTGTTATGAGGTGTATGGTGCATGTATGTTCGTGATTGTGGGTTTCTGTATTGTGAATGGTTCAGCTTCATGGTCTCGGAATGCTGAAATTCGGTATTACATATGTGTGTGTGTGTGTGTGTGTTGTTGTTTCTTTCGGCTTTTCCCAGTTAGTGGTCGCAATAGCGGAACTCTGGTCCACTAATGATTGGCAGTATATTTTTACGTACCGAGTTGCCAGCTCTGACACTCAACCTTCAACGAAGGTACGTGTATATATATATATATATATATATATATATATATGTATGCATCTTTGGAGTGTTTATTGCTTCCACATTGTATATTGCCTATGGTAGCCAGACTGTACTGCATATGTTATTGATACCATCCTGACATTATACAGGTGGGATGGATTACTGTTAACGTCTTGTGGCCATGTTGTGTAGGGTCCTAGGTATGGGACTTGCAAAAGTTGGTATTGTGTTGCAGGGCAGATCTGTTTGGCTGTGGGGGAAGGGGGGTAACATCAATACTTACAAGAGGTATTTAGCTTGGGCCCCATCACCCCCATTAACAGTGCCTTTGGTCATATATGTATTTATGTTCTCTTTTATATCTATATCTATATATATATATATCTATATATATATATATATATATATATATATATATATATATCTGCGTGGGTCTAGGACTATACACTGAAAGCACATTTCACTGAAACACATTTGACTGGGCACAATTCACTGAAAGCTCAATTCACTGAAAACACAATTCACTTAAACACATTTGACTGAAAGTTATATATGGCCTTTTCCCCACTGTTGTGCGACCCTGGAGTTAGTATGTATAGTAAGGGGGTGTGGGGGGCACCTATTTTAAATATTTTGAACTATATACATGGATACTTGCAATTCCAATAAATTACTCTTTTCTGAACTTAATATTTATCCAAAATATATGGGGCTTAAGCCCCCAACACCCCCGATATGGGGGGCGGTGCCCCCTACACCCCCCTTACTATATATACTAACTCCAGGGTTACACAACAGTGGGGAAAAGGCCATATATAACTTTCAGTGAATTGAGCTTTCAGTCATTTGACTTTCAGTGAAATGTGCTTTTAGTGAATAGTCCTAAACCCATCTGCTTATATATATATATATATATATATATATAGACACACACATCTACATGTATAAATACATTTCCTGTACTGTTGAATGACTGTGCTGGATGATATGTTTGTGAAAACATCAGGGTTATGTATATCTGACATGGCTTAGTGGTAAATCACTTTGGCTATGGTGGGCAGGGTCCTGGGTTCGAGCCTTGCAAAGGCTGTTTATTTTGTTGCTGGGCAGAACAAGGGCCGTTGGATACAGAGTGATTAAGGCACTTTTAAGTAGTTGTAAGTGGGTTTGCACGGAGATAAACACTGCTAAAGTACAGTTGTGTACCTACCATAAATGTGGATGTTCGAGTGTATTCACTGTTGCAGTCATTACACTTGGGTTAACCTGCTGGGAGGGTACCCGCAGTTGGCCCGAGTTCCAAAGTCTAGGTCCGGCATCAGTTGCTCTTGCCTCTTCCCTGATGTTACTGCGCCAGGGGTATAAAAGATGCAACCGATGCCATTTTCTTCAGTTCTTCTTGCCCCAGATGTCAGCTGCCCCCAAATAGGAAAGGCTGGAAATAATTATGCCAAAAAACATGCATGTACTAAAATAAACATTTCCTTCATCTACAAGCAATGGAAATAATTATGCCAAAATCATGCATGTACTAAAATAAACATTTCCTTCATCTACAAGCAAATACATCACATAGGTTGTAGAGAGTTGAGAAGTACAGAAAGGTCCCAGCAATGAAAAGGGGGGTGGTGGGTGGGTAACCTGGACTGCAACAGTGAATACACTTGAACATCTACATTTATGGTAGGTACACAACTGTACTATGTTCAACGTGTTCACTGTTGCAGTCATTACACTTGGGTTGAATCCCAAAGCGGAGGGTGGGTGGCTGGGCCTAAATAGGATTAGGAGAGGCTACCAGGCCCTGCAGAACTGCAGTGGCAAAGTCTGCTCTGGATTTAGAGTAGAGAGGTAAGTGGTAGTGCTTGGTGAAAGTGTGCACTGAACTCCAGATTGCAGCTTCTAAAATGCCTTTGGTTGGTACTCCTCTGAGAAAGGCTGCTGAAGTGGCTGCTGCTCTGGTAGAATGTGGCCTTATGCCCTTAGGCACTGATTTGCCATGTTGTGCATAGCAGAAGTGAATGCAGTGTCCTATCCATTTTGAAATTGTCTGCTTTGAGACAGGCTTTCCTTGTGATTCTGCAGCATAAGCTACAAACAGTTGCTCAGTTTTTCTGAAAGCTTCTGTTTTGTCGAAGTAGAATCGTAGCTGTCTGTGTATATCCAAAGTGTGCAGAAGTCTCTCCTCTTTATTCTGGGGATTTGGATAGAAAGTTGGCAAATGAATGGTTTGGTTAAGAGCCACAATGGAAACCACCTTTGGCATAAATGTTGGGTTTGTCCTTAGAGAGACCCTGTCCTGATGAAAAATGATGAAAGGTTCCACTGCCATTAATGCCTGTAACTCTGAGACTCTTCTTGCTGAAGTTATTGCTAGGAGCAGAGCAGTTTTCCATGATAAGAATTTTATATCAGCTGCGTTGGCTGGCTCAAAAGGAGGCAGTGTGAGCTTTTCTAATACAAAATTGAGGTCCCAAGTAGGTATTGGTGCTCTCCTTGGGGATCTTATGTTTCTTGCCTTTCTGAGGTACTGCCTTAGCAGTGGATGTGAAAAAATAGGAGGTTCCGTATTGTAATGAGCTGAAATGGCAGAGGCATGGATCTTAACAGATGAAAAGGATAGGCCTTTGTCCAGCATCTCAGTTAGGTATTGTAAAATCTGAGGTATATTTGGAATAAGTGGTTCGAGTCCTTGTGCCTTGTTCCAAGCACAGAATCTCTTCCATTTTTCTACATAAGATTTCCTAGTGCTGGGCCTCCTGGCTTCTAAAATGACATCCACAACAGCTTTAGAGAGAGGTGTGGTCTGAGTGACTATATTATCTGCCATGCAGCCAGATTTAAGGTTCTGAGTTGACTGTGTAGAATCTGATTATTTTGTTGAGTCAGAAGATGAGGATTTTGAGGTAAAGGCCAGGCTGGGCCTTGAGACAAGCTCTTTAGAATTGGTGGCCAGTCTGGGGCAATCAGGATCATTTTTGGCTTCTCTTGTCTGACTTTTAGGAGTACCTTGGGAAGAAGAGGCAGTGGAGGGAAGGCATAAACTGTCAGGGTTTTCCAGCTGAATGAAAGAGCATCCACTTTCCATGCTTGTGAGTGATAAGTTCTTGTGCAGAATTTCTGTAGTTGGCAGTTGTGAGGGGAGGCAAAAAGATCTATGTCTGGACGTCCACATTTCCTTGTTATCATGCTGAAGACCTGTGGATTTAGTTTCCATTCGTGTGGATCCATGAGATTTCTGCTTAGTTCGTCTGCCAGTGTATTTTTCTTTCCTGGCAGGAATTGTGCCCGCAGATGTACTTGATAGGTCAGTGCTGTGCTCCACAGAGTCATGGCTTGCCTGCAGAGGGGGTAGGAATGTGTGCCCCCTTGCTTGTTTATGTACCACATAACTGTGGTGTTGTCCGTCTTTAGTAATAGTTGTCCTGGATGTAGTAGATCCTTGAAGGCTGTCAGGGCATTCTGTACAGCTAGCATCTCTTTTTGATTGATGTGAAGATGCATTTGTTCCTTGGGCCACGTGCCCTGAATACATTTTCCTGCCATGTGTGCCCCCCAGGCATAATCTGATGCATCCGTTGTTATTGTCTGCCTGGCTGTGGGTAAGGTGAAGGGCTGTCCCTTGTTGTGGTGACAGGCCTTGAACCACCATCGAAACCCCTGTTGTAGACAGGGAATTATAGCTACTATTGTTTTCCAGGCTGTGGCAATGTTGAGTCCAAACACTTTTTAGATACCATTGTAGGTTTCCTCATATGCAGTCTTGCATATGGAATTAGTAGAATGCAGGATGCCATGAATCCCAGGGCCTGCAGAATTTTTCTTGCAGGGAGTTTGGTCTTTGTTGCCATCATTTGAAAGTAATGAGTCAGTTGCCTTTGTTTGTCTGGCGTGAGATAAGCCATCTGGGCAGTTGTATTTAAGCTTGCACCCAGGAATATTATCTCTTGACAGGGCACTACTTTTGATTTCTTTTCATTTACTGTGTACCCTAGGCAAATTAATAATCTTTTTACAAACGCCAGATGCTTTAGTAGAATCTCCTTGCTCTCTGCTTGAATAAGGCAGTCGTCCAAGTAGGTATATATGTGAATTCCTCTTTGTCTGCAAAATGCAATTACTGGTGCCAGGCATTTTGTGAAGACCCTGGGCGCAGTAGATAAGCCAAAGGGCAGTACAGAGAATTGGTAATGCATTCAGCCAGCTACAAATCTGAGGTATCTTCTGCAAGATTGTCTGACCGGGACATGCAGGTATGCCTCATTGAGGTCCAAAGTAACTAGCCAAGCCTTCTTGCCCAGCATGGGTAGAAGTTGCTGCAGTGTTAACATTTTGAATTTTGGAACATCCAGGAAAGTATTTAGGATTGACAAGTCCAGTATTGGTCTCCAGGCTTTGTCCTTTCTGGGTACCAGGAAGAGTCTTGAGTAAAATCCTTGTCCCTGTTCTTGCTGTGGTACTCTCTGAATAGCTCCCATGTCCATGAGAGCAGCAATTTCCTTTTGTACCTCTGCCCATTGGTTTTGTGGCAGGTCCGGCATACCTTTTGATTTTGGAAGGGTGCGAAAGTGGAACCTGTAACCCTGAGAAACTATATTCAGTACACATTTGTCCTGGGTGATTCTGTACCAATTTTGTGTGAAAAGTGCTAGCCTTCCCTCTAGGGGTGCTGCCAAAAGGTAAGTGCTTGGCCTTTGTTGAGGAAAGTCATTGGGACTGTTTCCTATAAGGTTGTGATTTGTCTTCTCCTCCTTTGGGGGCAGAAGCACCCCATTGTTTAGGTTTGTAGGAGCCTTGGGGCTGAGATCTGCCTCTTGGGCATCTGTATCTGCCTCTTTGTGGCCTGTCTGACACCAGAAAAGTAGAGTTTTGTACCTACCATAAATGTAGATGGTCGAGTGCTAATACAGCTGCAATCATAACAGATGGGTTCTCCTGCCGTCAGGCGGGTCCTTGGTCAGCCGAATTCCAAAGTCTAGGTCTGGCGTTGGTTGTCGTCACTTCTTCCCTGACGTCAGTGCGACAGGGGTATAAAGGAACCAGCCGACGCCATTTTCTTCAGTTTTTCTTGCCCCAGATGTCAGGTGCCCCCAAAAGGAAGGCAATACATGAATTTGTGTAATAATGCAGTACAATGTAATCAAAATACAGTAGTTGCAAGCAAATACATCATAAATGAATACCCCACTCAGGTTGTATGAGGATGTGTTAGCCTATAGGCCTGTCCCAAGAGGGGAAGGAGGGAGGGAAACCTGGACTGCACTCGAACATCTACATTTACGCTAGGTACAAAACTGTACTATGTTCATCATGCATACAGCTGCAGTCATAACAGATGGGTAGAATCCCAAAGCTAAGAAAGGGGTGGTAGGCACTAGGAGGAGCCAAAATGCCCTGCAATACTGCAGTGGCAAAGCCTGCTCTAGATTTGGAGTATAGTGGTAGGTTGTAGTGCTTGGAGAAGGTATGCACAGAACTCCAAGTGGCTGCTTCCAAAATATCCTTGGTAGGAACTCCTCTGAGGAAGGCTGCAGAGGTGGCTGTGGCCCTGGTGGAATGAGTTCTAATGCCTATAGGTACAGTTTTGCCATGAAAGGAATAGCAAAAGCGTATGCAGTGGGATATCCATTTTGAGATTGTCTGTTTGGAAATTGGCTTTCCTTGCGCTCCTACCGCATAGGCCACAAAGAGCTGTTCTGATTTTCTGAAAGGCTTTGTTCTGTCCAAATAATAACGCAGTTGTCTGTGGATGTCCAAGGAATGTAGTAATCTCTCCCCTTTGTTTTGAGGATTAGGATAAAAGGTAGGTAAGTGTATGGCCTGATTTAAAGCTACCTTGGATACTACTTTAGGCATAAAGGACGGGTTGGTTCGTAAGGAAACTCTGTCCTGATGGAAGATGATAAAAAGCTGGACAGCCATGAGAGCCTGTAGTTCTGAAACTCTACGAGCTGAGGTGATAGCCAGAAGGAAAGCTGTTTTCCAGGACAAATATTGCAAATCTGATGAGGCAGCTGGCTCAAAGGGAGGCAAGGTCAGTTTTTCCAGAATGAAATTAAGATCCCAAGCCGGTATTGGTTGTTTCCTTGGAGGTCTTAAATTCTTAGCTCCTCTGAGGAACTGTCTTAAGAGAGGGTGAGAGAATAAAGGTGGATCAGTGTTGTATTCTGCAGAAATGGCTGAGACATGGATTTTGATGGAGGAGAAGGAAAGTCCACTGCTTAGCTGTTCAGTCAAATATTGTAGTATTTGAGATAAATTCAGTTTTCCAGGATCCTGGCCCTTTTTCTCATTCCAGACACAAAAACGTTTCCATTTTGCGGAGTAAGCTTTTCTAGTTGATGGCCTTCTGGCCTCCAAAATGACATCCTGCACCTCCTTGGAGAGTATGGCCTGTTGCAATGCTAAGGAATCTTCCAGGCGGCTAGATTGAGCGTTTTTAGCTGGCTGTGAAGAGTTTTGAAGTTGTGCTGAGTCAGAAGAAGAGGCATTAGAGGCAGGGTCCATGGTGGCGAATGTGTCAGGCTCCTCAGGAGTGGGTACCAGTGTTGTCTTGGCCAGTCCGGAGCAATGAGAATCATCTTTGGTCTGTCTGCTCTGGTTTTCAATAGAACTTTGGGCAGCAGAGGAAGAGGTGGGAATGCATAAACTGTCATTGATGTCCAACTGAAAGAGAGAGCGTCCACTCTGCAGGCCTTTGGATGGAAGATCCTTGAGCAGAATTTTGTCAATTGATGATTTTTGTGGGAGGCAAAGAGATCTATGTCTGGCCTTCCCCATTCTTGGATTATTTCTGTAAAGACTTTTGGATGCAATTTCCATTCGTGTGGATCTGTCATATTCCTGCTTAGGTTGTCTGCCAGCGTGTTTTCCTTGCCTGGCAAGTACTGTGCTTGTAGTTCCATTTGTAAGTCCATGGCCATGCTCCAAAGTGACATGGCGAGTCTGCATAGGGGGTAAGAATGTGTTCCTCCCTGTTTGTTTATGTACCACATAACTGTGGTGTTGTCCGTTCTTATCAATATTTGACCTGGTTGTAGAAGGTCCTTGAAAGCTATAATAGCATTTATTACTGCTAACATTTCTTTTTGATTGATGTGAAGGTGCTTTTCTTTTTGGGACCATTTGCTCTGAATGCACCGATCTGTCATGTGCGCCCCCCAGGCATAGTCCGAGGTGTCTGTTGTGATGACTTGATTTGCTTGAGGCTTGCTGAATGGAAGACCTGTGTTTGTTTGACATGCTTGAGCCCACCACAGAAATTCATTTTGCAGACATGGAATTAGTGGTATTATTGTTTCCAAACTGTGGCTGTGTTGAGACCATATGTTTTTCAGGTACCATTGTAGTTTCCTCATATGCAACTTTGCACATGGGATTAGTAAGATGCAAGATGCCATGAATCCCAGAGCCTGCAGGATTTTCCTTGCAGTCAGCCTGGTGCAATTTGCTAGTGTTCTGAAGTATTGAGTTAGTTGCCCCCTGTTTCTCTGGCATGAGGTAGGCCATCTGAGTGTTTGTGTCCAAATTGGCACCCAGGAAAATTATCTTCCGAGAGGGTATTAGCCTTGATTTCTTTTTGTTGACTGTGTATCCCAGAGAGTTCAACAACATTATTACATAAGCCAGACGTTTCAGAAGAATGTGCTTGCTGTCCGCTTGGATCAGGCAGTCGTCCAAATAGGGGTATATTTGTATCCCTTGAAGTCTGCAGTAGGCAATTACTGATGCCAGGCATTTCGTGAATACTCTGGGCGCAGTAGATAAGCCAAAGGGCAATGCAGGGAATTGATAATGAGTTGAACCTGCAAGAAATCTGAGGTATCTTCTGCAATTTTGTCTGATTGGGACATGCAGGTATGCCTCCTTGAGGTCCAATGTTACCAGCCAAGACCCCTTGCCCAGCATGGGAAGAAGTTGCTGTAGAGTGAGCATCTTGAATTTTGGTACGAGTAGAAATGTGTTTAGGATGGATAGGTCCAAAATAGGTCTCCAGTCTTTTCCCTTCCTTGGTACCAGAAATAGCCTGGAATAAAAACCTTGACCTTGTCCGTGGGTAGGTACCTCTTGAATAGCTTTCATGTGTATGAGATCTGTAATTTGCCTTTGTTCCTCTGCCCTTTGATTGTGTGGCAGGTTTGGCATGCCTCTAATTTTTGGAAGGGTGTGAAAATGGAATTTGTAGCCTCTGTTTATAATGTCCAGGATCCATTTGTCCTTTGTGACAATATGCCAATTTTTTGAAAATAATGCCAGCTTTCCTCCTAAGGGTGCTGCCATCTGAGACTTGGTTGGCATGCAAAGGGGAAAGTCATTGGGTTTGCTTTCTGAAAGATTGCGAGTTATCCTCACCACCTCTTTGTGAAGGTGCTTGCCATTGTCTGCCTCTAAACGATCCTTGGGATTGTCCTCTGCCCCTCGGGCGCCTGTATCTGCCTCTTTGGGGTCTGTCCGTGGCAGGAAAGGACCAGTTTTGGAAGGCCAATTTCTACTAAAACGTGGGGGTTGTACCTGTAGAAAATCTTTCACAGTTTGCATTGATTTAGCCTTTTCCTCCATTTTCCTTAATACCTCCTCAGCATTAGCACCAAATAGTACATCCTTTTGAAGAGGGGCGTCTAGTAATTTAGCTTTGACATGATCAGGCAAGGCTTGTTCCTTGAGCCAGGCATGCCTACGTATGACTGATCCTGTAACAGCAGCTCTGCATGAGGCCTCTAGAGCATCAAAACCACATTGTAAGGTATGCTTGCCCACTTGTTCTGCACTATGCATCAAATCCTGCAACTCCTTTAAGTCTGGTTGTTCAGGTTGTGATATTTTACTTTTCAATTGTGATAACAAAACTGTTGGTATTTTAGCATATGGAACTGACAGTTTAAGGCCCTCATGATTAAGGTAGCCGAGGTATATACCTTTTTTCCCCACCTTTCTAAGGATCTGGAATCTCTCTCGGAAGGTAATGGATTTTTAGCAATGGAGGCCTTAACTCCCTTGGGGCCCTGTGAGATGGTTTCTGGGTCAGCAGCATGGCTTTTGTATAGAAATTGGTGAGAATCAGGAACCCTGTAGTACCTGTCAGGCTTAACTGGAGCTGGAGGTAGAGAGTCCGGGTTAAGGCAGGCCTCGAGTAAACATCATCTAGGATGTCCAAGACAGGAGGTATAGCCAGAGGCCTGTGCTGAGGTAGCAAGAGAAATTCCCTGAGCCTTTTCTTGGAATCTGAATAATCTTGGCCTTCCCAGTGGAAGTGTTCCCTTAAGGTATGCAAAGTTTCCCCAAATGAGTAATCCTCAGGGGGGGATACAGAAGGGATGGACTCCTCCGCATCAGAGTCTTCAAAAGGGGAGTAAGAATGTTCCTGATCATCAGAGTGCTCAGAAATAATGGAGCCCTGATCAGATTAGGGGGAATCTTCCTCCACTCTGGGCCTTTTGTCCGGTGGGGGCTGAGAACCTCTGATAAGAGTAATTAAGTCCTCAGCCATTTTAAGCATCTGTTTCTTAGGCATGGGGCCTGGAGATGGGCCCTGTGTAGCTGGTCTCTTAGAGTGCATGGTAGCTTTAGACTTAGTGAAAGCCTTGATGGAGAAAGAAGAGGAAGGTCTGAAGACACCCTGAGTGGAGGTGGACCTGTCCACATTCTGAGTTTCAACGCCAAGAGTGGCTTCGGTATCTGTAGTCGGGGTATGGGCCGAGGAGCCTGCGACCTCGGGCACAGGAGACACCTTCAAAGACGTGTCGTCGGTAGTCAGGGGCTGCGTAGGCGCCTCGCTGAGAACCGGACCACGTGTAGTCGGCTTTGGTGTGGTGTCGGTAGAGGCCGTGGACCTCGTGTGTCGGTCCTTGTCTTTGCGTTTTTTAGACAAAACCGGAGTCGGAGTATCCGATGACATAGTATAGTTAAATGCTTTCCCAAAATAATGCTGGGTGAACTCCGCCCGACGCTTAATAGTGCGTCTGTTGAATGTAGCACAAAAACGACAGACCGAGACGTCATGGTCTGGGCCTAAACAAGGTATACAGAGGGAATGGAAATCTTTATGCGGTATTTGCTTCCCACAAGAAATACAATTATTAACTTTGTCTGACATCGGTCTGAGGCAAGAAAAGATTCAAAAGCACAAAAGCACACCAAACTACAAGAAAAAGTTCAACGCTGCTCCGGTACAATGAAGGCTGTCCAATTAACTAAGATATGTTGCTGCAAAAATGTAGATAACCACCACGAAGTACGTTGCTGCAAAGCTTAGATAAACCACCACGAATTGAATACACTGATTATTTATTGAACAGAACCAAAATTAAAAAACAAAAATAGAAGATTAAGCGCTTTCATCTCATAAACCGAGACTTCTTCAGAATCATCTTCCACAATCAAGTTCATTCTTTTATAACAAATACATCTCTCTCATTGGTCTAAGACACTATCGTCATTAATTGATTATTATAATATAAGCATACAAAATAAGCGTTTCAAAATACATTACAAAAGGAGTTAGGCATAAATAAAAAGTCATAAAAAGCTATATAAAACTTTTTACATTATTGACTGGGGCTGGCTAAACAATTAATTTTAAGTATAATAACCTTGGAATGACAATACTGAAAAAACTGAAGGAAATTAAAAAATGAATGAATGGAAAAATAAATAAATACATAAATAAATAGATAGACAAACGGAATGCACGGAACCTGTGCAGCTATATTTATGTTCCACAAAGAACCGTAATTGCTTATGAATACAATAGATCAGTGCCAATAAATAAGCACACGAACTGATCTAACCACATCCGAGAACTTCTTAACGTTGTTTAATATCTCTAGCGTATACACTTATACGCAAAAAACAACGTTATTGCCCACAATGGATCATAAAAGCTAAAGTATATTACATAAAAAATCATGAAAAATGTAGTGCCACAAATTTATAACAATCCTCGATATCATATTCCAAAATATATACAAAAACATCTAAAAAATCCTGCAATAGCCACTAATCTCGGGTACGAATTCCAAAACGTACCCAAGACCAACTATGCGTAACTATGGTAGGACGCAGTAATAAAATTTTGTGACTGTTATAATATTTTGCAAACAAGGAATGAAGTAATATAAATGTAGTTTTATAAACTGTGAAAAATATAATAAAATTGTGAAAAAAATATATATATATAAGAGATATATGTATACATGCATATACATGTAATTAGGTCAATTAATTCGCTTATAAAAGTACACCTATTTTATTATACAAACACTCATAAATAAACAATTTATATATATTATAATAAAAGTATATATGAATATAAAAAAAATATATATAATAAATGTGTAATATATATAAATATATTGAATATATATAAGTATATCCAAAAATGTATTAATAGTATATAAAAAAGTATATATAAACATATATATAAAAAAATAAATATGTTAGAATATATAAATATGTATATAAAAATGTATATAAATAAATAAATTTAATGTATTCAATAATATTCAATCATATATAGTAAATATGTTCCTTGAAAATTATGTAAAGAATATTATAAAAAATATATATTGAAAATTATTAAAAATCCCATTGAAAATTATTAAAAAATGGAAGTATGAACAACTATATAAATATCCATATAAACGTCTTTATAAAATCTATAAAAAATCAATATAAACTATATTATTGTATATTCAAAATGCATGTGAGGTCCATATAAGTTGTATTGAAAATTGTGTATTAAAGGTGTATACTGAAGATGTATATTGAAAATTGTATATTTAGTAATTTATATAAGGAATGTATGTATACATGTACACACCAAAGGGAACACATGTACCAACAAGGGAAATGTATGCAACATCTAAATATGACCATTAAGAATCCTAGTAATAAAAATCCATGTAAATTTAATTAAATAAATATAAATATAAAATAAATTAGATAAAATAGGATAGATTAAATAAATTAAATTAGGTAGCATATATCAGCAGGTTTCGGTTTCATTTACCGTGTCTCTTAGGATCACCTGCTAATACTTTTAGTGCTGGACTGATGGAAATGTGGTCATTAAGTCCTTTACTACCACAAGCGTCTAACCTTAATTGCCACATCATCTCCCTGTATTCCAAACGTGTCTCCCAATCCCCTCCTCTTTCTGGGTACTCAACCTCCTCCAATACCCAGAACTTGAAGTCAGCTTGTAAACAAGTCAAAGCGTGTCTATAAAGTGCATTATTGTCATTACGCTTGTTGATATCTCTCATGTGCTCGTAGATTCTAGATCGAAGATGGCGCTCGGTCTTACCAATATAGTAGCAGTCACATGCTTTACAAAAAGCATAATATACCACCCCTTTAGAGTAACAACTGTAGTATTTCTTAGCTTTAAGAACAGTTTGCAGGTTTGGAATTCTAACCTCCTTTAATCCTGCTATGTAACAGCATTGTGCACATCTACCACAAGAAAAAGTACCTTGTTTCCTGTTACATCCACCAGTGCTTATACTATTCTTCTCTACAATGTTCTTAATGTTTTTATTCCTCCTAAAACTGAATTTAATCTTATTTTGGAAAACATCCGTTCTTACTGCCATGTTCTTAAACATTTCCCAAACTTCATATACACTTTTTTTCAGCCAACCTATACCTTGATGGTAGGTAAAGGTCAAATATGGTGTTACCCCCTCACTGTCTCCTTCCTGTCTTTTCAGACCGTCACTCCCACAATACATATTTTGTGTATTATTGTTGATGTGGTTTAAGTTAGATACTGTATCTACATCACACCTTGTATCGGTGTCTGGTATTACATTCCCTTCAAGACCTATCACTCCATCCTTGGTCAATAATGGGATGTACTTAACACCTCTCCCAGCTACCACATAATCCTTAATAGGCATTATGAAATCCATAGGATATCCTCTATCCAAAAACATTCTCTCTATATTATTTATTTCATCCAAAAATTCAATCTCATCGGAAATCATTCTAGCCATCCTAATCATCTGCCCTTTTATTATGTTCTTTTTAAGTTGGAAAGGGTGGTCACTGTCAAAGTGTAAATATGCGTTGGAGTGATGTTCCTTTCTAAAAATGTTAGATTTAAAACATTTGTTGTTGTAGTCTTTAATAAATTTTATATCTAAATAATGAATTTCGTTACTCCCAATTTCATATGTAAATTGTAAAAATGTAGTAGTCTGGTTGATGTAACTTATAAAGTCTTTCACCATATCGTAAGATCCTGTCCATAGGACAAAAATGTCGTCCAAAAACCGGAAATACTGACCGATATATTGACTGTACTCAGAATTTAATACATACTTCTCCCAAACCAACATAACCATGTTGGCAAATACTGGGGCACAGGCAGAACCCATAGCCACACCGTCCCTTTGGTGATAATAATCCCCCTCAAAATACATATAATTGTATTTTAAAACTAGCTCCATACATTCTAAAACTAATCTAAATTCATCACCTGTTGAAAAATTGATTTTCCTGTAATATTTCTTCAAACCATTCTAAACCCAAAACCTGAGGTATAACAGAAAATAAGTCTTTCACATCGATAGTAATGAAAAGGGTTTCATCCGTGTACTTGCTTCCCCCAATTTTTTGTAAAAAATCCCAAGAATCTACTAAAATGTGTCTATATTTATTGTTGAATTCAGTATTGTCATTCCAAGGTTATTATACTTAAAATTAATTGTTTAGCCAGCCCCAGTCAATAATGTAAAAAGTTTTATATAGCTTTTTATGACTTTTTATTTATGCCTAACTCCTTTTGTAATGTATTTTGAAACGCTTATTTTGTATGCTTATATTATAATAATCAATTAATGACGATAGTGTCTTAGACCAATGAGAGAGATGTATTTGTTATAAAAGAATGAACTTGATTGTGGAAGATGATTCTGAAGAAGTCTCGGTTTATGAGATGAAAGCGCTTAATCTTCTATTTTTGTTTTTTAATTTTGGTTCTGTTCAATAAATAATCAGTGTATTCAATTCGTGGTGGTTTATCTAAGCTTTGCAGCAACGTACTTCGTGGTGGTTATCTACATTTTTGCAGCAACATATCTTAGTTAATTGGACAGCCTTCATTGTACCGGAGCAGCGTTGAACTTTTTCTTGCAAGAAAAGATTCCCCAACGAGGTACTTAGCTTTTAAGAAGACTTTGGTTCCAAATTTTCGTAATCTCAGGAGCTGGCCGACCGGCACTTGCGAACTGCTTCTGCTTCGGGCACCGCGCGGCAAGAAAGACTGAAGAAAATGGCGTCGGCTGGTTCCTTTATACCCCTGTCGCACTGACGTCAGGGAAGAAGCGACGGCAACTGACGCCGGACCTAGACTTTGGAATTCGGCCGACTGAGGACCCACCTGACGGCAGGAGAACCCATCTGTTATGACTGCAGCTGTATGCACGATGAACATGGACCAATTTTTTGAAGGCCAGTTTCTACTAAACCTAGGTGGTTGAACCTGTAAGAAATCCTTTACTGTCTGCATAGATTTTGCTTTATCCTCCATTTTCTTTAACACCTCTTCTGCCTTAACACCAAACAAAGTATCATGCTGTAGTGGAGCATCCAATAATTTTACTTTAACATGTTCAGGTAAACTTTGTTCTTTCAACCAAGCATGCCTTTGAATGACAGAGCCTGTAACTGTGGCTCTGCAAGAAGCCTCTAATGAATCAAAACCACATTGCAGAGTATGCTTTCCCACTTGTTCAGCTGCATGCAATAATTCCTGCATTTCCTTATTGACAGGATTTTCTGAATTTGTAAGCATTTTCTGTTTTAACAAAGACATGAGGTACTGTTGATATTTAAGCATGTGAAACTGGCAGTTTAAAGCCCTTACAGCTAAAGTAGTAGAAGTGTAAACTTTTTACCCCATCTATCCAGAGCTCTAGAATCCCTTTCAGAGGGAACAGGGTTTTTAGCAGTGGAAGCCTTAACCCCTTTGGGACTCTGAGAAATTGTTTCAGGGTCAGCAGCAGGGTTTTTATAAATACATTTATGAGAGTCAGGGACCTTGCAATACTTGTCTGGCTTGACTGGTGCAGGGGGTAAAGAATCAGGAGACAGACTGGATTCAGAGAAAACATCATCAACAATATCAAGCACAGGGGGAATAGCCAGGGGGGCCTGTGTTGAGGCAGTAAAAGAAAATCCCTGAGCCTTTTCTTGGATTCTGAATAATCCTGGCTCTCCCAGTGGAAATGTTCCCTCATGGTATGCAGTTTCCCCAAAAGAGTAATCCTCAGGTGGAGAGGCTGAAGGTATAGATTCTTCAGATCAGAGTCCTCATAGGGAGGAAGAGAACAGCCCTGATCTGAAGAGGAATCAGAGGAAGAGAACAGCCCTGATCTGAAGAGGAATCAGAGGATACAGAAACCTGGTCAGAGGAATCATAGTCAGTGTCTTGCCTAGGCCTTTTATCAGGAGGGGAACCCCTGATCAAAGTAATTAAGTCTTCAGCCATTTTAAGCATCTGTTTCTTTGGCATGGATGACTGTCCCGGAGAATGCTGTACTTGTTTCCTTGTCTTTAATGGTGTCTTTGACTGTACCCTTGGCTGCTGCAGAGGATTTAATAGTAAGCTGTGAAGGTCTGAAAACACCCTCAGAAGCCGATGCCTGCTCAGCGGCTCCAGACCCATCTGAGGGAATATTTTTCATTGGCCCAATACCTTGAGTATCCAGAGGCCTCGGATACGGCCTGTGGCTCTGAGGTAGCGGGTGTCAGGAGCTGCGAAAGTGCCTCACTGAGAACCGGCGACTGGCCTAGAAGAGGCTTCGTCGTCGGTTTTGGACCTCGGATGCCTGTCCTTTTCCTTGTCTTTGCGTTTTTTATGAATTCCGGTCGTCGGTTGTTCCGACGGGATTATATAGTTAAACCTTCGGCCAAAGTAATGTAATGCAAAATCAAACCGACGTTTAATAGTGCGTTTGTTGAATCTAGCACAAAACCGACAACTAGTAACGTTGTGGTCAGGGACTAGGCAAGGAATACAGTAAGAGTGAAAGCCCTTATGAGGTATTTGCTTCCCACAAGAAATACAATTGTTAACTTTTACTGACATCGGTCTGGAGCAAGAAAAAGTTTCCCCAATGGGGTACTTAGCTTTATTGAAGACTTCGGTTCTGAAACTCTATTTCAAAAATCTCAGGAGTCGGCCGACTGGCACTTGCGAACTGCTTCTGCTTCGGGCACCGCGCGGCAAGAAAGACTGAAGAAAATGGCGTCGGTTGCATATTTTATACCCCTGGTGCACGGACGTCAGGGAAGAGGCGACAGCAACCGACACCGGACCTAGACTTTGGAACTTGGGCTGACTGCGGGTAGCCTGCCAGCAGGATAACCCAAGTGTAATGACTGCAACAGTGAAACACGATGAACATCTTCCAGTTAAAGTTTCTTATACTGATTTAGCTTCTAAATTGCTTAACCTGTGTAGGCATTGCTTACCCCCGTGCAAGCAAGATTAAACCTGCTTACTGTTGCTTAAAAGTGCTTACTCCCGCTTACCACCACACTCATTTCTTTAAAAGAAATGAAAAAGGGTTGGTAGGAAAGTGGTGAAAAAGGGGCACAAAGAGGGAAAGACAGTAGGGAAAATAGCTAGGGATGTGCAGGACAGATGTAGGGAAGGTCCATAGCTGTCCATTTCTTCTACAGCGACAGCTGTGCATATACACTGATTTGGAGGTAGATTTGGACACTCATACCCCAATAATATGTTGTGAAGCCAAACAGACCAGATAACATGAGTCCAGTGGACATGTGCGAAATGGACAGCTATATATGGGGAGAGACTTTTTTTTTTTGTGAACAGATTGCCCCCTTTTTTTTTTTTTAAGGTGAGAGTGGGATGTTGGGGAGGGATAGTAGGTATATTTGGGGAGGTTCAATTTTACAATATATGTGGATTAGTAATAGTCAACACATTCCAGGATTAGGTATAACAGCATGCATAGATATTCCCATTAACCCGAAACACCAGATATGGAACAGTTGCATAGCAAACAGAACACATGCATATATGGAACCACAATGGCCATTACAACAGCATGCAGGTACATTGATGGCAGTATGCCACCAATATGGGAGTATTTCAACATGGCACATGCATAGAAACAAATTTAAATATTTATCAAACAATAGGACACATATCCCAACAGTAGATTTATTAGAGCACATACCGATTGAGTTGTGTATTTAGTTTATTGTTGCAGATATGTTGGGGGGAGAGAAAGATGTCAATTAACATGTATATCCCTGTAGTTCTCATTACTTTCCTAGTCAGAGCTGTGATCTGTACCTTATGGGTTTTATTACACTACCCTATGGCTTTAGTTTGGACAGTGGTATGGATGTCGACAACTATATACATAAACTGAGTTTTACCTGCAGTATATACCTCTTACCTGGTATACCTGTGGAGGGATTGTTTGTTAACACTACCCGACTGTTTCTACATATATTCCCGGGTTCCAGGTTGATGTTATGCACATACCTGTCCATCTCTTATTGCACACACGCTGGGCATGTCTTGACAACATACAGGTGAAACCTTGACATATTTTGACTACTGCCCTCATAAACCTTTGGTGAGTTGTACAATGACAGGTTTGTTTTCACAGACATTTTCCAAATATGTACAGACCTGACAGTCAGTTATATGACATTAAATGCTGCCTACATTCAGAGATTAGCACACTGATATATCATGGGGACGGGGTAACAGCCAGCAAATATGTGCCACTTAACTGGACATCCTGGACAACTCTGTACACTTGTGGGGTATGATTCTGCATACAGCTTACTACCACTCCCAGAATTCGAACCATGGCTGTCTCTGCTAAAAATAGAACAGTGTATATCACAGTTGAGTGTGCTATACAGATATTGCTGTGTATCTCTTCTCTGACATCTGTCTATAAGTCTCCTGTGGTTTTACAATCTGACCTTGTAATTACAACACTCATACAGGGTTTCCTAGACAGTTTTATTATGTAACACAGTGTGGATGACAGTGATGAGTAATACCATATTATTCAGAACTGCAACACTAACACTGCCATACAATACCAGAGTAAACAGTACCAGTGCAGGATTTCAATCTTTTATTTCTAGGCACAGTTTTCATATCTGACAGACCTGTGGGGGGAATGTTTGTTAGCACTACCTGAATGTTGCCACGCATATTACTAGATTCCACATTATTTTATGCACATACGTCTCACTCTGTTACTGCGCGCACACACTTGTCACAGCTTCACAACATGGGGGTGGAGATGGGACATACTTTGCTTATTACTCTCATAACATTTTGAGGAGTTGCTAGAGTGACAGGTTTGTTCTTATAGATGTCTGACAATTAGTTATATGTCCTTATTCGCTGCCTAAACATCTGGGATAATCCCACTGATTTGCCAGGGTGACAGGCAGCAGATATGGGCCAATTAGCTGGACATTCTGGACATATCTGTACAGTTGTGGGGTATGATTCTGCATACAGCTTACTACCACTCTCAGGATTCGAACCATGGCTGTGTGTGCTAAAAATACAACAGTTCACATCTCAGTTGAGTGTGCTATTTGGATTATGTTGTCTATCTTTTCACTGTTTTCTAAGTCTCTCTCAGTTGTACAATATGACTTCTTGTGATTACAACAGTCATATACAGACATTCCTACACATTTTATTTATGTAGCAGTGTTGGTAACAGTGCTTAATACAACAGTACTATTTAGAGGTTGCAACACTACATCACCATATGATACCAGAGTAAACACAGGCAGTCCAGCAGTTAAACCTTGATTGTCAGGCTGTTAACCTTTTATTTACATGCAACCTATATGAGACTCTTCCTGCCATATTGTCTGGTGTATTCAGTACATACCTTAAACAATACAGGTTTTATACTGGCAATTAACTTTCTATTACTTTTAGATTTATTTCTTATAACAGTACATGCAAGAGTGTTACTAATCTGCCTCGCAACGCAACCTCTGCAATCTACAAGCATGGGCTTCCCGATTCAAAGCCCGCTTGTCTGCCGCTGTCAAAGACATGAGGAATATTTAGCCATACCTATCCATAATATACATGAGCTGGGAATTATTAAACGGGTAGTAGACTGATACTTACACATGGCTGGGACATCCTCAGTCTGCCTAGCCTCTTGGATTTACTGATCCAAGAGCTCTCTCTTTCTCCGCTTCAGGTCAGCATAGTGATGCCTGACCTGCTCACCAGTTCGACGTATGCCAGTGGCACTGGTGAGGTCAGCAGTGTCTGGTCATGGTCTTTAACAAGGAGTCCTGCCATGACTTTGGACTCCTGGATGCCCCAGTGCTGTGCCCAAAAACGCGCTCCCTCTCCCACACAGGTCATAGTGCTTACAGGAGGAAGCTGCAACCAGTTATGAGATGTATTCCCACCTGTTGGGTTTAAATAGGGCCGATTTCCCGCACTTTGCCGTGATTGGACGATTTTGAAAATGCTAAGCTATGGGCAAACCTGCTTACCTAAGGATGGCATTGCTAAAAGGGGTACACCAATGGGCAAAACTGATATAGCTGGCCTACACATTGCTTGCACCTAGTAAGCAGGGCTGTGCACAGCTTAGCGTTGCTTAATTTTTAATTTGCATACTATTTGCTGTTTGGTATTGATTTCTTATTCATTACATGTGATATATGTGTTTGGTGTACATACACTGTATGGGGTCCTTGTGTTTATTAGGGGATTTCAACAATTTATTACAATGACACCTCACATCTGGACTTTATGTAGTACTCCAGTTCACATATTTATGTTATGTAATAGGTTATACAACATTAAACTGTATATAGATTCCTTTCACATGTTAAGTTTAATATTCCTATAGTGAGGATCTGTTTGGTGATACCTCAATCTTATGTACTGCTGTGATGGCTTACTGGTTAACTACTGTGACTTTAGGGCCCCGGGTTCAAGACTTGCAAGGGCTGTTAATTTTTTTTCTGGGTAGAACAGCGGATGTTGCCTACAGAGTGATTAAGGCACTTTTAAGCAATTGTAAGCAGGTTTGCGCGAAGGTAAGCAATGCTAACCTACAGTTACATATGCTTACAGAGTTAGCTTCACTATTGCTTAACCTGTGTATGCATTGCTTTCCCCCGCACAAACTGGCTTAAACCCACTTACTACTGCTTAAAAATGCTTACTCCCGCTTACTACTGCTTAATAGTGCTTACTCTCGCTTACCCCCGCACTAATTTAAACAGAAATGTAAAATGGTTCTTGGGAAGGTGGTGGATTTGGATACCCTATGGATTTATCATTCATTACACATTATACCTTTGATTTGTATCCCTGATTCATGTATACATACACTGTATGGGGCACTTGTGTTTATCTGTGGATTTTACATTATTAGAATGACACCTCACATCTGCATTTAATGCAGTACTCTGTTCACAAATGTATGTTATTTAGTAGGTTATGCAACAAAAAATATTTTTCATAAAGTGATTTGACATGGAAAATGGAATGTACTGGAGTGAGACTCGAACCGGGAATGACTTCTCATAAGGCAAATGCTTTGCCCACTACATTATTGCAATACTGCTTCATTTGCATATATCCTGATATTTATCTTCTTGTGCCATTTAAGCTACAGTATACGTAGCTAAGCAACGGGCATACCTGTGCACCTAAGGTTAAATTTTATCTGTTTGATAAAAAAAAATTAACTTGTTTACGTTATATTTTAACTATTGCTCTTATAAACTTGGGGGGGGGTGTTGCTGGGGGTATGCAACCCCCTATGAGTGGTCTTGCTCATTGTTATTGCTAAACTGCAGTTCTTGATTGCAGGGACATGTATATTGTGAGAGATCTGCTCTCAGACATACCCCCTGCACTCGTCCATGCTCCATGCTGTTAAGGAGCACAGGCAGTGCACTTCATTAATATGCATAGCGTGCTGCTCCTAAACAGGCGCTTCTGTGCAGGACTAAGCTAGTCCTGCACGGAAGATTACTGAGACCAGGGGAATGTTTACTTCACTCCCATGTAGGGTGATAGTATCAGTGAAGCTTAAGAGGGCAGTAGTTGAACTATGATTAGGTTTGAAACCGTGTTGGCAGCTGGAGAGGTATTGCATTAGTTGTGAATGAATACATCTCTCAAGATTTTTTGATAGAGGTGACAATATAGCAGTAGGTCTTTAATTAGAAAGTTCCACCTTTGTGGTGATGAATTATATGAGATTTTCCAGAGATCAGAGACTCGGTGTTCATTAGTAGATCTCTTGCTTAGAATCGATATTGGGTAGGCTATAGCATCAGCTGACATCTTGAGGTATTGTGTTGGGAGACTGTCAGCAGCAATGGGTGTAGGTTTCAGTTTTTAAATCAAAATTTTTATGGCATTTGTTGAACCGGAATGAAAGGATTTTTTTTAATGTTTTGTATGTTGGTATAGTAATTTGTCTAGTTTGATTTGACTTTTTCCTTAGTTTCAGAGTTGCTGGTAAATTAGACGGTTTTGTGGTGTCTTATTGGTGTTCCATTGAACTCCGGCTTTATCTCTAGTTTTAATAAAATTTCTAATTTCTTTGGTTAGCCAGGGGGTGATGTTGCCTTTAGCTCTGACAGTTCGAGGGGGTGCATGATTATTTTAGGACATTTAGCAATGTACTATCTATGGCTGTGCTGAAGGGTAGTACTTTTAGAATAGACCAAGTTGCATTGACTGAGAGTGGTGGTTAGTGTCTGTGGATTTAGTTTGCTCTTGTTTCTGATCTGACAGTAAACTACAGTTTTTGGAGGATTGGTCTTTTGTCTCACTAGGAAGGTTGGTGAGTGGTCACTTAAGCTGTCAGGGAGACAGCCTGATTGTTGACAGTTTGTAGCTTTGTTAGTAAGAGTCCAGTTAAGGATGGACTGTCTATTTGATTTTTTTATCTATTCTAGTTGTGTTCTGAATTAGCTGTGCAAATCCATAGAGGTTTATGTGACTGATAGGGTTATGGATGTTACAGGTATACCAGTCTAGGTTAAAATCACCCATTATTATTGTTTCTTGGGAAAAGGTGTTTGCACTCTATTGAAGTAGGCTCTCTAATGTAGTGAGATTGTTCCCAGATGGAATACAAACACCTGCTATGACTATGTGTTTATTATTAAGTTCTAGTTTTGTGAATATGATTTCTGCATTATTAAAAGTTGGGGTGTGTAAGTTTAGGCGTTGAGGTATTATTTCTGCAAACTATGGCTACCCCTCTTCCTTTTTTCCCTATCTGGTCCTGTCTGAGAATGTTATAACCAGGTGGGATGACATCATTGTCTGCAGGTTGAGGTTTTAGCCAAGTTTCTGTTAGTAAGATTATGTCAGGAGAATACTGAGATTGTGGCATGAAAGTCTTGAACCTTGCTGAAGAGACTTCTGATATTTATTAGATCATCTGATTTTTGCAGACAAAGTATAATGGATTGAGAGGGTGAGAGAGGGGTTTGTTAGGTGAGAGAGATGGATAGCTGTGGGGTTGGGTGTATGTCACTGCTGATTACAAGTTTTGATGCTATGCTAACTACATTGCTGAAAAAGGTGAAGATGGCTTTATGCACTCTAAGGGAAATATAGTGTGGGCTATGTGATGGTAATAATTTGAATGAGAAATGATCTAAGAGTAGTATTAAAAATTGATTGAGCTATTTTGAGGTTATTAGGAGTTGTATGGAGTATTGCCATAGTTGTGAAAGTAAGGCTTAATGGCCGTATTATGTGATATGTGTAGGAAGTTAAGTAAGCAGCTAGTGAGAGTTATGAATGTTGTTTGTGTGAGTGGCATTTTAAATGTATGATGTTAGTTGATCAGTGTTTGTGTTTTGGTTGTGTGTAATAAATTGGCAGAGTGGAGTGTGACTTTTGTCACAACACATTGGTTTGGGGATTGAGGACAGACCTGTTGAAGGTGTCTCCACCAATGTAGTTCCCTTTTTATAAAACCACAAACTGGAGTCTGATACTCTTGAGAGTGCAAAAGCTGGACTAGTGTTTTTTTTTTATTAGAAATCATTGTATCTTTTATTAGAAATCATTGCATCTTTCTCATGTGTACTCTGGCTGCAGGTATGAGAATCAGAGAAGCCATGAATCCTAGAATCTTGAGAAAGACTGATTTGAGAAGCTCAGGAAAATTCTCAGATAACTCAACTTCTTGTGCTAAAGCCTTTTGAAGAACAAACTACAAGCCATCCCAGAAACACAATCCAGTGAGACAGAGTCAGAGAGGATTTTGCAATATTTATTTGGAAGCCCAGATTGGTCAAGAGACATGACCCATGTTCATAATTCCCAGCATCTGGATAATGATGCTCCAAAGATAAGCAAGTCATTAATTAAGGAAAGATGTGAAGTTATGACAGGCGCTAGATATTTTGCAAACAACCTTTGGAGCTGTAGATAAACCAAAGGGCAATGCAAAGAAAGTACAGTTGTGTACACTTGCCATAAATGTAGATGTTCGAATGTATTCACTGTTGCAGTTATTACATCTGGGAAACCTGCTGGCAGGTTGCCCTCAGTCGGCCTGATTAACAAAGTCTTGGGTCCTGCATCAGTTGCTGTCCCTTCTTCCATGACGTCAGGAAGTCAGGGGTATAAAATATGCAGCCAATGCCATTACATCAGTTTTTCTTGTCCCAGATGTTAGATGCCCCCCAAATGGGGAACAAATAAAATTAAAAACACAAAAAATATACCTCCAATCCCAAAAACAAATACACCAAAAGGGCTTTTAAGCATAATGAAAGAAAGTAGAGGTATAGCCAAAGAAAAATAGGGGGCTGGAGGGAGGGTAACCAGGGCTGGAACAGTGAATACACTAACATCTACACTTATGGTAAGTGCACACAACTGTACTATGTTCTTCGTGTTTCACTGTTGCAGTCATTACATTTGGTTAGATTCCCAAAGCTATGGTTGGATGGAGGGAATTCTACAGCATTAGGACCAGCTATAATGCCCTGCAGGGCAGAAGTGGCAAAGCCAGCTCTGGATTACAGAAAAGTGGTAAATGGTAATGTTTGGTGAACATATGAACTGAGCTCCAGGTAGCAGCTTCTAGAATGTCCCTGGTAGGAACACCTCTGAGAAAGGCTGTAGAAGTAGATGCAGCCCTGGTGGAATGGGATCTGATCCCCTGGGTGATAGTTTTTCCATGGTGCATATAGCAGAAATGAATACAATGGCTTACCCATTTGGAAATGGTTCACTTTGAAATGGCCTTTCCCTCTGTCCCTGCAGCAAATGCCACCAGCAGTTGTTCAGATTTTCTTTGAGATTTTGTCCTGTTTAAGTAAAATCTAAGTTGTCTGTGTACATCCAATGAATGCAGAATCCACTCCCCCTTGTTCTGTGGATTGGGAAAGAAAGTTGGCAAATGTATGGTCTAAGAGCCACACTGGATACCACCTTAGGCATGAAGGCTGGATTGGTCCTGAGAGATACCCTGTCCGCATGAAAAATGATGAAAGGCTCCACTGCCGTAAGAGCCTGTAACTCAGAAATCCTTCTAGCTGAAGTGACTCCTAAAAGGAAAGCTGTTTTCCAGGAGAGAAATTTTACGTCTGCAGTAGCAGCTGGCTCGAAAGGAGGGAGAGTGAGACTTTCCAATACAAAATTGAGGTCCCAGGCAAGGGTTGGAGCTCTCCTGGGTGGTCTTAAGTTTTTGGCCCATCTGAGATGCTGCTTTAGCAGAGGATGAGAGTAGAGGGAAGGTTCTGTGTTGTAATGAGCTGAAATGGCTGAGGCATGGATTTTTATGGAAGAAAAGGACAGGCCCTTGTGAAGCATCTCAGTTAAGTATTGTAAAATCTGAAGAATGCTGGGCACTGCTGTGCTTATCTCTTGAGACTGATTCCAGGCATCGAATCTTTTCCATTTGTCAGCATAAGATTTTCTAGTACTAGGCCTTCTCGCCTCCAAAATGACATCCATCACAGGTTTGCTGAGGGATGCTAAGGGTGAATTTAGGTGATTAGCCACACTGCAAGATTCAAAGTTTGGAGTCGAGTGTGCAGAATTCGGTTGTTCTGCTGAGACAGTAAGTAAGGTGTCTGAGGCAGGTGCCACGGTGGAAGGTGTGACACATTGCGCAGGAGTGGGTACCACTGCTGACGAGGCCAGTCTGGAGCAATCAAAATAATTTTGGTTTGTCCTGTTTGACTTTTATTAGAACTTTATAGAGCAGAGGCAGAGGGGAAAAGGCATAGACTGACAGCGTCCACTTTCCAGGCTTTTTTGTGATGAGTTCTTATGCAAAATTTGTCCAACTGATAGTTCTGGGGCGAGGCAAAAAGATCTATGTCTGGTCTCCTCCATTTGCATGTCAACATGTTGAAAATCCGTGCTTCCAGTTTCCATTCATGTAGGTCCATGTGATTTCTGCTTAGTTCGCCTGCCAGACTATTCAGCTTTCCTGGCAGGAATTGAGCTTGTAGTTGTACCTGATAGGTCAAGGCCGTGTTCCACAATGTCATGGCTAGTCTGCAAAGGGGGTAGGAGTGTGTACCCCCCTGCTTGTTTATGTACCACATAACCATGGTCTGTCTTTATCATTAATTGTCCTGGACGAAGGAAGTCCTTGAAGGCTGTCAGTGCATTCTGTACAGCTAGCATTTCTTTTTGATTGATATGAAGGTGCATTTGATTTGGGCTCCATTTGCCCTGAATGCACTTCCCTGCCAGATGTGCCCCCCAAGCATAGTCTGATGCATCTATAGTTAGGGTTTGGGTGGCAGGGGGTGGTGTGAATGGCAGTCCCTTGTTTTGGTGGCAGGCCTCTGCCCACCATAGGAACTCTAGTTGCAAGCAAGGTATGATAGGAATCATTGTTTCCAGGCTGTGACAATGCTGACTCCATAGACTTTTTAAGTACCACTGAAGTTTCCTCATATGCAGTCTTGCATATGGAATTAAAAGAATGCAGGAGGCCATGAACCCCAAGGCTTGCAGTATCTGCCTTGCAGAAAGCAGGGTTTCTGTGGCCACCTGTTTGAAGTAAGTCACCAAATGAATTTGCTTCTCATCAAGCTTGCACCCAGGAATGTAATTTTTTGAGAGGGTACCAGTTGTGATTTCTTTTCGTTTATATTGTACCGTAGGCAAGTTAGAACCCTTTTAACAAACGCCAGATGGTTTAGAAGAGTGCCCTTGTTTTCTGCCTGAATTAGACAATCGTCCAGGTATGGATATATTTGAATATTTCTTTGCCTGCAAAATGCAATTACTGGAGCCAGGCACTTTGTAAAGACCCTGGGCACAGTAGATAAGCCAAAGGGCAGTGCAGAGAACTGGTAATGCAAGTAGCCTTCTTTGAAGCGAAGGTATCTTCTGCAAGATTCCCTGACTGGGATATGCAGGTAAGCCTCTTTTAAATCTAGAGTTGCCTAGCATAGGAAGCAACTGGTGAAGAGTCAGCATCTTGAATTTTGGAATGTCCAGAAAGGTGTTGAGTAGATAAGTCCAGGATTGGATGCCATGATTGGTCTTTTCTGGGTACCAGGAAAAGTCTTGAATAGAAACCTTGTCCCTTTCCTCTTCTGGTACTGGTTGAATAGCCCCCATGCTCATGAGGGAAAGTACTTGAATCTGGGCCTCTGCCCCTGATTTGGGGGCAGGTCTGGCCATCCGTTTGGAATTGGCAACATGTGGAAATGAAATCTGTATCCCTGGGATACTATATTTAAAACCCATTTGTCCCTGGTTATAAGTTGCCAGTTTCTTGCATGAAGAGCCAGTTTCCCCCCCAAAGGGGTGGCTAAAAGGTAAGTGCTCTGCAAGTGTAAAGGGAAGTCATTGAGACTGCTTACCATAGGGAGGTGTCTTGTTGATTCCAGATTTGGAAGAGGAGGCACCTCATTGTTTTGCTCTGAAAGTCCCTTGTGACTGAAACCTGGAGCCTTTGGAATGTCTGGGTTTGACTTGAGTGGCTCTCGAAGGAACTGGAAAGGACCAGTTTTTAGTAGGCTAGTGCCTTCTAAATCTTAGAGGTTGCACTTATAAGAGATCTTTCACAGTTTGCATAGATTTAGCTTTATCTTCCATCTTTTTTAAAACTTCTTCAGCCTCATTACCAAAGAGACGGTCCTGTTGTAAAGCAGCATCCAACAATTTTGCTTTAACATGACCAGGCAGATTTTGCTCTTTGAGCCAAGAATGCCTTCTTAGCACAGACCCAGTTACAGCAGCCCTGCAAGAGGCCTCCAAAGAATCAAAACCACATTGCAAAGTGTTTTCCAACTTGTTCAGTTGAATACGACTGTTTTCCACACAGTCAGAAATTAACATAATTTTCTGTTTAAGCAGTCTCATGAGATGCTGTTGATATTTTAGCATATGAAATTGACAGTTTAAAGCCCTGATTGCCAAGGTTGCAGAAGTGTAAACCTTCTTACCCCATCTATCCAGCGCCCTGGAATCTCTACCAGAAGGGGTAAGATTTTTAGCTGTAGAAGCCTTAATGCCCTTGGGACCCTGAGAAATGTTTTCAGGATCTGCAACAGGATTTTTGAAAAGGAATTTGTGGGAGTCAGGGACCCTGTAGCATCTGTCTGGCTTACAAGGAGCCAGAGGCAGAGAATCAGGAGCCATACTAGATTCTGAAAAAACATCAACAATGTCTAGCACATGAGGTATATCCAAAGGCCTACGCTGAGGAAGAAGAAAATCCCTAAGTCTCTTTTTAGATTCAGAGAAATCCTGACTTTCCCAGTGGAAATGTTCCCTTAAGGTATGTAGTTTCCCCAAAAGAAAAATCCTCAGGGGAAGAAGCAGAAGGAATGGAATCTTCTGCATCAGAGTCCTCATAAGTAGGTACAGACAATTCCTGCTCATTAGAAGAGTCAGAAGAAATAGAATCCTGTTCAGAAGGATCATAATCAATGTTTTGCTTAGGCCTCTTATAAGGGGGGGGGGGGGGGAGTTGGCTACCCCTGATCAGAATAATTAACTCTTCAGCCATTTTGATAATTAGTTTTTTAAGCATAGGGGCCTGCACATGTGGCCCAGGCATCAGTTTTTTAGGCATAGATCGAGATTTTGGCCTTAGTTTTGAAGATGGCGTCGGTCTAATACACAAATATGTAGGCCTGAAAACACCCTCAGAAGCCAGTGCCTGCACAGCGGCTCCAGACCCATCCAAGGTAGAGACATCCGCAGGTTCCATAATTGAAGCATCTTGCGGCATACCGGACTCCGAATGGGTCTCAGTAGAGGCCTGCGAATCAGAAGTAGCGGGTATCAGGGGCTGCGAAAGCACCTCACTGAGTACCAGCGAACTGGCGACTAGCTTAGGAGAAGCGTCATCAGCAGTTTTGGACCTCAATGGCCTGTCTGTCTTTTTCTTTGCATTTTTTAGGTATTCCAGTAGTCGGATTACTAACCAATGACATTTCTGGATAATTAAAGCATTAGCCAAAATATTTAGAAGCAAAAATGTACCGACGTTTGATTAAATAAAGTACAAAACCAACAGGAAGGTACATTATGGTCAGGGCCTAGGCAAGGAATACAGTACAAATGAAATCCTTATGAGGTATTTGCTTCCCACAAGTAATGCAATTATTAACTTTTACTGACATCAGTAAGGAGCAAGAAAAAGTTTCCCCAACGGGGAACTTAGCTTTTTAGTTGAAGACTTTGGATCTGAAACTCGAAAATGAAAATTTCAGGAGTCGGCCAACCGGCACTTGTGAACTGCTTCTGCTTCGGGCACCGTGCGGCAAGAAAGACTGATGTAATGGCGTCGGCTGCATGTTTTATACCCCTGATGACCTGACGTCATGGAAGAAGGGACAGCAACAGACACAGGACCCAAGACTTTGTAAATCAGGCCGACTGAGGGCAACCTGCCAGCAGATTACCCAAATGTAATGACTGCAACAGTGAAACATGAAGAATATCTGATAATGTGTCCCAGAAATAGAACCTTAGAAATTTCCTGATGCACATAGCTATGGAAATGTAGTAGCAAGCATCTTTTAGGTACTGATTTAGCAAACAACTCAAGGGAGGGATGCGGGGTAAAAGGTTCAGTAAGGCCAACATTTTGAAGTTTGGAATTTTCAGGTACAGATTTAGAAATTCAAGATAGAGTGCTTGGTCTCCAAGAGACCTCTTTAGTTGGTACAGTAAGCATTCTGAAGTAGAAGCCTTTGCCTCTTTGGCACTGAACCTATGACTCCTTGGGTAAATAAAGACTGAATAACCCAAAGAAAAAAATTTGATTCAGTTCAGAGGGTGGGAAGGTATTTCCCATGAAAGGATGTTTTTGTATCTAGTGCCATCTGCAACCTTTCTGCACCACTTTTAACATCCAGGAGTTTGAAATGGTCTTTTTTCTTAAAGGGGAATACTGACGGCCATTTTTTGGAAGATTGGCAGGGATATTGGCCAGGGGAGAGGGAGGAAATAAGGAATGCTGGCATAGTCATTCTGAATTGTTGGCTTGTACCTTTTTCTGAAAAGACCCCCTCAGTTTTGTTGTTGATACCCCTCTGGGTCATCTCTTTTTCTTTTCATTTTGACAGAAAAGGTCTGTTTTTTGTTTATTTGGCCCTTTTGAGTAAGAGGAAGCCCATAAAATTTGTCTCTGGGTACATGAAAGGAAATAGAAACTCCCTGAATTAATTTCTCTCTTTCATCATATTATTAGAGCACCTGGGTAGCAGAAGAACCAAAAAAAAACTTATCTAAAGCTGAATCCAAGATTTTAAACTCTACCTCATCAGCAAACCTGTGTTTATGTACCCAAGCATACCTTCTCAACACTGGACAGTGGCCCTAGACACAGTAGCTACACAATTGTACATGCTCTTCAAAGCATGCTTAGAGACCTGGGAAAGGGTAGAAACAGTTTAGTCCAAAAAAAAAAATAGCTTTCTTTTGTTTGAAGAGTAAAATACAATTCTTTCAGCCTGTCCATATGACAAAGTATAAACTTCCATCATATATACCTGGCAATTCAAAATTCTGAAGGATAAAGTAGAAAAGCAAAACACTTTCTTACCCAGTCATTTTACCTTCATTGTCACCAGGTGAAGAGCTCATATTTAGGACCAGCTGTAGGCATGAGACACTGCTGAAATGGCAGCTGGATCATATTTAAGGGGAGGGAAAATACATTTGTCTGAGGTAGCCTATACAGCTAATCTGCATTTTTAGGGACTGATGTTTGGCTATTTGTAATGAATACAGACAGCATTCAACACTTCCTCCAGGGCTGGCAGTATAACGGGGATGGAAGAATGAGGTATATTCATTTGTAACATATCATATTTCCTCAGTCCTGGGGGAACATCTATTTGTTCTCATAAAAAAAAAAGCTCATTCATCCTGGTAATGGTCGGATTAAAAAAAATTGCAGCTGATGCCATTACATCAGTTTTTCTTGCCCCAGATGTCAGGAGCCCCCACAATAGGAAGCAATTACATGGTGTGGAACACCCCCAGTAGAAAGTAAATACCAATGTTTTAAGATATGGCCAAACAAAAAAGAATAGGTAGAAGTACAGGAAAGTCAGAGGGCTGGAGGGAGAGTAACCAGGACTGCAACAGTGAATACACTTGAACATCTACATTTATGGTAAGTGTACACAACTGTACTATGTTCTTCATGTTTCACTGTTGCAGTCATCACATTTGGGTTGATTCCCAAAGCTGAGGATGGGTGGAGGCAGTCAAGATGCATTAGGGCTGGCAAGCAAGCCCTGTAAGACTGCTGTGGCAAATCCAGCTCTGGATTTAGAAAAGATAGGTAAGTGGTAATGCTTCGTGAAGGTGTGCACAGAGCTCCAGGTTGCAGCTTCCAGGATGTCCCTGGTAGGTAATCCTCTGAGAAATGTGGTAGAGGTTGATGTAGCCCCAGTGGAATGCATTCTGATCCCCTGTGGGGTAGGTTTCCCATGGGGTTTGTAGCAGAAATGGATGCAGTGTGCTATCCATTTAGAAATGGTTTGCTTTGAAATGGCCTTGCTCTCTGTCCCTGTAGCAAAGATGACTAGCAGCTGGTCAGATTTTCTGAAAGGTTTAGTCCTGTCCAGACAGAATCTAAGCTGCCTGTGCACGTCCAGGGAGTGCAGGATCCTTTCCCCTTTATTCTGAGGATTAGGGAAAAAGGCTGGCAAATGAATGGATTCGTTTAAAGCCACACTAGACATCACCTTGGGCATAAATGATAGGCTAGCCCTGAGGGAAACCCTGTCCACATGGAAGATAATGAAGAGTTCCATGGTCATAAGGGCCTGCAATTCAGACACTCTTCTTGCTGAAGTGATGGCTAGAAGTAAAGCTGTTTTCCTGAGGCAGCAGGTTCAAAGGGTGGAAGCGGGAGATTTTCCAATACAAAGTTAAGGTCCCAGGCTGGAGTGGGAGTTCTCCTAGGGGAGGGATGTTAAATGTTTGGCTCCTCTCAGAAACCGTTTGACCAGAGGATGAGAGAAGAGAGGTGACTCAGTATTATAATGATCCAAGATGGCAGAGGCATGAATCTTAATTGAAGAGAAGGATAGGCCTTTGTGGAGCATTTCTGTTATGTAATCTAGTATATGAGGTAAGCTGGGCAAAGATGTGTCCATTCCTTGAGACTGGCTCCAAGAACGGTATATTTTCCACTTTTCTGAATAGGATTTTCTAGTAGTAGGCCTTCTTGCCTCAAGGATGACATCCAGCACGTGATTACTGTGGATTGCTGGGGATGAGCCAGGCTGCTAAGTTCAGGGTTTGTAGCTGAAGATGTAAAATCTTGCCCTTCTGCTAGGAGAGCAGGGAGTGGGTCTGAGGCAGGTGCCATGGTGGCAGTACTGTCAGACTGCACAAAAGTGGGTACTAGTGCTGGCGTGGCCAGTCTGGTGCAATCAGGATTGTCCTTGGCTTGTCCTGTTTGATCTTTAGTAGAACTTTCGAGAGGACGGGCAGAGGGGGAAAGGCATAGACTGAGAGGTTTTCCCATGTAAAGGACAGGGCATCCACTTTCCATGCTTGGCTGTGGGGAGTTCTGGTGCAATATTTGCTCAACTGATAGTTCTGAGGGGAAGCAAAGAGGTCCACCTCTGGTGCTCCCCACCTGTGGATCAGAAGCTTGAATGATTTAGGTTCCAGTTTCCACTTGTGTGGGTCCATTAGATTTCTGCTCAAGTCTGCCAGTCAATTTAGTTTACCTGCCAGGAACTGAGCTTGCAGGTGCACTTGATTGCTCAAGGCTGTGTTCCACAGAGCCATGGCTAATCTGCAGAGTGGGTAGGAATGGTTTCCCCCCCTGCTTGTTTATGTACCACATAACTGTGTTGTCTGTCTTTATCAATAGTTGCCCTGGAAGAATAAGGCATTTTAAGGCTGTGAGACAGCATTCTGTACAGCTAACATTTATTTTTGATTGATATGCAGGTGCATTTGCTTTGGGCTCCATTTGCCTTGAATGCATTGTCCTGCCATGTGAGCCTCCCATGCATAGTCTGATGCATCCGCTAGGGTTTGGGTGGCAGGGGGTTGATTGAAAGGGAGTCCTTTGTTGTGGTAGCAGGCCTCTGCCCACCAAAGGAACTCTGCCCTTAGGCAACGAATGATAGGAAATCATTGTTTCCAGGTCCTGAGAATGTTGACACCAGAGACTTTTTAAGTACCATTGAAGTTTCCTCATATGCAGTCTTGCATATGGAATTAGTAGAATGCAAGAGACCATGAACCCTAGGGCTTGCAGTATTTTTCTTGCAGATAGCGGGGTTTGGGTGCCAGTAGATTGAAGTAGTTTGTCAAATAATTTTTTTTTTTTGGAGTGAGGAATGCCATCTGGGAAGGTGTGTTCAAGCTTGCTCTCAGAAATACAATCTGTTGGCTGTGTACCAGATGTGATTTATTTTCGTTGATTGTGTACCCCAGTGAAGTTAGAAGTCTTTTTAAAAATGTCAGGTGCTGGAGTAGCAATTTCTGACTGTCCGCCTGAATCAGGCAATCGCCCATGTATGGCTAAATTTGAATTTTTCTCTGCCTGCAATATGCAATGGCTGGAGCTAGGCATTTTGTGAATACCCTGGGCGCAGCAGATAAACCAAAGGGAAGTGCAGAGAAAGTAGTTTTGTAACTACCATAAATGTAGATGTTCGAGTGTATACACTGCTGCAGTCATTGCACTTGGGTTATCCTGCCGTCAGGCGGTTCCCCAGTCAGCCTGAGTTCCAAAGTCTTGGTCCGGCGTCGGTTGCTGTTGCCTCCTCCCTGACGTCAGTGCAACAGGGGTATATAAGATGCAGCCGATGCCATTTTCTTCAGTTTTTCTTGCCCCAGATGTCAGGTGCCTCTAAATAGGTAGGCAATTCCAATTGCTAAGAAAACATACATAAGAAAAGCAAACAACAACTTACAGCTACCAGCAAATACTCCCCATAGGTAGTAAAGGGTAGAAGACATAGGTAAGTACCAGCCAGTAAGAGGGGAAGGAGGGAGGGTAACCTGGACTGCAGCAGTGTATACACTCGAACATCTACATTTATGGTAGGTACAAAACTGTACTATGTTCGTCTTACACTGCTGCAGTCATTACACTTGGGTAGAATCCCAAAGCTGAGGTAGGGTGGCTGGTTCTATAAGGCATTAGGGGTGGCTATAAGGCCCTGCAGCACTGCAGTGGTGAAGCCAGCTCTGGATTTAGAGTATAGAGGCAGATGGTAATGCTTGGTGAAGGTATATACAGAACTCCAAGTTGCTGCTTCCAAAATATCCTTGGTAGGTACTCCTCTGAGGTAGGCAGCTGAAGTGGCTGTTGCCCTGGTGGAGTGAGTTCTAATGCTGCTAGGTACAGGTTTTCCATGGTATGTGTAGCAGAAACTTATACAATGTCCTATCCATTTTGAAATAGTCTGTTTTGAAATGGCTTTTCCCTGTGCTCCTGCAGCATATGCTACCAATAATTGCTCAGATTTTCTGAAAGCTTTGGTTTTGTCCAAGTAGAAGCGTAACTGCCTGTGAATGTCCAAAAAATGCAGTAGTCTCTCCCCTTTATTCTGTGGTTTAAGATAAAAAGTTGGCAGGTGAATAGCTTGGTTTAGAGCCACACTGGATACCACCTTTGACATAAACGTAGGGTTAGTTCTTAAAGACACCCTGTCCTGGTGGAAAATGAGGAAAGGTTCCAATGCCATTAGTGCCTGTAATTCTGAAACTCTTCGTGCTGATGTTATTGCCAGGAGCAGAGCAGTTTTCCAAGAGATATATTTTAATTCTGCTGTGTTAGCTGGCTCAAAAGGAGGTAAAGTTAATTTTTCCAAAACAAAGTTGAGGTCCCAAGTTGGAGTAGGTGCTCTACGGGGCGGTCTTATGTTTTTAGCCCCTCTGAGGTACTGTTTTAACAGAGGATTAGAGAAAATTGGTGGATCCGTGTTGTAATGAGCAGAGATGGCAGAGGCGTGTATCTTGATGGATGAGAAGGAAAGGCCTTTGTCCAGCATCTCAGTTAAGTATTGTAGTATCTGAGGAATGTTTGGGACAAGAGGGTCAAGGCTGTGAGCTTGGTTCCAGGCACAGAATCTCTTCCATTTATCCGAATAGGCTTTCCTGGTACTAGGCCTTCTGGCCTCCAGAATGACATCCATAACAGCTTTGGAGAGAGGCATTGCTTGCTTGCTTGACTGAGGAATCTTCCATGCAGCTAGGTTTAAGGTCTTTAGCTGGCTGTGTAGTATTTGATTGTTGTGCTGAGTCAGCAGATGTGGGATTTGAGGCAAAATCCAGGGTGGTTCTTGTACTAAGCTCTTTAAGATTGGGTACCAGTGCTGGTGTGGCCAGTCTGGTGTAATCAGGATCATCTTTGGCTCTTCTTGCCTGGCTTTTATGAGTACCTTTGGCAGGAGAGGTAGTGGTGGGAAAGCGTATACTTGTAGGTTCTCCCAGCTGAATGAGAGGGCATCCACTTTCCATGCTTGTGGATGGTAACTCCTTGTGCAGAATTTTTGTAGCTGGCAGTTCATTGGGAATGCACACAGATCTATGTCCGGGCTCCACCATTTCTGTGTTATCATTCTGAATATTTTTGGATTCAATTCCCACTCTTGGGGATCCATGATGTTTCTGCTTAGGTCGTCTGCCAGTGTGTTTTTCTCTCCTGGCAGGAATTGTGCTTGCAGATGAACTTGATAGTTTATAGCTGTGTTCCACAAGGTCATGGCTTGTCGCATAGGGGGTAGGAGTGAGTGCCCCCTTGCTTGTTTATGTACCACATAACTGTGGTGTTGTCTGTCTTTAGTAGTAGTAGTCCTGGATGCAGAAGGTCCTTGAAAGCTATAAGGGCATTTTGTACAGCTAGCATCTCTTTTTGATTGATGTGAAAATGCCTTTGTTCTGCGGGCCACGAGCCCTGAATACATTTGCCTGCCATGTGTGCTCCCCAGGCGTAATCCGATGCATCTGTTGTCAGTGTTTGCCTGGCTGTGGGTTGTGGAAAAGGCTGTCCCTTGTTGAGGTGACAACCTTGAGCCCACCATTGAAACTCCTGTTGCAGGCAAGGAATTAGTGGTATAACTGTTTCCAAACTTTGACAGTGTTGAGACCATACATTCTTTAGGTACCATTGTAGTTTCCTCATATGCAGTCTGGCATATGGAATTAGTATGCAGGATGCCATGTAACCCAAGGCCTGCAGAATTTTTGCTGCAGGGAGTTGGGTCTTTGTTGCCATCAATTGAAAGTATCGAGTCAGTTGTCCTTGCTTGTCTGGCGTGAGATAAACCATCTGGGCCGTTGTGTTCAAGCTGGCACCCAGGAATATAATCTCTTGTGAGGGCACTAGTTTTTATTTCTTTTTGTTTACTGTGTACCCCAGGCAACTTAATAACTTTTTTACAAATGCCAGATGCTTTAGAAGAATGTCCTTGCTCTCTGCTTGAATCAGGCAGTCGTCCAGGTACGGATAAATTTGAATTCCTTTCTGTCTGCAAAATGCAATTACTGGTGCCAGGCACTTTGTGAAGTCCCTGGGCGCAGTAGATAAGCCAAAGGGCAGTGCAGAGAATTGGTAGTGTATTGAACCAGCTATGAATCTGAGGTATCTTCTGCAGTTTTGTCTGATAGGGACATGCAGGTATGCCTCCTTGAGGTCCAAGGTCACAAGCCAAGCTTTCTTGCCCAGCATGGGAAGAAGCTGCTGTAGTGTCAACATTTTGAATTTCAGAACATCCAGGTAAGTGTTTAGAGAAGAAAGATCCAGAATGGCCCTCCAGGCTTTGTCCTTTCTGGGTACCAGAAAGAGTCTTGAGTAAAATCCTTGTCCTTGCTCCTGTGATGGTACCTTCTGAATAGCTCTCATATCCATGAGAGCTGTAATTTGTTTTTGAGCCTCTGCCCATTGATTTGGTGGCAGATTTCGCATTCCTTTTAACCCTGGCAGAGGGTGAAAATGGAACCTGTAACCTTGAAATACAATGTTGAGAACCCATTTGTCTTTGGTGATCATATGCCAATTGTGGTAGAGGAGTGCCAGTTTTCCTCCCAAGGGGGCTGCCAAGAGAGATTTGTTTGGCAGCTGTAGTGGGAAGTCATTGGAGCTGCTTTTTATATGGTTGGGGCCTGTCTTCCCCTTCTTTCTGACCTGATGCAACCCATTGTTGAGGCCTGTAAGGACCTTGTGTTTGACCTCTACCTCTTGGATGTCTGTATCTTCCCCTTTGAGCTCTGTCTGTAATTGGAAAGGACCAATTCTTAGTTGGCCAGTTTCTGCTAAATCTAGGAGGCTGAACCTGTAAGAAATCCTTCACAGTTTGCATAGATTTTGCCTTATCCTCCATTCTCTTTAATACCTCTTCTGCCTTAACTCCAAATAACACATCCTGCTGCAAAGGTGCATCCAATAATTTTGCTTTAACATGATCTGGTAACGTATGTTCTTTTAACCAAGCAGTCTTCTAATGACAGAGCCTGTAACTGCTGCTCTGCATGAGGCCTCTAAAGAATCAAAACCACATTGCAAAGTATGCTTTCCCACTTGTTCAGCTGCATGCAATAAATCCTGCATTTCTTTAAAATTAGGAGGATCTGATTCTGGAAGCATTTTTTGTTTTAACTAAGACAGTAAAAATTGATGATATTTTAGCATGTGAAACTGGCAATTTAAGGCTCTCATTGCTAAAGTTGCAGAGGTATATACTTTCTTTCCCCATCTGTCTAATGCTCTGGAATCTCTGTCAGAGGAACTGGATTCTTGGCTGATGAGGCCTTAACCCCTTTGGGTCCCTGAGAAATAGTTTCAGGGTCAGCTACAGGGCTTTTATACAGAAATTTGTGTGAGTCAGGGACTCTGTAGTATCTGTCAGGTTTAACAGAGGCTGGAGGTAAGGAATCAGGATTTAAGCTGGATTCAGTATACACATCATCCACAATATCGAACACTGGCGGAATAGCAAGGGGTCTGTGTTGAGGTAATAAAAGGAAGTCTCTGAGCCTTTTCTTGGATTCTGAGAAATCCTGGCCTTCCCAATGGAAATGCTCCCTCATGGTATGTAGTGTTTCCCCAAAGGAGTAATCCTCAGGTGGTGAGGCTGATGGAATTGATTCCTCAGCATCAGAATCCTCATAAGGGGGTAAAGAATATCCTAGGTCTGAGGATGAATCTGAAGAGATGGACACCTGGTCGGATGAATCAGTCTGCATCCTGTCTAAGCCTTTTATCAGGAGGGGGATGGGACCCCCTGATCAGAGTGATTAGGTCTTTGGCCATTTTGAGCATTTGTTTCTTAGGCATGGAGGCCTGTCCTGGAGAATACTGTATTTGTTTCTTTGATTTTAAAGGAGGCTTAGACTTGGCAGAGGGTTTAATGCTTAACTGAGTAGGTCTGAAGACACTCTCTGAAGCTGTGGGTTGCTCAGCTACTCCAGATCCATCTGAAGGGTTAGTTTCGGTAGGCTGAATAACTTCTGCGTCCGAAGGCCCAGCCACCTCCACATGGGAGTCAGAGGCGGCCTGAGGTTCTACAGAAGCGGTCAGGGGCTGCGAAGGCACCTCGCTGAAAACTGGAGAACCGGCGACTGGCCTAGAAGAGGCTTCGTAGTCAGTTTTGGGCCTCAGATGCCTACCCTTATCTTTGCGCTTTTTGTGTATTCTGGTCGAAGTACCGACGGCATGGTATAATTGAATTTTCTACCAAAATAATGGGCAAAATCAAACAGACGTTTAATAGTGCGCTTGTTAAACCTAGCACAAAACCGACAACCAGTCATGTCGTGGTCTGGGCCTAGGCATGGGATACAATAGGAATGGAAATCCTTATGAGGTATTTGCTTCCCACAAGAAATACAGTTATTAACTTTTACTGACATCGGTCTGAGGCAAAAGAAAGTTTCCCCAACGGGGTACTTAGCTTTGTAGAAGACTTCGGTTCTGGATTCGGAATGAAAATCTCAGGAGACGGCCAACCGGCACTTGTGAACTGCTTTTGCTTCGGGCACCGTGCGGCAAGAAAGACTGAAGAAAATGGCATCAGCTGCATCTTATATACCCCTGTCGCACTGACGTCAGGGAGGAGGCGACAGCAACAGACGCCGGACCAAGACTTTGGAACTCAGGCCGACTGGGGAACCGCCTGACGGCAGGATAACCCAAGTGCAATGACGGCAGCAGTGTAACACAATGAACATCTGATGGTGCATAGAGCCTGCCCTGAAATGCAGATAATTCCTGCAAGATTCCCTTATGGGGATGTGCAGATAAGCTTCTTTTAAGTCCAGGGTGGCTAGCCTTGGCTAGCATAGGGAGCAGCTGTTGGAGAGTAAGCATTTTGAACATTGGAACCACCAGGAAGGTGTTGAGAATAGACATATCCAGGATAGGGTGCCAAGAGATTTCTTTTCTGGGTACCAAAAAGTCTGGATTAAAAACCTTGTCCCATTTGCTCTGCTGGGACAGGTTGAATAACCTTGATACTGAGAAGAGAAAGTACTTGCTTTTGGGTCTCTGCCCACTGGTTTGGAGGGAGGTCTGGCCATCCGCTTTGGGTTGACAGTGAATGGAAGTAGAATCTGTATACCTGGGATACAATGTTCAAGACCCATCTGTCCTGGGTGATGTACTCCCAAGCTTTTTGCATGCAGGGCGAGTTTGCCTCCTAAGGGTGCAAGGACTTGGGCAAGGCTTGGAAGAGTTAAGGATAAGTCATTGCGAGATTTTACCAAAGGAAGGTGGCTTACTACCTGTTTTAGAGGAGGGAGCACTCCCAGTGCTTAGATCTGTACATACCCTGAGACTGTAATCTTGGTGGTCTGCTGCCCCTGGGCTTGGACTGAGAAGGTCTGGGAGGGACTGGAAAGGACCAGTTTTTAGAAGGCCAATGCCTACCGAATCTCGGTGGCTGTATCTGTAGGAAATCTTTAACAGTTTGCATAGATTTAGCTTTTTCCTCCATCTTTTTGAGGACTAGTTCTGCTTTATTGCCAAACAGGCGTTCTTGGTTTAATGGTGCATCTACCAATATTGCTTTGACATGGTCTGGCAAGGTTTGTTCCTTAAAGCCAAGCATGCCTTCCAAGAACAGACCCAGTGACAGCAGCCCTGCAAGATGCTTCTAAGGCATCAAAACCACAGTGCAAAGTATGTTTTCCAACTTGGTTAGCATAATGCATTAACTATTGTAAATCTTTATGTTCTGCACCATCAGGAAACATCATTTTCTGTTTAATTAGCTCCATAATATGCTGCTGATACTTTAACATATGAAACTGGCAATTTAAAGCCCTGATGGCAAGAGTAGCAGAGGTGTATACCTTCTTACCCCATCTGTCTAAAGCCCTAGAGTCCCTGTCCGAAGGGGTAGGGTTTTTGGCTGTTGTAGCCTGAATGCCTTTAGGTCCCTGGGAATGGTCTCTAGATCTGCAGTGGGATTCTTAAAGAGGAATTTGTGGGAGTCAGGTACTCTGTAATACCTGTCAGGTTTCCTGGGAGCTGGAGGCAAAGTATCAGGGGTAAGGCTGGATTCCAAGAAGACATCATCTACAATTTCCAGAACAGGAAGGATAGCTAGAGGCCTGTGCTGAGGCAAGTTTAAAAATTCCCTGAGTCTCTTTTTGGACTGTGGGCAGTCCTGGCACTCCCGGCACTCCCAGCGAAAATGCTCTCTAAGGGTATGCAGGGTTTCACCAAAGGAAATATCTTTTGGTGGGGAAGCAGAGAAAATGGAATCCTCTGCATCAGAATTCTCATAGGTAGATACGGGTAAGTCCTGGTAATCAGAAGGATCAGAATCAACAGACTCATGATCTGAAGAATCAGAAGGAAAATCAATTTTTGGTCATTTTGAAGAGGAAGGCTGGCTTTCCCTAATTAAAGTTGTAAGATCTTCAGCCATTCTAAGCATTTGTTTCTGAGGCATGTGGGCCTGAGAATGCGCTTTGGCCATTGGTTTCCTAGGCGTAGTGTGAACTCTGGGCCTGAGAAATTCCGTAGTTTTGGTTTGAAACAAAGCCGTCAGTTTAATATGAAAATCGGAAGGCCTGTATACACCCTCAGAAGCCGGTGCCTGCACACCGGCTCCGGACCCATCCAAGGTAGAGACATCCGCAGGTTCCACAATCGAAGAAGCATCTCGCAGCATACTGGACTCCAAATGGGTCTCAGTAGAGGCCTGCAAATCTGTAGAAGTGGGTATCGGGCTGCGAAAGCACCTCAATGAGTACTGGCAGACTGGCGACTAGCTTAATGAAAGCCTTGTTGGTAGTTTTGGACCTATGCGGTTTGTCTCTGTCTTTATCCTTATGTTTTTTCAGAAGATCGGTAGTCGGATGGCTTATCGAAGCCATTTCGGAATACAGAAAATGACAGTGAAAGAATTTAGTGACAAAAATAGCGAGACGACGAATAGTTCAGGCATTGAACAAGACACAAAACCGACAGCGAGGAAAGTTGTGGTCTGGGCCTAAACAGGTGATGCAGTAAGAATGAAAATCTCTGTGAGGTATTTGCTTTCAAAAGGCAAGACAATTATTAACTTTTTCTGACATCGGTTAGAGCAAGAAAAAAGGATCCCCAATGGGGTACTTATCTTTTAGAAGACTTCAGGTCTGAAACTCGAAAAACGAAACTTTCAGGAGGCGGCCAACCGGCACTTGTGAACTGCTTTTGCTTCGGACATTGCATGGCAAGAAAAGCTGATGTAATGGCATCAGCTGTATGTTTTACACCCCTGATGACCTGTAGTAATGGAAGAAGCGACAGCATCTGATGCAGAAATCCCAAGACTCTGGTATTCAGGCCGACTGAGGGCTACCTGCAGGCAGATAACCCAAATGCGATGACTGCAACAGTGAAACACATAGAACATCTAAAAATTTCCTCACATTCTGCAGGAGAAGCCATTTCGCTGTCAAAAATCAAAATAATCAAATCCTTTTTCTTCAGGAATAATTTTACAGGGTATGTCCATCTGTAAAGGCTTCTGCACACCAGGATTTATTGCCTGTAATGCCTGACTAGCCATGGTAAGGACCTCATTTTTTCTAATAGTAATAACCTCAGCAGAAAGTACAGTTGTGTACACTTACCATAAATGTAGATGTTCAAATGTATTCACTGTACAGTCATCATTTGTGGGTTATCCCTGCTGGGTAGCCCTCGGCTGGCCAGAATACCAGAGTAGAGAGTCTCCCTCCTGCATCACCTGCAGGTCACCAAGGACTGACATGAGGTCGTCAATGGTAGAAAGCAAGGCAGCAGACACCATTACATCAGTTTTTCTTGCCCCAACCTATAGGAGCCCTTTCCAGAAGGCCTGAGGAAGGCCAAACTTGGGGATGTCCATAGGTATAAATTGGTGTGAAGGAAACAGAGGGGGAAAGAGGGAGGGAAAACAGGACTGCAATAGTGAATACACTCGAACATCTACATTTATTGTAAGTGTACACAACTGTACTAGGTTCTTCGTGTTTCACTGTTGCAGTCATCACTTGTGGGAAGACTCCCAAAGCTGAAGGTAGGGTGGAAGGTAGGAAGGGAAGGAATATAAGAACAGGCTTGCACTGTTCTAAGTAGAGTCCAGCATGCCCTGCAGGAACAGCAGAGGCAAAGCCTGTCTGGGCTTTGGAGTAAAGCAGTAACTGGTAGTGTTTGGTGAAGGTGTGGATGGACGTCCAAGTGGCAGTTTCTAGGATGTCCTTGGTAGGGATGCCCCTGAAGAAGGCAGTGGAAGTAGATGCTGCCCTAGTGGAATGGCTTTGGACAGGCTTGGGAGATATTTTTCCATGGAAGTGGTAGCAGAATTGAATACAGCGGGATATCCATTTTGAAATGGCCTGCTTGGAAATAGTTTTCTCCTCTGCCCCTGGGGTGAAGCTGATCAGCAGCTAGTCAGTCTTTCTAAGAGACTTGGTCCTATCCAGGTTTATCTAAGCTGTCTGCGCACATCCAGTGAATGAAGGATCTCCCCCCCCCCCCCCATTTTGATCATTAGGAAAGAAGGTGGGAAGATGGATAGCCTGATTCAGTGTCATGTCAGATACCACCTTAGGCATAAAGGAGGGGTTAGTTCTGAGACGCACCCTGGTCTGCATGGAAGATAGTGAAGGGTTCAATGACCATGAGGGACAGCAGCTCTGAAACCCTCCTGGCTGAGGCTATGGCAAGCAGGAAGGCAGTTTTCCAAGACAGGTGTTTTAGCTCTCCTGAAGCATCTAGTTCAAAGGGGGTAGGGTCAATTTTCCAAGACATAGTTCAAGTTCCACGCAGGGGTGGGTGACCTTCTGGGTGGTCTGATGTGTGGTACCCCTCAAAGGAATTGTTTTATCAGGGGGTGGGAGAACAAAGGTCACTCTGTATGCGAATGGGCAGAGATAGCTGAGGCATGAATTTTGATACAAGAGTAAGATGATCCTTTTTGCACTAGCTCCACCAGGTAGTCTAGAATCAAAGTGAGGGTGGCCAGGCAGCTGCTTGTACCCTTAGCTTGGCACCAGGCATTAAATCTTTTCCATTTTGCAGAGTAGGATTTCCTGATGCTGGGCCTCCTGGCCTCCTTAATTATATCCAGGACCTGCTTGCTCAACTGTGGTCTGGTATCCACCTCTGGGGTATAAGCCATGCGGACAGGCTGAGAGTTTGCAGACTGGGATGCAATACTGACCCTTTTTTGTGTTAGTAGGCCTTCCGTGAGAGGCAGGTTCCTTGGTCAGGCTGAGTAGCAAGGGGTACCAATGTTGCCTGGGCCAATTCGGACCAATGACTATAGCTCTTTGCCCTTCCTCCCTGATTTTTTGCAGTACCCTTGGGATCATTGGCAAGGGGGGGAAGGCGTAGACAAAACAGGTTGCCCCAATGGAAGGAGAGGGCATCCACTATCCATGCTCCTGGGTGGAACTCCCTGGTGCAGAAGTGGTCCAACTGTTTTCTATGGAAGTGAAGAGGTCTACCTCTGGGGTCCCCCATAGTTGGGTGATGTTGAGGAAGGTCTCCCTCTGAAGCTGCCATTCATGGGGATCCAGGACACTTCTGCTGAGGCTGTCTGCTTGGGTGTTGTGCTCCCCTGGGATGTACTGGGCTATCAGATGTAGGCCCATCAAAGAGGCAGTCTGCCAGTGTAACATGGCTAGATGACAGAGGGTAGGAGTGTGTTCTCCTCTGCTTGTTTGATGTACCACATGACTGTGGTATTGTCTATTTTGATAAGGAGCACCCCTGGTTTTAGGTGGCTCTTGAAGGCTACGATAGGCCTGAGTACCGCCATCATTTCTTTCAGGTTGATGTGAAGTTCTAGGTCCATGAGGTCCCAGGTGCCTTGGGTGCATATGTCCTCCAAGTGGGCCCCCAGGCTGCATCTAAGGCATCCGTGGTGACGGTCTAGCCATGGGGAAGAATGTGAAATGGTAGGCCCTTGTTCAGGGTACAGACTTTTGCCTACCATAGGAGTACCTCCCTTAAGCAGGGAATCAGAGGTAGTTGAGATTCCACAGACTGAGTGTTGGCACCATAGATGTTTGGGTACCATTGCAGTTCTCATTTGTAGTCTGGCCAAGGGTACCAACAGGATGCTGGATGCCATGTACCCCAGAGCTTGCAGGAACTTACTTGCTGTGAGGTGTGTCCTGTGAGCCAATTGGGTGAAGTACTGGGTAGAAATATTTGTTTTTCTGGAGACAGGAAGGCTACCTGGGAGGATGTGTCCAGGAGAGCTCCCAAGAAGGTGATCTGAGAGGTAAGGAGGGTTTGAACAAAGGTGAAGTCCTGCAGGAGCTTTTCACTGTTTGCCTGGATGAGACAGTCGTCCAGATAGGGGTAAATTTGTATGTTTATCTTCCTGCAGAAGGCAATGAAGGGGGCTAGGCATCTGGTGAAAACCCTGAGAGCAGTGAATAAGCCAAAGTGCAGAGCAGAGAATTGAAAGTGTTGTGAGACCGCCCTGAAGTGAAGGAACCTTCTGCAGGATTCCCTTTATAGGGATATGGAGGTAGGCATCCTTCAGATCTAGGGTGACTAACCAAGCATTTAGAGTCAGCATGGGCAAGGATTTTTGGAGTGTAAGCATTTTGAATTTTGGCACTAGCAGGGAAAGGTTTAGTGTGGACAGATCCAGAATAGTGCGTTAAGTGCCCTCTTTCCTGGGAACCAGGAACAATCTTGAATAAAACCCTTTTCTGGCTTGTTCCTGAGGTACAGGCTCCACTGCTCCTTGAGCGCAGAGTTTCTGAATTTGGCATAGGGCCTCTGCCCGCTGATTTGCTGGTATGTCTGGGTACCCCTGTAATGCTTGGGATATCTTTGAGTGAAAATCTATACCCTTGGGAAATAATTTTTATAACCCACTGATCTGCTGTGATGGTTTGCCAGTTGTTGAAAAGGGTAGGCTTCCTCCTAACCTTGGGGGGGGGGGGGCAGCAGGGGGGTCGTGAGCCCTTAGAGTAGGGAGTGGCCTTAGAACTCCCTGCCCTGGGGGCTGCAGATGGCCATTATCTGGGCCTCTGCTGGCCTTGTATTTACTGCCTGGGGGGTGTCTATCTCTGCACCCTTTCTTTGTACAAGCTTGGAATGGGAAGGAAAGGACCAGTGTTTGGTAGAAAAATTCCTGCTGAATCTGGGAGGTTGCACCTGGAGGAAATCTTTTACTGTAGGCATTCACTTGGCCTTATCCTCCATTTTCTTAATTACTTCCTCTGCCTTAGATCTAAACAGACTGTCCTTATCCAAGGGGGCATCTAGGCGTTTGGACTTGAACATTATCAAGCAGAGGCTGATCTTTCAGCCATGCATGTCTCCTAATGACTGACCCCGAAACAGCAGCCCTGCTAGAGGATTCTAGGGGATCAAATCCACAGTGGAGGGAATGCTTTGCCACTTGAGAGCTGGAGTGTAAGAGCTCTCCCAGTTCTCTAGAAGCTGAACAGTCTGGCAAGGAGGACATTTTTTACTACAATAGTTCCAGTGTATGCTGCTGATATTTAAGCATATGGAACTGGCAGTTAGAGCTCTAATAGCTAAGGTAGCAGAGGTGCATACCTTTTTACCCCATCTGTCTAGGGCTCTGCTATCCTTGTCAGAAGGTATAGGATTTTTGGAGGAAATGGCCCTAGCCCCTTTGGGTCCCTGGGTGGTTATATCTGGGTTGGATGCTGGGTTCTTGAATAAATATTTGAGAGTGTCTGGCACCCTGTAATACCTATCAGGTTTTCTGGGTGCAGGAGGCAGGGCATCAAGGGTAAGGCTAGACTCTGTAAAGACATCCTCTACCACATCCATAATGGGAGGAATGGCTAAGGGTTTATGATGGGGTACGTCCAGAAACTGTTAGTCTCTTCTTAGACTGGGGGTAGTCCTGAGCATCCCATGACAGGTCCTCAGGGGAAGATGTAGATGGGATGGACGCCTTTGCATCAGAATCCTCAAAGGTAGTAAGGGACTGCTGTTCATGGAGTCCAAAAAGTCTGATTCTTCAGTGACAGGTTCTGAGAGAATCTCTGGAGAAAGGTCCCTTTTTCTTTTGGCTGAGGTAGCCTGATTACCTCTGATGAGCGTGATCAGATCCTCAGTCATCTTACGAAGCTGCTGTGACTGAGCAGGCTGGGCTTGAGGAAAATTGTGACTTGGAGTTGTGGAAAGAGTTTTTCTAGGAATGGCCTTGTTTTTAGGCCTCAGTGATTTGATGGGCCTGGGTGTGGCTGTGGCTGGTGTCGGTTATCCTAAAGGCCTCTCCTGAAGCCGGTGCCTGCAGAACGGCTCCGGACTCAACCATGGGGCTGAAAACAGAAACTTCGATAAGTGTAGAAAATCCGGCGGTATACCATATTCTGAATGAATCTCGGTAAAGGCCTGCTGTGGCTGAGCGGCTGTTGTCGGGGGTTGTGTAGGTGCCTCACTGAATTCTGCTGTGCTAGTGGCTGACTTCAGGTTAGAGTTGTCTGTAGGCCTAACTTTTTGTGGTCTATCCCTTTCTTTCTCTTTTCGGGGATATCCACTGGAGACAGATGGATGCCATTTCGTACCGAGAAGGATCATCCTTAAAATATCGAGCTACAAATTCAGCTGTACGACGGATGGTCCTAGGTTAAATAGAGCGCAGAATCGACATCCGGGGACATCGTGGTCTGGGCCTAAACAAGTTATACACAGGTTATGGAGGTCTCAGTGTGGTATTTGTTTTCACAGCGGAAACAATTATTTACTTTTCAGACATTGGTTAGTGCAAGAAAACGATCCCCAATGGGGTACTTAGCTTTGGTTGCTTTTCTTCTTCTTCACACCTGGCAATGGCCGACCATTGCACATGCAAACTGCTTCTGCTTCGGGCTCCACGGCAAGAAAGACTGATATAATGGCCTCGGCTGCCTTGCTTTACACCGCTGACGACCTGACATCAGCCCCTGGCGACCTGCAGCCGACGCAGGAGGGAGACTCTCTACTCTGGTATTCGGGCCGGCCGAGGGATACCCAGCAAGGGATAACCCACAAGTGATGACTGCCACAGTTAAACACGAAGATCAGCAGCAAGTTTAGTCTTTCCAGCAGAAGACAAAATTCAAAGGAGGGATGTCTGCCTGGTTTAAGGGACTTTTGTCCCGATTACCCTGAGAGGAATCTTCTGGACCATCTCCCAGACATAGAGAAGATCATTCTCCCATGCCTGTATTGTGCACTGAACAGCTGAAGAGGACATGGCTGACCACCAGTTCATGCTAATCGGAAAGGCTACAAAAATAGAAAGCTGGAGAGGTCAATGAGTGATCTGAGGAACAACCAATGGCCAATTCAGGTTTACCCCCTTTTGGCTGAGGCATAGATAAACTGCAATAATAGCAAGGACTCCTTGATAAATGATTTTATATTTTCTTTCTAGGTACTGTGGGAGAACAGGCATCCAGCTAGGAGTGAAGATAATCCATACTGTAACCAGAGAAGCAGTACCAAAATCAATGCACATAGCTGGAGAGAGTTGGCTGGAAGGTAACTTGTCGCTGAATGTTCACAACCAGAACACTTACACTCAACAGCACTTTCCCCAGTCCCCCAAGTTATAAAAGTAAATGAACAGAACTCCCCTGTCAGTGCAGTCCAAACACTTTTGTGCACATGCAAAAACAGACAGAAATCACTATAGCAAGTAGACTGTCATGAAGTCAGCGTTAGCATTGCACTGAAAATCCTGCATGACACGCACTAAATGTTCTTGTCTCACAGAGTCCAAAGTTTACTCGTGAGTCATAATTTTTCACAAAATTAGCCCCAAATACATACACACTACTAACTAAAAAACAGTTGTCCCTAAAGAAAACTTCTGATGTTGTGAAAAATGCAGTTTCTTAAAGGGGAAATACAACTTTTAGTTAAAAAAAAAAAAAAAAAAAAGGGGGATATCCTATTTTTCTTAAAAGAATAATTTCTGAGGGATTCAGAAATTTAAGGTTATAATTGGTATGGTAGTGAGGAAAAGCTGGCTCTATTTGCAGATGATATTTTATACAAGACAAAACCAGAAAGGCACATTACAGTGTTGTGAAATATTTTAAGACCATTTTAAATCTTCTTGGGATACAAAATTAATGAAGCTAAAACAAAGGCAACCGTGACAACTTATGTACCCACACATGAATTGGTCCAACAATATCCATATTTAAAGTATTTATGAGTATGGATTAGAAATTATTCTGTTGTGGCAGCTAGGGATATGTGGAAAGAGACTAAACAGAAGGTAATACAAAAACTGAGAAACTGGAAGCTTTGTTATATGGATATGGATACTAAGATATAAGCCATTAAAATGTTTTTAGTCCCTTTAGTCGTAAACACAGGTCAGGAATATTTTTATCACCCCAAGGAAAAGCTGTGGATAGCAATTAAAAGAGTTGAAGGATTTTATCTGAGAAGAGAAGACGGCAAGGGTCAAGTGGGATAAGATGATTCTTCCAATAGAACAAGGAGGACTATGATTATCCAATTTGAGGGGGTGTTTTAGAGCAACACAGTTAAGGCTATTGTACATAAGCACAAGCGGAAAACTACAATTCAAAGTGGAAAGGAATGATGCTGATACAGGGAGGAGGCTCAAGAAAGAGATTGGGATTTTGGATGCAGGCTCTTAAGGAGAACAGCAAAAATCATAAGAGTATTATATTCATAAAATAGCAGGTAGCATTCTAAGAACCAAACTAGCACGAGAATGGAGGAAAGAGATTTTGCCGTTAGGGATAACTGTGGTCAAGGAAACAGAGAATAAGCCACAGGGGGCTGGAATTTATTGGAGAAAACTGGCAAAGCAACCAAGGTATTAGGAACAAATAACTAGAAAGGGAAAGGTAATAGAATGGGAAGAGGCCAGGAATTTATTTGGACTGCAGGTTACAGATTACCTTCCCTATCAAGGATTGATATCAGAGTATAGGCAAAGAAATAGGGGGCTCCAGAATGAAAGACCAGCTTAGAGTGTTTAATAAAATATAGAACAGAACCTGCTGTTAAGAAAGGAATAATTAGTAAAGCATATAAAATACTGCATAATAAGAATCAGAGGAGCTCAGAAAGGATTGAGAAGAGAGACTGGATAAACAGTTCACAGAGAGACAATGGGATGATATATGTGCATCTCCCAAACATGCAACAAAGTCTAGAAGATTTAGGATCTTTGCCTGAAAGTGTTTACATAGGTATTTTTATACCCCAAGCAGGCTCCAAAGAATTTCTCCTCAGGTGGACAGCAAGTGCTGGAGGTGTAACGGGCAAGAATGAGGTGGCTAGGAACAAGAAGTTATGTACTCACCATAACGTTCGATGTATGTAGTCCATCTCACCTCACATTCTTACCCGTGGGTTCGGAGCCAAATATCGGCTCCGACTCAGCCGATTTCACTAGCTCGAAGTCTTTCATTGGCTGGGCTAAGCAGGCATCCCATGGTGCACTGCTCCATATCCCCAGCTCTAGTTTGCTGCGAAACTCATTTGTACTCCATGCACACATCACATTCAGGTAAAGAATAAGCTAAGCAAGGGAACTCTGCAGATAACCTAACCTTCAAATCCTCCAGGAAGGGGGAAGGTGGGAGGGCAAGTAAGAATGTGAGGCGAGATGGACTACATACATCGAACGTTATGGTGAGTACATAACTTCTTGATGTTATGTAGTCCTATCTCGCCTACATTCTTACCCGTGTGACAGCGTCCCTAGCACCTACATCCTGGGTGGCTCATAGGAAAATACTCCTGTGAACTGTGGAGCCAAAGGAAGACCTGCCCTTGGAAACCACGTCCAATCTGTAATGAGAAACAAATGTATGAGGAGAAGCCCAAGTAGCTGCAGCACATATATCATCCATTGACAATCTGGCTTGATAGGTTGTGGAAGTGGAAACAGCCCGAGTAGAGTGAGCCTTGATCGGAAATGGCAGATCTTTACCTCCTGCTTGATAGATAAAAGAGATAAAACTAGATAATCCATCTAGACAGTGTGACCCTGGAGACCAGGGAACCCATTTGGTTTTCCGAAAAGGAAACAAAAATTTGGTCAGACTTCCGGATATCTTTTGTTCGGTGTAGATAGAAGCGTAATTGTCTATGTACATCCAATTGGTGGAATCTAAATTCTGCCTTATTAGAAAAGTGGGGAAAGAAGACAGGCAGCTCAATGGACTGATTTAGGTTAGACACGGAAGCCACTTTAGGAAGGAATGAAGGGTTTGGTCTGAGAGAGACCCTGTCTTTATGGAAGATTAAATATGAAGGTTTGATAGAGAGGGCTTGAATTTCTGAAACTCGCCTTGCTGAAGTGATTGCTGTTAAGAAGGCTGTTTTCCAGGTCAAGAATTTCAATTTGCAGGTAGTTGCAGGCTCGAAAGGTGGTAAAGTAAGGGCTTGTAGAACAAAATTGAGATCCCAAGGCCTGATAGGTTCGGACACCGGGGGACGGAGCAACAGAGTACCCTTCAGGAATGCCTTGCATAGTCTATGCGCCATGAGGCTAGGCTCATGAGCTACGTGGAAATTAGAGATCACTGCCAGTTGAACTTTGATGGTGGCTGATGCGGAACCCTGATGGAAAAGCATAGACAAAAACTCCAGTACTGAATCGATTGGAGCTGTGTCAGGATCAATGCCTCTGGTATGTGCCCAGATAGAAAACCTTTTCCATTTGCTAGAATAAATCTTTCTAGTAGATGGTTTATGAGAGGATGATAACATATGAACCACTTCTTGTGAGAAATTATGAAGTCTGACTAACGATGGAAGTGGAGTAGCCAAGCTGTCAACCGGAGGGTCATCAGGGAGGGGTGGAACTGTCCCGACATATGTGTCAGTAAATCTGGTTGAGGGTCCAGAGTCCAAGGAGTATCCACAATGAATTGCTGAAGAAAGGGGAACCAAACTTGGCGAGGCCAGTGTGGAGCAATCAGAATGATTCCGCTTCCCAAGGATTGTGCTTTCTGAATCACCATTGACAGCAGGGGAAACAGAGGGAAAGCATAAAGCAGTCCGGAGGGCCAATCGTGAACCAGAGCGTCCCTGGGCGACTCTCCCTGTGGGGGGGATCAATGTGAAGTAGTTGCTGCATTTCGCATTGAGGGGGCTGGCAAAAAGGTTGCAGCAAGGCTGACCCCCCATCTGCTGAAGATTCGCTCTTCAACCAGGTGATTCAGGGACCACTCGTAAGGCATCACAATAGCTCTGCTTAGCCTGTCCGCTATCACATTGGACTTCCCCGGAATGTGCGTTGCTACCAGAAACCGTTGGGAAGTTACTGCCCAATGCCACACTCGCATGGCCTCTCTGCACAGAGGATAAGACCTGGTTCCCCCTTGCTTGTTTAGATACCACACTACTGACATGCTGTCTGAGTGCATCACAATCGTCCCTAGAGGAAGAACACTCTGAAGTGCCTGCAACATAAGTAGCACTGCTCTCATCTCTAGAACGTTTATATGCAGATGCATCTCGTGTTCATGCCACGTGCCTTGGCCGGTCCTGCCAATATAATGCCCCCCCACCCCATCTGGGAGGTGCCCGTGGTCACTGTCAACCGGGATGGTTTTCCCCCATCCAAATTGTTGGTGCACAGCCACCAACCAAGGTCCTGCTTGCATCTGTCCGTGAGCAAGATGGGATGAGACAGTGGAAGTCTTTGGAGAGACCATTGAACAAAGAGGAGCCATTGGAGAATTCTCATGTGTAATCTCGCTAGAGGGACCAACATGATTGTTGCTGCCATGGTCCCTAGGAGCTGGAGAACCCATCTTGCCTTCGCTTGTCTCAGGGGCATCAGCATGTGTATCTGTTGTTGTAAGACTCTGATCCTTTCCTGTGGTAAATATGCTCACATTCGAATGGTGTCTAATTCTGCTCCTATAAAGGTGACATGCTGCGAGGGCAATAAGGCAGATTTTTTCCAATTTATTGTTATACCCAACTGATGACATAGATTGATGGTAGCGTCCCTGGTTTGAACTAGTTGATGCCTGGTGGGAGTGGTAAGGAGCCAGTCCATCCAGATACGGAAACACCTGGAATCTCTGACGTCTCAAGTGAGCTGTCACCACCGCCATACACTTAGTGAACACCCTGGGGGCTGTGGTGAGACCAAAGGGCAGGGCTCGAAACTGGAAATGACTGGCTCCCAGCCGGAAGCATAGGTGACTCCTGGATGCTCTGTCCATTTTCACATGGTAGTAAGCATCCTTGAGGTCAATGGGGCACATCCATATCTCCTCTCCCAACAATGGGAGAATCGATTGTAGTGTGACCATACGGAACTTGGACTTGTGTACGTAGTTGTTCATTTGGCCGAGATCTAAAATGGGTCTCAGGTCCCCTGTCCTTTTCGGCACCAAAAAGAATCTTGAGTAAGTCCCTAATCCGATTTGGTCTGAGGGACACACTGGATGGCTCCTTTTTCTAGCAGCTGTGAGACCTCAGAGGCTGCTTGATCCCTTTGACTGGGTGGTACATCTGGGATTTTTCTGATTGGCGGGGGTTCTGATGAAAATGGAATGAGATAACCTCCGGAGATTATCCGTAATACCCATCGGTCCTGGGTAATGCTTTCCCAGGCTTCCGGATATAAGGAAATTTGACCCACGACTGGCTCTGGATAAGCGCAGTCAGGCACACCCTCAGGAACGAGAGTATGGAGAGCCACGAAAGGAATCGTGGTCTCCCGAATTGCAGGGGCCCCCTCTGCCTCTGGGGCGATGTCTCCCTGAATAACCCCCCCTCCCCTGCCTCTGAAGGGGGGGTTCATCTTGTGCAGCAGGAAAAAACCTCTGTGATTTCTTGAACCACATCTCCCCCCCCCCCGCTGGGCCTTGGGATAAGGCCTAGAAGGAAGGGAAAAATGGACCCCTACAGCAGACAGGGTCTTTCCCTCTTGCTCGCACCTGGTGAGGGTGTCTTTCACTTTGGTCCCAAAGAGGAACCATCAAAGGGGGCATCAGTGAAGGAAGACTTGAAGGCCTCAGCAAAGTGACACAGGCGCAGCCAGGCTTGCCTTCTAAGGGTGACCCCTGAGCTTGCTGCCCTACCCGCTCCCTCGGCTGCATACGAAATGAGCTGCATGGATGAGTTAACAATGGAGTTGAGGATAGAGACCTGGGCGTTAACAGTAAGCCACTGCCTCAGGGATGTTACCCGCAAGAGTATTCCCTAACTCTTTGAGGAGATCTCTCTGGAGCCGAGTGAAATGAGACAGGTAATTCAGGGACCATAATGTAAAGGTCACTGACGAGAGGGTATGCTTCCCATACCAATCCATGGTCCTAGACTCCTTGTTAGGAGGATGGACGGATGAAGACGGCTCTGCTACTTCCTTTTGAGTGGCTGCCGCCACCACCATGGCATCTACAGGGACCCCTTTAGACAGAAACTCTGCCCTGGGGGCCGGAAAGAAACTTGTTGGGACGCCTGGGCATGGGCTCCACAGAATCAGGGTTCTCCCACACTCTTCGACAAATGAGGTCAAGGAGTTCAAAGGGTGGAGACACCCAGGAGGCTGAGGGCTGAGCACCAAATGCCTTAATGAATACTGACTCCTCCTCGGAAGTGGCTTTGGAAGGCCAGTCACCTCTTTGTTTCAGTATCTCCAGAATATCGGAGAAGGAAACATCATCAGAGGATGACTTGGGGGACTCCTCCGATTCCTCGAGGTCAGTATCAGAGGTGAGGGACTCATCCTGGGAGTCTATGTGCTTCCTCTTGCACGCTTTCTTTCTGGGGGGCTCCTCAGGCATGAACTCTGAGGGACCCTCAAATTCGGGGACCATTCGGGGTATCCCTAGGCCCTGGTGCTCTGCTGTCCATGGATGGGTGGTGATCAGAAGCTCTCACCGGCGTGGTGGGGGACAGAGTGACCGACCCGCCTGATGTACTGACGATCTGGCCAGCACGGTCCGCATAGCCTCAAAGGCCCCCCCCCCCAATCAGAGGAGCAACCAGTCTCTGAGGCCATGACAGGGGTCGGAGTTCCCCGAGCCGATGCACCGAGAGGGAGGCTCGGAACAGAAATAAGACCCGAGATGTCTCCCTCGGGTCTGACCGAAGAATCCAGAGTCCCGAACCCAGAGGACGGAGCAGACGGGGTCGGAGCCGATGCCGGTACCAATGGTGCATGGGGCATCAGAGCCGGCCTAGAAACATCACACGGCGTGGAACACTACAGCTCCGAAGACAGAGTTGCGCTCGGAGGAATGATCGAAGACGGGGTTGGGATGGGCTCCGGAGCCGACTGGGTCGGAACCGAAAACAATTTCGCCAAAACCGGTGACTGGAGGAGCCTCTGAACCACCCTATCAACATCCACATCTGAAAGGGTCCTGGAGGATTTGGAGGACAGGGATGGAGAATGAGATGATCTCTCAGGAGAAGCTGGTCTGAGACTGGGCGATCGGCTCCTAGGAGGTTCCAATACAATTGGAGCCAATGCCTGTTCCGTCAATACCAATCCTTCCTGCGGCCCCAAGGACAGTGGAGCCGAGGAGGTCGATGCAGTTTTTGAGATTTTCTCCGGGGGCTCCGATGAAGCTAATGGAGCCGGAGATCTCTTTTTTGACTTGCCAGATTTCGACTTACCACTGGAAGACTAATCCATAGCCTCTTCAAAGGAGGGTTTTAATAGTCCCTTTAAGATTAGCTTATTCTTTCTCTCTTGGAGAATTCTAGGGCTAAATGCATGACAAAAACTGCAGGATTCCTGCAGATGAATGGCTCCTAAGCAGTAGACACAAATGGAATGCCCATCGGTAATGGACATTTTGTACCCACATAGAGAACTTTTTAAAACCCGAAGGTTTGTGCTCCATGGTATCCTTAGACATCTTAACTACTATGCCCACAACGCAACACCAAGTCTGAAACAATGCACAGGCGTTCACTCTATAAAGGCGGGAACGGTGCTAAAGTAACCAACACTAAAACAGTGACCAAACACATACCAAAAAACAAGTACAAACTCTGAACAAGGGATTGAAAAACCACAAGGAAAAAGAAGCCCAAACCTTAAGTTAAACGGTCTGGACCGTACTCACACAGAAGGCAACAGAGGAGAACTAGGCCCTCTACCTGAAACGGGCCTAGTCCGAGGTAACAGTCAGTGGGATATCACACAAATCTCACAAGCACAATTTTATACAAACTATAGACAAACTTAGACAACTAGCTATGAAAATAGCTTTTGATAGGAATCAAAACTTTTCTTAAGACAAGAAAAAAGAGGGTACTTAGCCACAGCCAAGCGAGACCACATCCGAGCTACACGCGCGGCAAACGTGATCTGGGGATATGGAGCAGTGCACCATGGGATACCTGCTTAGCCCAGCCAATGAAAGACTTCAAGCTAGTAAAAATCGGCAGAGTCGGAGCTATTCGGCTCCGAACCCACGGGTAAGAATGTAGGCGAGATAGGACTACACAACATCATATTTTTTGGGAGTGTAATGCTTAACTGACAATGACTGGATAGATTACAAGTGATGTATAATGTTTGCAACTACAGTTGTTTCAATGGTGTCTGTGATGTATAATGTTTGCAACTTACGTGGTGTCATGTTTGTTTTTCATTTGTATAAATGTAAGATTGCCAATGTTATGTATGAAAATGTAATACAGATGTTTGCTGGAAAACAAAAGGACAATTTCTGAGTGGAGGGTTTCCCCCACGGGGAATATTCTGCCAGAAACAAAGCTCTTAGTTAACTGCTGCTCTTGTGAAGCCTGAAAAATGTTTCTTCTTGAGATGGGTTTCCCTCCTTGGGATTAGACAGTCACAGTGAAGTGTGTGTGTGTGTGTGTGTGTGGGGGGGGGGGGGGGGCATGGCACAGAGCTTTTTTTTTTTAAAGCTAGCTGGTTGCTGTTCCTTAGGCAGGAAACAACCCATATACCCTAAGGGCTACTGTAGTAGTGGGAATGATGTGACCCCATAAATGCCATTGGTTCAGGGCTTTTTTACAGCCTTCCACTTGACTACAGTACAAGAAAGTACAGTTGTGTACACTTACCATAAATGTAGATGTTATGAGTGTATTCACTGTTGCAGTTATCACATTTGGGTTATCTGCTCGCAGTAGCCCTCAGTTGGCCTGATTATCAAAGTCTTGGGTCCTGCGTCGGTTGCTGTCATCTTCCATGACGTCAGGTAGTCAGGGGTATAAAGCATGCAGCAGACGCCATTACATCAGTTTTTCTTGCCCCAGATGTCGGGTGCCCCCATAAAGGGGAGCAATTATATACAAGGTTACACCTCCAACAAAAAGCAAATACACCAAAAAGCTTTAAGCATAGTAAACAGGAATAGAGGTAAAGTCAATTTAAGTCAGGGGGCTGGAGGGAGGGTAACCAGGACTGCAACAGTGAATACACTCCAACATCTACATTTATGTAAGTGTACACAACTGTACTATGTTCTTCATGTTTCACTGTTGCAGTCATCACATTTGGGCAGATTCCCAAAGCTAAAGATGGGAGAAGGTAATTAGACAGCATTAGGACCAGCTATAAGGCCCTGCAAGACTGCAGTGGCAAAACCAGTTCTGGATTTAGAAAACATTGGCAAGTGGTAATGTTTGGTGAAGGTATTTACAGAACTCCAGGTAGCAGCTTCTAGGATGTCCCTGGTAGGGACACCTCTGAGAAAGGCTGTAGAGGTAGACGCAGCCCTGGTAGAATGTGGTCTAATCCCCTGTGGGGTAGGTTTTCCATGATGCTTATAGCAGATATGAATACAGTGGCCTATCCACTTAGAAATGGTTTTCTTTGAAATGGCCTTCCCCCTTCTGCCCTTACAGCAAATGCAACCAGCAGCTGTTCAGATTTCCTGAGAGGTTTAGTCCTGTCCAAGTAAAATCCAAGTTGTCTGTGCATGTCCAATGAGTGCAGTATTCGTTCCCCCTTGTTCTGTGGATTAGAAAAGAATGTTGGCAAATGAATGGACTGATTAGGGGCCACACTGGATACCACCCTGGGCATGAAGGAGGGATTGGTCCTGAGGGACACTCTGTCCGCATGGAAGATGATGAAAGGCTCCACGGCCATGAGGGCCTGTAATTCAGACACTCTTCTTGCTGAAGTGATGGGTAGAAGGAAGGCTGTTTTCCAAGAAAGGAATTTCAACTCTACATTTGCAGCTGGCTCAAAGGGAGGTAGAGTGAGTTTTTCCAATACAAAGTAAAAGTCCCAGGCTGGAGTAGGGGGTCTCCTGGGTAGTCAAGTGTTTTGGCCCCTTTGAGGAATTGCTTCAGCAGTGGATGAGAGAAGAGGGGTGAGTTCTATATTGTAATGAGTTGAAATGGCTGAGGCATGAATTTTGATGGAGGAAAAGGAAAGGCCCTTTTGAAGCATCTCAGTTAATCATTGAAGAATCTGAGGTAAATTGGGCACTGCTGTGCCCATCGTATGAGTTTGGCTCCAGGAACAAAATTTTTTTCATTTTTCAGCATAGAATTTTCTAGTAATAGGTCTCCTTGCCTCCAGAATGACATCCATCACTTGCTTACTGAGGGATGGGAATAGTGAGATCAGGTAATTAGCCAGGCTGCGAAGTTCAGGGTTTGAAGCTGTGGGTGCAGAATCTGGCCCTCCTGCTGAGACAGCAGAGCAGGGGTCTCAGGCAGGTGCCAGCAGTGACACTGTGCAAGAGGGGGTATCAGTGTTGTTGTGGCCAGTCTAGTGCAATCAGTACTGTCCCTGGTTTGTCCTGTTTGAACTTCGCCTCTCCTCTCCAAGGTGCTACTAGAGGGGGAAAGGCATAAACTGATAGTTTTTTTCAGGTGAAGGACAGGGCATCCACTTTCCAAGCTTGTTTGTGGGGAGTCCTTGTGCAGAATTTGTCCAATTGATAGTTCTGGGGGGAGGCAAACATGTCTAACTCTGGGCTCCTCCCTTTGTTTGTCAACATGGTGAATATCTTTGGTTCCAGTTTCCACTCATGTGGATCCATGAGATTTCTGCTTAGGTCGTCTGCCAGTGTACTTAGCTTTCCTGGCAGGAATTGAGCCTGTAGGTGCACTTTCCACTTGCGTGGGTCCATGAGCTTTCTGCTTAGGTCGTCTGCCAGTGTATTTAGCTTTCCTGGCAGGAATTGAGCCTGTAGGTGCACTTGGCAGCTCAAGGCTGTGTTCCACAGAAACATAGCTAGCCTGCAGAGAGGGTATGAGTGGGTTCCCCCCTGCTTGTTTATGTACCACATAACAGTGGTGTTGTCCATCTTTACCAGTAATTGTCCTAGAAGAATGTGGTCCTTGAAGGCTGTCAGAGCATACTGTACAGCTAACATTTCTTTTTGATTGATATGCAGGTGCATTTGATTTGGGTTCCATTTGCCCTGAATGCACTGCCCTGCCAAGTGAGCCCCCCATGCATAGTTTGATGCGTCTGTTAGGGTTTTGGCGGCGGGGGTAGAGTAAATGGCAGTCCCTTGTGGTGGTGGCAGACCTCTGCCCACCAAAGGAACTCTATCTGAAGACAAGGTATGACAGGAATCATTGATTCTAGATCCTGATAATGTTGACACCATAGTCTTTTTAGATACCATTGTAGTTTCCTCATATGCAGTCTTGCATATGGAATTAGTAGAATGCCTGAGGCCATGCAGAATTTTCCTTGCAGATAGCTGGGTCTTTGTGGCCAGTAGTTTGAAGAAGGCTGTCAAATGATCTTTTTTCTCTGGCGTGAGGTAGGCCATCTGGGAAGTTGTGTTCAAGCTTACTCCCAGGAATACAATTTGTTGGCAGGGTACCAGATGTGATTTATTTTTGTTTATGGTGTACCCCACAGAACTTAGCACTTTATGTACAAATGCCACATGATTCAAAAGTATGCCCTGGCTTTCTGCCTGAATTAGACAATTGTCCAGGTATGGGTATATCTGAATATTTCTTTGCCTGAAAAAAGCAATGACTGGAGCTAGGCACTTTGTGAATACCCCGGGCACAGTAGATAAGCCAAATTGCAGTGCAGAGAACTGATAGTGCATGAAGCCTGCTTTGAAGCTTGGGTATCTACTCCCAAGATTCCCTGATTGGGATGTGCAGGTAGGCTTCCTTTAAATCCAGTGTTGCCAACGAGGCATCCTTGCCTAGCATAGGAAGCAACTGGTGAAGAGTTAGCATCTTGAATTTTGGAATCACCAAAAAAAAAAAAGAGAGTTTAGGATAGAGAAATCCAGGATAGGACGCCAGAAGTTGTCTTTTCTAGGCACCAGAAAAAGTCTTCTATAGAAACCTTGTCCCCTTTCCTCTTCCTGGGACAGTTTGAATAGCTCTTCTACTTAAAAGAGAAAACTTGCTTTTAAGCCTCTGCCCACTGATTTAGGGGTATAACTGGCCAACCGTTTTGGGGTTGGTAAAGTGCGACAGTGGAAACTGTATCCCCGAGAAACTATATTTAAAACCCATTTGTCCTGGGTAATTAGTTCCCAGTTTTTGCTTGCAGAGCAATCTTTACTCCTAAAGGAGCAGACAGTTGAGAAGGGCTTGGAAGTCTTAAAGTTGAATCATTGAGACAGTTTACCATAAAGGGGGGTCTTACTCCTCATTGCTTTGGAAGTGGGAGCCCCCCACTGCTTAGTCCTGTGCGTACCTTGGGACTGAAGCCTGAATGTTCTGCTGGGTCTGGGTGTGTACTGAGAAGGCCTGGAAGAGGCAGGAAAGGACAAATTCTTAGAGGGCCAGTGCCTACTAAATTTTGGAGGCTGCACTTGCAGGAAATCTAACAGTTTGCATATATTTAGCCTTTTCCTCCATCTTTTTAAGTACTACTTCTTTGTTGCCAAACAGGCGGTCCTGGTTTAAAGGAACATCCAACAATTTAGCTTTAACATGATCTGGCAAAGATTGCTCCTTAAGCCAAGCATGCCTTCTAAGTACAGACCCAGTAACAGCAGCTCTGCAAGATGCCTCTAGTGAATCAAAACCACATTGCAAAGTATGTTTTCCAACTTGTTCAACAGAATGCATTAAATCTTGTAAATCCTTATTTTCAACACAGTCAGGAATCAACATCATTTTCTGTATAAGCAATCCAATAATGTGCTGCTGATACTTTAACATATGAAACTGGAAATTTAAGGCCCTAATGGCCAAAGTTGCACAAGTGTATACCTTCTTACCCCATCTACCAAGTGCCCTGGAATCTCTATCAGAGGGGATAGGATTTAACAATGTTCAGTACGGGGGGGGGGGGGGGGGGGATAGCTTAAGGCCTGTGCTGGGGCAGGAGTAAGAAATCCCAAGCCTCTTTTTAGAATCAACAGTATTCCTGGCTTTCCCAGTGGAAATGCTCCCAAAGAGTATGCAAGGTTTCACCAAAAGAGAAATCCTCTGGAGGGAAGCAGAGGGAATTGAGTCCTCTGCATCAGAATCCTCATAGGCAGATAAGGGTAAATCCTGGTCATCAGAAGAAACAAATTTCAGAATCCTGATCAGAAGAATCATAGCCAAATTCAGTCCTAGGTCTCAGAGGGGGAAGGTTAACTACCCCCGATTAAAGTAATAAGGTCTTCAGCCATTCTTATAATTTGTTTTTTAGGGATAGAGGCCTCACCATGCAGTCTGGGCGTCGGTTTTCTAGGTATGGATAGAGTTTTAGGCCTTGAAGAAGAAGATGGCATCAGTTTAATATGAACGTTAGTAGGCCTGAATACACCCTCAGAAGCCGGTGCCTGCACAGCGGCTCCGGACCCATCCAAGGTAGAGACATCCGCAGGTTCCACAGCTGAAGCATCTCGCGGCATATCGGACTCTGAATGGGTCTTAGTAGAGGCCTGTGAATCTGAAGTAGCGGATATCAGGGTCTGCAAATGCGCCCCACTGAGTACCAGCAAACTGGCAACTAGCTTAGGAGAAGCATCGTCTGCAGCTTTGGACCTAGGCGGCCTGTCTCTGTCTTTATCTTTGCGTTTTTTCGGAATTTCGGTAACTGAACCGAGTACCGAAATATTTAGAAGCGTAAATATAGACTACAAATAGTTTGTTGTTTAAATAAGGCACAAAACCGACAGCGAGGAATGTCATGGTCAGGGCCTAGGCAAAGAAAACAGTACAAATGAAAATCTTTATGAGGTATTTGCTTTCCACAAGAAATACAATTATTGACTTTTACTGACAGCGGTTAAGAGCAAGAAAAAGTTTCCCCAAAGAGGTACTTGGCTTTAGTTGAAGACTTTGGTTCTGAAACTCGAAAATGAAAATTTCAGGAGTCGGCTGACCGGCACTTGCGAACTGCTTCTGCTTCAGGCACCTCATGGCAAGAAAGACTGATAAAATGGCATCGGCTGCATGCTTTATACCCCTGACTACCTGATGTCATGGAAGATGAGACAGCAACTGATGCAGGACCCAAGACTTTGCTAATCAGGCCAACTGAGGGCTACTGCAAGCAGATAACCCAAATGTGATGACTGCAACAGTAAAATACGAAGAACATCGGGACAGCACACTCATCTCGAATGCCAACCTCCTTGGCTCCGAATACCTCTCCGGCTCAGAGGAGACCAAGGATGCCATCGGCTCTGAGACAGATGTAGGGTCCTAGCAGACACGCAGAGAGGAAGGCTCGGAACCGAAGAGGTTTGGTTCCAGGCGTCCCTGTAGGAGCCAACTGGGGAACTTCAGCTCCTACACACCAGGGATAGCACAAAGTGCGTCGGAGCTGAACTCTGCTCCAAAACAACCTCAGGGGGAGCTGGAACCGAGGATTCCACCAGTGGTACCAAACACTCCGGCTCTGAAAGACCACCACAGCTCGGTGGAGGAATCACAGAAGGGGTAACAGACTCAAGTGATCTCTGTAATATGGGAGACCTCAGTGTAGGGGAGATCAGTAAAGGATCCATAGACCGGCTTCGATGTCTACTATCAGTGATCGGCTCTGAACTACCTGGTGCCAATAATGTAGCAACAGTAGTAGTAGTAGAACCTTTGATTGGCTCCGAACTCAGTGGAGCCAAGGATGCAGCAGGTCTGTCAGATTTGGAAGTTTTAGGAGGCAGCTCCGATGCACCAGCCGGTGCCAGGGAGGGCCTCTTAGAAGATACAGATTTTTCCTTTTTAGATCCATGAGACTTGGCAGATGAGGAAGAGCTAGCCAAATCTTCCTCAAAAGAGGACTTAAGGAGACCTTTTAGTATGAGTTTTTATTTTTCCTCTCCTGCAATACCCTGGCACTGAATGAGTGACAAAAAAGGCATGTTTCCTGTAAGTGGATGGCCCCAAGACAGTACACGCAGTTACTGTGGCCATCCATTATCGACATCATCTGTGAACATTTGACACACTTTTTAAAGCCAGATGGCTTATGATCTTTAACCTACTTAGACATCTCACAGAAGAATGCAATCAGACACACTGAGAAGAAAGGGAAAGTGAGAGGACTAGATCCTCTAACTTAAACGGGCCTAGCCCTGGTAGAGAAAGAGAGAGAAAATCTAAGTCCTCTAACTGAAAGGGACCTCAAAAGGAAAGAATCGCACGCACACCAGAGAAAAAAATACAATCTCTAATAATGCAAAACAAGAGAACGAAGGTAAAAGGAAACCTCTGTTCTAACTGCAAAAATCAATAAGCGGAGCCCCGCAAGCAAGGTATTTATTTTAATCTATTTATTTTAAATCTAAATATACAGAGAAACTTATCTAATATGCACACACATTCTAAACTACGTGCAAAAGGCACCTACAAACAGTAATATCAACAATATGAAATTTGGGGTATAAAAATATATATATACACAACCTCAGTGAAGAAACCAACTGGCACACAAGATACCAATAGAACGATAAGGCCAACGGCCATCTACTCTCAGAAATACTTAACACGAAAGAACTATAGTAACTTGAAAATTATGAAACTACTAAATAACTCTAATAACAGCTATCTGAATATGAAAAACGGCAATGTTTGTCAAAAAAATTAGCATAATGTGTTAGACTTTGCCACGGCCAAGAAGAAGCACATCCGAACACGCCAATGCGGCAAACGAGATCTGGGGATTGTACTGGTGCACCATGGGATACCTACCTAACCATGAACCAACTAGAAGACTCTGAGCTTGTAAAAAGGCCGAGTCGGAGCCGAGGATCGGCTCCGAACCCCATGTGTAAGAATGAAGGCGGGATAGGACTACAGAACATCTCTATTTACTGTCACTTGGCAGACTTGTGGGTGACCAAAACTATTTACTGTCAACTTGTAGAATTGTAGGTGACCAAAATTCTGTTTACTGTCACTTGGCAGGCTTGTAGGTGACCAAAGCTCTAATGGTTGAAAGAATTTGTGTGAAAACCCTCGAACTGAATCACAAACAGAAAAGTGTAATAGTGTAAGTAGTATGTGATTGTGACATTTTTGACTACTATTTGATAGGGAATGAAGTCTAGAAGACGGTTTGCGGACTGAAGTGGATAGTAATGTTGTATCCCCAAATTTATGTTTGTGCATAAACATTAATTCAGTATGTATGATGTTCTTTTCTTTGGAGTTGTGCAGCCGTGGAGTTAGTGTACCTAATTAAAGGGTTGTAGGGAATGCAAGGTGAAGGGGCTTGCCCCCCCCCCCCGAAAAAAAACATTGCTTTATGCTGTATTTTGTTACAAAGAATGCTTTCTATGGTTTGTGATTTAGTGAAATAAAGGTTTCAGTCAGCTGAATTTTCAGTCAAATGGCTTCAACCATTTGAGTTTGTCAACTGCAGTTCTATCAACTGATAAGTCACAGGATGTATGTAAATGAAAAATGGAGAACATTTTAGTTTAACTTTTTCTGTAACTCAGCATTTACAGTGGACTGTGTGCATATGCATCTTAAATCACACATTAAATATCTCAGATTTTCCAGAAAAATGGACATTTTACATTACAAATAATAAATGGAAACCTGCTATTTCAAACACACAGAGCCATGGCCTCAAGCTAAACGCCAAAAAGTGTATAGTCTTCCCCTTTGGCAAAAACAAAGTGCCCACAAATTACCACATAGGTGGTAATCCATTAAGTACAGAAGAAGTAATTAGGGACCTGGGGACCCAAGTTGATAGCAATCTCTCATTTGACAACCACGTGGCCAAAGTGGTTAGAAAAACATTTTATATAGCCCACCTAATCATGAAGGGATTCACATCTAGATCAGGGGAGGTCATCGTGCCTCTTTACTCATTCCCTCATCAGGCCCATAATTGAGTACAATGCCCCTTTTGGGATGTACCTTACCAGACACCTGCAGCAACTGGAAAGACCCCAAAAGTACCTCACCAAGAGGATCAAAGGGCTCAAACAGATGCCATATGCTGCCCGGTTAAAGAAACTCCAGCTCTACTCAGTGGCATACCGCCTGCTCAGAGGCGATTTGTGCCTGACGTATAAAGCCATGTCCAACCCGGAATTAATGGACATGCTGCACCTCAGAAAATCTAAATCCCATCAAGCTACGTGCTCGAGAGACTTGAACCTCAGCACTGAAATAAATAGGACATGCTGGAGGGACAGATTTATAACCCAGAGGCTCCCTTCACTCTGGAATAAAAACCCAGTCCAGGTTAGGCAGAGTCCCTCTTTGACTCTCTTCAAGAGGAATCTTGATGTGTGGATGGGAGATCGCAGGTTTACCCCGGGTATCACTTCTGTGTCACTGTTAGACAGAGGCACAGTATACTAACCTCGAAAAAGGGCATAGCAAAATTAATTTAAAATGGGTGGCGAAAGCCAAACACACTCTGGCTAGGCTTATAAATGCCCTAGGGCAGATAGCCTAGTATGAACCTATGAACACACTACACTGGGCAGGTGAAGTAAATCAATAAATAAATATAAAATGGAGTTCCTTTCTATCAATACTACAACCCAAAAAAATCCACAAGTCTACAGAAGATGGAAGAAAACCTTTATTTTCTTTGCTTTCCTTCTACTGTACTACGTTAACACTTTACACACTCTGCTACATTCCTATGTACATCTGTTTTAGTGTACACTGTAAAAATACAATGCAATTCTGACAAAAGTGTGGTGGGGGAAATGTACATATCAGTTTTTTAACAAAAATAAACTTCAGCATGTAGAGTCCCTAAACTGTTCATCCCATTTTACAATATTATAAAAGGCATTATCTGCACAGCTCTGCTGAGGCTAGTGCAGACATTGCAAGAGCAGCAAAAATACTTGCAGTATGCAATACTTAAAATGATAAAGGAATAAACCTTGTTACTATGATTTGGGCACAATACAAGCACAGTACACGGTTAATATCAATGACAACTGTAAAGTCCACAATGTAGTACCTAAATGCTAGAACTGAACTGCAAACTAGAAAATATTCTGGAAAATATTTAAATCGTTTTATATACAATGAGGTAAACATACCTTGGTCTTTCAAGAGGTAAATAAAGTTTAAAGCAAATGACACAAACAACAGATAATGGGACTGTACATGTAAAATGAATTACGGGTACTTGATATTTTCTGTATGAGAATGGCACAATGTAATATGGGAATATAAAAAAATGGCACTCCTTTATTGTGGATGAACTAGTATTTACAACTACTAATGCAAGTGAAATATTTAAGCCCCCCCTTCTAACAAAAGCTGTAGATACTTTAGTGTCTATACATCACTTGCCACTCAGCCTTCCATTGGTCCCCCTTTATCTGCTGCAGTTATAATGGCTTGATCTTATGTTTAACAAAATGTGCATATAAACGAACAGCTTTTCTGCACAAATTAAGCCAATAATATCACACATTAGGTATCACAATGCCTGCAGCTTGGTACCAGTTACTTTCTCAGATGCTCCAGCTTAATGCCTTTTCCTTTGCATGTAATACTGCTCAGAGAGCACATAAATAACAAAAATGTACAAATACGATTTAACAGTCTGCACGATAACAGACAATCAAATCTATATATATATTCTGTAAAAAAAAAAAAAAAGACAGATATAACTTGTGTCCATCAGTTCATTTTAACAATATTCCTTACGGAAAAGAACTATGCTCATTAAAACACAACTAAAAGATAGAACCACAACATAACTCAATGACGGTGGTGTAATAAAATAACCGGTGCTAAGGTGAGCAACAAGCAACGTAGGGATAAATTACTACTTCGGGAAAAACCACCATGAGTGTGGCTGCATTTACAGTTAAATAAGTTAAAATATTTCACTGCTGAAGCAGGAAACCTGTCATAGAATGAATTTCTTATCCAGGTCTGGTAATTACATAATTTAAAACGTTATAAAAACAATGCACATGCAAGTACTCACCATATTATTGGACTTCTAGGAAGACCCTCTGCAGTGGGTAGACTCACTTGGCTATTTCCTTGTGTGCCCTTTTATAAGGCTCTCGCTAAAGAACTTGAGCTTTGAGTCCCCCCCCCCCCCCCCACACACACACAGGATGTGATGCAGCTTTTGGTCCAAGCTCAATATTTCTACACCAAAAGTATTATCTGCACCCTGAAGATCCCTACTCAAATATAGGGCTGTACCTGCAACTACAGAAGGTGGATATTGTGTCCTAAGGAAAGGAATATGGCGCCAACTGCATACCCCACCCCCAGTCCAACCTATATGAATAGTATTTGCTACCGGTTGCTCCTTACTTCAAGGGGCCCTCTGTAGTAGGGAGAATATGGACTTCAGGAGAGGATACCCCAAAGAACAGCAATCCTTAGGTAAGACTGAATGGGCCTTTTCTGAAGCAGTGGTCCAACATACAGTTTTGGTCAAAGACACACACCAGGAATCAGTGACATCCTAGTCGGATGTGGTTACTGCAATGTGCACTAGATACCTCAGTTTCGTTAACCAGTGAACTACTCCCCTACAGTGTCCATGACCTATGTTTCTGCTCAAAATGCTGTTAGCAACTCAGCTGGACGTCGTCTGTCTGGTAATTAAGAAAGGCTTCTTTTTTGAGGGGCACTGGAAAATGTCCATCTTTCTACGCTTTGACAATCTGGGAACCAATAAAAATAAAACCATATGACTGAACAAGTTTTCATCACCCAAGAAAAATCATTGAAGACAAGCTGGTTGAATGACATCTCTGAAAACACCTCAGACAGGAAATAATGATCTGCCGAGACAGACATGGCCTTTGTGCTAGACCAAGTAAGGATCTGCATAAAGAACAACACGGACCCTTGAAATCCAGAGGGTAAGAGCAGCAAAGACAGTTTTCCCAGACAGAAACTTCAGGTTCACCAGTTTAACAGGTCTGACAGACAAAACCAATTCAGTCAGTGAATGTTACTTAAATTGCCTAAACTCTAGGTCCTTTACAAATAACAATAACTACACAGAAGTGTAGTTCAAATAAGGTATTACTAAATATAGATGAGACTTATAAATAAGATAAATTAAGTGCTAAAAGCCTTCTCGAGTAGAAAAGGTCTTTGGGGCTTCATAAAAGGGCTGCATAATAAACTGGTCACAGAAGTGCACCTCACACCCACTTCAGATTTTATGAGGTAATGAATCTCATAAGAAAAGGGCATAGTAAAAGAATGACTACCAACAAGAGAATTCCAGGTATACCCCATAGCGGCCCTTGCAGCTGGTAGGGCACCAACAGCTCCTTTACAGAGTCACAACCACCAATCATGCAAGGTTTAGTAAATTATAAGTACAAGGAAACCACTGCATGCTTGTTCAGTACTTGTGTAAAATATTCCCATGTGAAAACATGTAGTTAGTATTCTGATTTTATAGAATTATGCGCATGTGTGCGGGAGGCTCAGAGCTTGGTAAACCTGCACTGCAGCAGTATAGGCAGGAAGAAAAATGCAGTAAGACCACAGCTACAGTGTCTCAAGGAGCAAGAAAGAGCCAGCCTATATTCTTTAGGTGATTCATCACTAGTTGCTAAAATGACAGCGAGTAATCTACCAGGATACTTGAAACATGCACCTTGCTCAAAAAA